>NC_045435.1:4291087-4398247 GCF_002776525.5 Piliocolobus tephrosceles | reverse complement strand
TTTTTTTTTTTTTTTTTCTTTTTGAGACGGAGTCTCGCTCTGTCGCCCAGGCTGGAGTGCAGTGGCGCGATCTCGGCTCCCTGCAAGCTCCGTCCCCCGGATTCACACCATTCTCCTGCCTCCGCCTCCATGCCGGGCTCATTTTTTGCATTTTTAGTAGAGACAGGGTTTCACCGTGTTAGCCAGGATGGTCTGGATCTCCTGACCTCGTGATCCGCCTGCCTGGGCCTCCCAATGTGCTGGTGCTGGGATTACAGGCGTGAGCCACCGCGCCCGGCTGTTTTTGTATTTTTTGTATTTGCTATTGTATTCCCCCTCACCCCCCCGTTTTTTTTTTTTTTTTTTTTTTTTGTCGTTTGTTTTTTGGTTTTTTTGAGACGGAGTTTCCCTCTGTCGCTGCCAGGCTGTAGTGCAGTGGTGCAACCTCCGCTCACTGCAACCTCTGCCTCCCCGGTTCAAGTGATTCTCCCGCCTCAGCCTCCTGAGTAGCTGGGACTACAGAGGCCCGCCACCACGCCTGGCTAATTTTTTGTATTTTTGGTAGAGAGGGGGTTTCACCATTTTGGCCAGGATGGTCTCGACCTCTTGACCTCGTGATCCACCGGCCTCGGCCCCCCAAAGTGCTGGGATTGCAGGAGTGAGCCACAGCGCCCGGCACTTTTTTAGACTGCTAAATTTAAAGTGATAAATCTATTTTAGGCAATGTTTAATCTAGAACATTTCCTTCAATTTTCCTTTTTATTTTATTGATTTGAAGCTAAGTTATATCTAAAGGTATGTTTTCACTTAGGTGGTTACATATAGGTGGTATGTGGATGTTTTAATTTCCTGCCCACTGTAATGAACAAATACCTACCAAGTATTTGTTCTTTTTTTCCTGAGAAATTAATTGGATTGCATTATACTCTGAGTGCTAAGGCTTCCAGGACTTTTATACAGAACTTTTATGTGAATATAGATAGCAAATATATTATATATATTTATATATATGTTTATATATATATATAGAGAGAGAGAGAGAGAAAAATCATAATATCACATCAATAAATTTAATTTAAATATTAAAGACTACAGAGATATTATATAATGCAATTTACTTTCTACTGGTATATATTTCCTTTATGTTGAAAAGGTTCTAAAGAACATGATAATATTATTATTTATTGTATTCTATACTACAATATGATAGTTTCAAAATAAAGCTACCAGCACTATATAGGCAGAGTAACACCATTAAATAAATTCTAAATGTAATTTAATTACTTTGTCTTTACATATCATCCAACCATAGAGAAAAATTAAGAAATTGGAATCCACATAAAAGATTGCTGTTTTTTTTTTTTTTTTTTTTTTTAAATAAATGGTGGAGCCTCTGGAGAACATGCAATTTTTGACTAGGCTGTTTTGCAAAGCTAAGAAAAATACAAATAATTATTGTACATATTAATACACGTTACTTTTGTCCAATAAATTCAAGTGATTATTGCCCAATGAATAACCCAGTTTTTATAAATTGATTTACATGTTCCTGAAATCAGTGTAAATTGATATAAACACTGAATATAAAAATGTGGTTCTTTGCTTTCTCCTTCAACTGAATTATAATATCTTCTAGTTGTCTCATTAATTACATATTTTAAAACAAATCTTTATATCTGTAAGACAGCCATGCATGATTTTTCCCTCCTTCCTTCCTTCCTTCCTTCCTTCCTTCCTTCCTTCCTTCCTTCCTTCCTTCTTTCTTTCTTTCTTTCTTTCTTTCTTTCTTTCTTTCTTTCTTTCTTTCTTTCTTTCTTTCTTTCTTTCTTTCTTTCTTTCTTGGGGCTTTACAGGGGTTTGCACTATCATCGAGGCTGAAGTGAAGTGGCACAATCTTAGCTCACTATAATCTCACATTTCCAAGGTCAAATGATCTTCCTGCCTCAGCCTCCTGAAGAGCACACCACCATGCCTGGATGAGTTTTTTTTAAAAAAAATTATTATTATTATTTTGTTTTTGTAGAGGTAGGCTCTTGCCCAGTGTAATCTCAAACTACTGGCCTTAAACAATCCGCCACCCTCAGCAACCAAAAGTGCTGAAATTATAGGCATGAGCTATCATTCCCTCCTGATAACTATGTATCTTCAAAAATTATTCTGCAAAACCACTGTGAATATATTAGTAAGATGTTATATTTTTAATTTGTAGTTAGGTCTCCAAATTGATTTTAAAACATGGCATTTGTTTTAATGTCTTTTCATTTTGAGGGATTTCTTTCTTTTTTAATATTCTAATTATTTAAAATATTTAAATTTTTAAAATGTCAGTTATAAATATTAGTATAAGTCCAGATTCTACAATTACAAATGAATGAAATTTTACTAACACTTCTGATATGGTTTGGTTGTGCCCCCACCCAAATGTCATCTTGAATTGTATCCCCCACAATTTCCACATTGTGGGAGGGACCCAGTGGTAGGTAATTAAATCATGTGGGCAGGTCTTTCGCATTCTGTTCTTGTGATAGTGAATAAGTCTCATGAGATCTGATGGTTTTAAAAAGGGAAGGTTCTGGGCGGGTGCAGTGGCTCCGGGAGGAGAATGGTTTGAACCTAGGAGGCAGAGATTGCAGTGAGCTGAGATCATGCCACTGCACTCCAGCCTGAGGACAGAGCAAGACTCCGTCTAACAAAAATGTAGCAGGGAGTTTCCCTGCACAAGGGCTCTTGTCTGCTGCCATGTGAGACATGCCTTTCGCCTTCCACCATGATTGTGATGCCTCCCTAGTCACATGGAACTGCAAGTCCATTAATTTTGTTAA
This sequence comes from Piliocolobus tephrosceles, assembly GCF_002776525.5. Taxonomy (NCBI): domain Eukaryota; kingdom Metazoa; phylum Chordata; class Mammalia; order Primates; family Cercopithecidae; genus Piliocolobus; species Piliocolobus tephrosceles. The sequence continues at coordinate 4,395,446 of NC_045435.1, read as the reverse complement.
TTGCCTAGTCTCAGGTATGTCTTTATCAGCAGCATGAAAACAGAGTAGGCCGGGCGCTGTGACTCATACTTGTAATCTCAGCACTTTGGGAGGCCGAGTCAGGCGGCACGAGGTCAGGAGATTGAGATCTTCCTGGCTAACATGGTGAAACCCCATCTCTACTAAAAATACAAAAAAAAAAAAAAAAAAAAAAGCCGGGCATAGTGGTGGGCATCTGTAGTCCCAGCTACTCGGGAGGCTGAGGCAGGAGAATGGCGTGAACCCAGGAGGCGGAGCTTGCAGTGAGCCAAGATCGTGCCACAACACTCCAGCCTGGGCAACAGAGCAAGACTGCGTTTCGAAAAAAAAAAAAAAAGAAAAAGAAAAAGAAAACAGAGTAATACAATTTCTGATGTCAACTGTTACCAAAGCTGCATAATATTTTAAATACACACTATTTGAAGATTAACTATGAGCCACAAATACAGAAATAAATTATGGAGCCAAGATGAAGGAGAAAAGACAAGATGAATTTTCATCTTCGTATTTCATGTATTGTTTTTCCTTATAGAAGAATGGTAAGTTTGAAAGTGCACCTGAGAACATGAGAAGAGCTTTCAATAGTCTCTGAGGAGCTGGAATCCAGGGATTTCTAGAAGAAAAGTTGCATGATGAATATGAGAAAATGTGGTTTAAAATCACAAAAGTTGCAAAGTAAGATTGAAGTGAATAAGACACAGACCAGCCCTGAGAGTAATAGAAACTTAGAATCATGTGATAATCTTTACAATGTATGTGTTTAACATTATCTGGGATTTCTGATAGCTCTAACGCAGCTATCTGGCATAAGTAAACAGAAATGCTTTGTGTGGTAAGATGAATACATCCAGAGTCTCAAAAAGGCGTTGCCTTTTTTTTATATACAACTATCCAAGGGGATGCCTGACTAGACGCAGCCAGAAAATGCCTCTCCCACCAAAGGAAACCAAAATTTTGAGTGAACCATTACATGTTAAACAGACCTTTTGAGAGAAAACACTGAAAGTTGATAGAAAACGCAGGCACCATAATTGAAAACAGAGGGAGCTGGGGAGCCTACTTTGAGATGCTGGGTACCAGGACTGGCCACCAGTCCCAAAACGGAAGTAAGAAAGGGGTTAGGGAAGGAACACTGGGGCACCACAATCCTGTCACAGATCTAGGTGATCATAGTTACAGGAATTACTGTAACTCCTATCTACCTTTGAACTGGCAGAGAGAACTGCCTGGAGATCAGGCAGAGACATACCTGAAACCCACACAAATCTCAGAAGGTTTCACTGCACAGTGCAGCTGTGGCAAAATGTCAGCAATGTGTCCTTCCACCTAAGCTTTCCATCTTGCACTCAGTGGCTGCCATGGCTGCTGTCTGCTGGGAGAAAGCAGGCCACCATTGTTGCGGGAATGAAGTACATTTTATCCCCGTGTTCCTTTGCCTGCCATCACTTTCAAGACTGCCTGCCTTGCTGCTCTCACAGGAACATGCCCACAGCACAGCCCCTGCTGCCCTGCCTAAGTGTTTTGCTGCTTGCCTGGTAGCAGTTCAGCTCCTACCCCCAGCACAACTGGTGCTCGACCTCATGGAGCCAGAGGGCAAATTCCCAGTCCTGGTACCAGTTTCCCAGGATCTGAGTACACCACCTAGGGCTATGAAGCTGAGATATGTGGCCTGAGTTCAAATGAGACAGGACCCTCCACTTTTAAAACACAGAGAAAAGTGTGATGAAGGTTCATATAGTGGTGCAGGCACTGGGCATCTCTCCTTTCAAAAGACCAGTCTAGGAAGGCTGAGGCCTGATAGCCAGCCATAATAACTTCTTCCACCAGGAGCCATGCAGCTTAAAACATCTGGAATGGTTCAGTGATCTGGTCACAGAAAGCTTGGGAAAGCCTAGTTAGCAGGCCTGCTCCCAGTCAGATGCCAAAGGATAATCCACTGGATCAAGGGAGTGTGAGCTGGATTGACCCTACAGTATATGCTGGGCTGCAGGTACCTTCCCAGTTGTATACCTGCAGTACTACTACCCCACCTGGGGATCCTCGACACCTGACCCACTGCACCACCAGATCACCAGTACACAAGTCCTACGACCTGCTCTGACTCTCACAAGCACAGGGAATTGGTGGGCTCCTGGGGAGTTGCTGGTCTCCTGGTGACCTAATACTCACCTGGGACTGCCCCTAAGGGAGGGGATAGAGCAGATGTTGGAGCAAAAAAAACACAGATGTGATGCCATTAGTTGAAGAGGCTGTCACCAAGACCTGGGAATGTACTTGGAGGAGGAAATCATCTTTCACCTAGATGCCACACTTTCCCAGAGCACTGCTATGTATTCATTGAAAGACAAAAGGGGCCTGTTGCTAGTAAAATCTTACCTTCTGGCATTTACTTACACTCTTAAGTGCCATCTACTGGACTATAGCTTGAATTACAACACCAAACAAAAATATATTCCTCCACACACAGTGACTCTGAACCTGACACAGAAAACTATCCACAACCTAGGAACACATAGAGAGCCATAGAGAGCCTTAGTCCTCTGAACAAACGCAGAAACAAAACCAATCAACTATATTAACATTTACCACAGTCAAATACTCAAGAGAAAAAAGAATATAAAATTAAAAAACCCAATACGAATGGCAGCAATTAAAAAAATAATAATAAATAAAGAGACAGAGCAAGATGGTGGAATAGAAGGCTACACCATTCATCATGGTCAGAAAAGCACCTCATAAGACCCAAAAAATAAGGTGAGCAATCACAGTACCTGGTTTTAACTTTATATCACTGAAAGAACCATTGAAAAGGGTTAGAGAAATAGTCCTGAATTGCCAGAGCCACCATTCCCTGCTTCCCCAACAGTGGCTGCAAGGTGCAGAAAAAGAATCTGTGCATTTGGAAGAAAGAGAGCACAGCAACTGGAGGATTTTACTTTGGACTCAGTGCTACCTGGTTGCAGTGGAAAGCAAAGCTGTGCTGGGCTGAGATAGTGCCTAAGCAGAAAGGAATAATTTGCACCAGATCTAACTGCAGGGGAATCACCCATCTCAGTGGTCAGAACTTGAATTTCTTGGCAAGCCTCGTCACTATAGGTCAAAGTGCTCTGGGATCCTAGGGTAACATGAAAGGCAGTCTAGGACACAAAGACTGCAATTCCTAGGCAACTCTTAGTGCTAGGCTGTGCTCGGAGCCAGTGGACTAGGGTGGAATGTTATCTAGGGAGAGAACAGACAGGGCAGCTAAGGTAGTGCTTGTGTCACTCCTTCCCCCAACCCAGACAGTGTAGCTCACAGCAATGAATGTGATTCCTTCCTTCTGCTTGAGCAAAAGAGAATGAAGAACAAGGAAGACTTTGTTTTGCATATTGGGTATCAGCTCAACCATAGTAGGATAGGAAACCAGGCAGTGATGAGGCTCCCATTCCAGGTCATAGCTCCCAGAAGACATTTGTAGACACACCCTGGGACAAAAGAGAAACCATTTTCTTGACAGAAGGACCCAGTCCTGGTAGGATTTATGACCTGCTGACTAAAGAGCCCTTGGGCCATGAATAATCAGCAGTGATCCCTCGGTAGTATGCTACTGGCCTTGGGCTCTGAAAAGAGTTGACTTTAGGTGTGACCTAGCACATGTAGCTGAGGTGGCTATGGTGAAAGAATCCTTCTGTTTGAGAAAAACAGAAGGAAAAGTAAAGGGGACTTTGTATTGCACCTCTGGTACTATTTGGCCACAGGGGATAAAAGCACCAAGCAGGCTCATGAGTTTCCTGACTCTAGGAATAGATACAAGATTTCTGGACCTGCCTTGGGCCAAAGAGGAGTCCACAGCCCTGAAGGCTGAGTCCCAGGCCGGGCAACACTCACCACAAGCTAACTGAAGAGCCTTTGGGCTTTAAGTAAACATCAGTGGTGGCCTGGCAGAAACCCTGTGATCTGGAAGTGGTGGTGATGCAAGCTTCTCTAGCTGTGGAAAGGAAGGAGAGAGCAGAAAGGACTTTGTATTGTGATTAGAGTATCATCTTTTTAAAAAAATTAATTAATTAATTTTGTTATACTTTAAGTTCTAAGGTACATGTGCACAACGTGCAGGTTTGTTACATATGTATACACGTGCCATGTTGTTTTGCTGCAACCATCAACTCATCATTTACATTAGATATTTCTCCTAATGCTATCACTCTCCCAGCCCCTCACCCCCCAACAGGCCCTGGTGTGTGATGCTCCCCTCCCTGTGTCCATGTGTTCTCATTGTTCAATTCCCACCTATGAGTGAGAACATGTGGTGTTTGGTTTTCTGTCCTTGTGACAGTTTGCTGAGAATGATGGTTTCCAGCTGCATCCATGTCCCTGAAAAGGACGTGAACTCATACTTTTTATGGTTGCATAGTATTCCATGGTGTATATGTGCCACATTTTCTTTTTCCAGTCAATCATCGATGGACATTTGGGTTGATTCCAAGTATTTGCTATTGTGAATAGTGCCACAATGAACATACGTGTGCATGTGTCTTTATAGTAGCATGATTTATAATACTTTTGGTTATATACCCAGTAATGGGATTGCTGGGTCTAATGGTATTTCTAGTTCCAGATCCTTGAGGAATCGCCACACTGTCTTCCACAATGGTTGAACTAATTTACACTCCCACCAACAGTGTAAAAGCATTCCTATTTCTCCACAGCTTCTCCAGCATCTGTTGTTTCCTGACTTTTTAATGATTGACATTCTTACTGGCATCAGATGGTATCTCATTGTGGTTTTGATTTGCATTTCTCTGATGACCAGTGATGATGAGCATTTTTCCATGTGTCTGTTGGCTGCATAAATGTCTTCTTTTGAGAAGTGTCTGTACATATCCTTTGCCTACTTTTTGATTTTTTTTCTTGTAAATGTATGTAAGTTATTTGTAGATTCTGGATATTAGCCCTTTGTCAGATGAGTAGATTGCAAACATTTTCTCCCATTCCGTAGGTTGCCTGTTCACTCTGATGGTAGTTTCTTTTGTCGTGCAGAAGCTCTTTAGTTTAATTAGATCCCATTTGTCTATTATCTTAGTTGCAGGGAAATTTCTAAGGTTTCAACTCCAATCCCTGGCTGACAGACAGCAATTCTGGACCTGCCTAGGGGCTGGAGAAACTCACTGCCCTGAAGGAAAGGACACAAATTTGGCTAGCTTTACCACTTTCTGATCATAGATCCCAGGGATTTAAGTGAACATAGGTGGTAGCCAGTTAGTGATTAGAGTGGGCCTTGGGCAAGACCCAGTGCTGTGCTGGCTTTAGGTCTGACCCAGTGCAGTCCCAATGGTGGTAGCCAGAGAGGAGCTTGCATCGTATCACCAGTTCCAGGTGGCTTAGCAGACAGAGAGGCTTTGGGGAAATGTAAGGAAAAAGAACAAAAGTCTCTGCCTGGTAATCCAGATAATTTTTTTTTCAGATCTCATCCAAAATTACCAAAGTGGTATTTCTACAACTCTGCAATAATCACATATTAGGCTTGGGATCACCTGAAAAGCCTTTTCAAGGAAAACAGGCACAAGCAAACCCAGACTGCAAAGGCTACAATAAATAGCTAACTCTCCAATACACAGACACTGACAAACATCTACAGGCATGAAGATCTTCCAGGGAAACATGTCCTCAACAGATGAGCTAAATAAAGCATCAGGAACCAATTCCTGGAGAAATGGAGGTATGTGAAGTTTCAGACAGAGTTTTCAAAATAGCTGTTCTGAAGACACCCAAACACATTCAAGATAACATAGAGAAGAAATTCAGTATTCTATCAAATCAAAGTAACCAAAATTTAAATAATTAAAAAGAATCAAGGAGAAATTTTCAAGTTGAAAAAATGCAACTGACATGTGGAATGATGCATCAGAGTCTCTTAATAGCAAAATTAACCAAGACGAAGAAAGAATTAGTGAGCTCAAAGCCAGGCTATTTGAAAATACACAGACAGAAGAGACAAAAGGAAAAATAAGAAAAAATAACGAAGCATGCCTACAAAATTGCCTCCAAAGGGCAAATCTAAGAGCTATTGGCCCTGAAGAGGAGGTAGAGAAATAGATAGGGGTAGAAAGTTTATTCAAAGGGATAATATCAGAGAACTTCCTAAACCTAAAGAAATATATCAATATTCATGTACAAGAAGAATATAAAACATCAAGCAGCTTCACTACATAAAAGACTACCTCAAGGCATTTAGTAACCAAACTCCCAAAGGTCACGGATAAAGAAAACATCCTAAAAACAGCAAGAGAAATGAAACAACAACTATTTGAGCTCCAATATGTTTGGCAGCAGACTTTTCAGTGGAGACCTTATAGGGCAGGAGAGAGGTCTGAAGTATTGAAAGTGCTGAAGGGAAAAACAAAACAAAATAGCTTTTACCCTAGAATAGGGGATCCAGTGAAAATCTTCTTAAAGCATGAAGGAGAAATAAAGACTATCTCAGACAAACAAAACCTAAGGGATTTCATCAACAGCAGACCTGTCCTAAAAGAAATGCTAAAGGAAGTTCTTTAATAAGAAAGAAAAGGATATTTATGAGCAAGAGAAATCATCTGAAGGTACAAAACTCACTGGCAATCGCACACCAAAAAACACGGAATATTATAACAGTGTAACTGTGGTGTGTACATTACTTTTATCTTAAGTAGAAAGGCCAAATCATGAACCAATAAACAACAATAACTACAATAACTTTTCAATACCTAGTACAATAAGACATAAAGAGAAACAAAAAGTTAAAAAAAAGGGGGGGGCAAGAAGTTAAATTGTAGAGCAGGGGTGTCCAGTGTTTTGAATTCTTTTGGCCACATTTGAAGAATTATTTTGGGCTACACGTAAAATACACTAACATTAACAATAGCTAATGAGATAAAAAAATTCACAAAAAACCTCATGTTTTAAGAAAGTTTACAAATTTGTATTGGGCTGCATTGAAAGCTACCCTGGGCTGCATGTTACCCACAGCAGCATGTTAGACAAGCTTGGTGTAGAGTTTCTATTAGTTTTCTTTTCATGTTTTTGTTTTCAATGCAATCAGTATTAAGTTGTCATTAGTTTAAAATAATGGGTTTTAAGATAGTATGTACAAGCTTCTTGGTAGCCTCAAATTTTAAAACATACAACAGATACACAAGAAATAAAAAGCAAGAAATAAAATCATACCACCAGAGAAAATCACCTTCATGAAAAGAAAGACAGAAAGAAAGGAAAGAAGGGGAAGTCTGCAAAAAACCCTAGAAAACACATATTTAAAAAGCAGGAGTAAGTAAGTCCCTATTTATGAATAATAACATTAAACATTAAAGGCTTCTGCACAGCAAAGAAAACAATCAACAAAGTGAATCTGACAAGGGATTAATATCCAGAATATATAATGGGCTCAAAGAACCCTATAAGAAAAAATCTAATAATCTGATTTAAAATGAGCAATAAAGCACCCTTGAAGATAGAATCACGCATTTCTAATAGTAAAAAATAGATTTAAAGATATTCGTCATTTAAAATCTAACTTTTTAGCTAAGGTAATTGAAACTCAGAGAAAACACCTGACATGGCCATAAACACGTACACAACTCCAAAATGCAGTGTGCTCTCAAAAGTGAATTATTATCTCACTGGGCCAGATCCAGACCATTTGGACTTTCTTGTACTTAGATATTCTGAAGATCTACTCTTCCAAATTCTCAAAATTATATCTAAATTATATAGAAACTACCAAAAAGAAAAACGAAAATATTTGGGGAAATTACTGCAGCTGTTCTCCAGAGAGAAGACAATGATGCTGTCTTCAACAGAGCATGGAGCTAAAGGGTCAGTATGAACAGTATATATTTTATTTCCTAACATAAATAACAATGTTTATTTTACCTTAATTTCTGGTTTCCTTGGCAATCTTTCTGTAAATTTGGCGAAAGAATGTTTAAATAATATAAAGGAAAGAGAAAACTTGAGGAGTAAAAGTGTTTGGAAGAACCTCCTTGAGTTTTCACCTTACCCAAGCTACATACTTAAGTACATGAATATATATTACATACATGCAAATGGTTGATTGATGGATATCCCATAATACTAGTTTTCTAAACTATGTAGTATTTGGAGGTAACAGTATATAGGTAGACACCAATCTGTATTCACTGATAAGTAATGTCTTCTTCAGCTAAAATCTACTTAAGTAATTCTATCCTAAACCATGTGGCCACTAGCTATTATCTTATATTACTCACATGCATTCCTTCATTCATTTAAAATACTTTTAATTTTCTCTTTTGTGTTAAGGATCAGATATTGCATTATACTTGCATTTTATTTACGATTTCACTACTTCTTGATCTCGTTTTCTAACTCCAGCTATTATTTTAGGGATAAATTCCACATCGGCTATGACAAACTACATAGGTGAAACCTGTTAGGTCCTTGCTTTGTTTGCTGCATCATGTGCCTCTTGCTTTCTTCAAAGGGCTTCTCAGTTGCTTTAATGTGGATGCGTGAAGGACATCATTTGACACTCATGAATGTGCAATCTATTTTGCAGGAACTGATGCACACGAGGTCGCCTTTGACCAATAGGGAATAAGCAATAAAGAAGAAATACATTCCTCTTTTGTATCTTTTGGAGACAAATTATCAGATTCATAAGAACCCTGAAATGTTCTTTGAAACTGAGCCTCAGTATCCCACAGGAGTAGATAACTATATCTTTGTATTAATTTATCCTCCTTAGCTTTCCAGATTACCAGTCTCATTCACCTACTACTTGAAATCAAATTACCAATAAACTGTCTTCATATAAGCCTTTACCTTTGTCTTCGTGAGTGTCTAGACTAATGCAGTTGGTTAACTTCAGGCAGGATTTTAAAGTTGCGTCACATATCAGCAGAGAATCAAGTTTCTACAACTTTGGTAATTAAGAGAGCAATCACCGTATACTTGTGGTAGCAACAAAATTATTCTGACTTTCACTGAAATGATTGGGATTAGGTGCAGGGAGAAAACGATATATTGGGTTATAAGGAAGCTGTGACATTTAAAAAGAAAGGGGAAGGATTACACAGGAATGCACAGATGTGTGCTTTTTGTAACTGTTTTGGAAGTCTTAAACATAAAATAGCATGATTAAGTTAAACATCTAAACAACTCAAGCCATTTCTGGAAAGCCAGAGAACTTTCGTAGTAGCCTTAAGAAGACTTGCTTCTCACAGTTTCATGGTATACTGTGCTAAACATTAGGCCCTGGTCTTACATAAGGGGGAAGAGCATCATACATATCTGAAAATGGAGCCTTTACATATCTCTCCCATCAAAATCAAGAACCTGATAGGAGAAGAATGGTCCTCTGAAATTCAAGATGAGCCTGAAAAACTGTGGATTCCTAGATACTTCTAAATATTCTGAGATATGGAAAACTCTGTGCTCAGTAACTGAACAGTAATCTGTGAAACAAAGGGTAGACACAGAATTTTTTTCCCTCACCATCAGTCCAATGACTTACTTACGTATTTGGTCCCTATCATTACAGTGATCACGACTGCAAAAGACTAGAGATTCTGATTCCTATGGGAAAATGCTTTCACTAGGGAGCACAGTAATATTTCTATGTAATGCTTTATATGCCTCATAGTCACTTTGGGCTTCTCATGCCAATGGACCAGTAGAGAAAATGTAGTGTATTTACTAGGGGGTTAGAAGTATGATGGGGTCATTGGCACTGTGTATCATGGGGAACTGAGATAGCAGCTATATAATCGAGGAAAGAATAAATACGTCTGGAACCAGGTATATCCACTGGTGCATGTCTTCAGCCTTTCATAATGGTGGATTATGTATTGAAGGAACCTCAGTTTAACAAGGGAAAGTAAATTAAGGACTTGGGTATATCTTTATCCCTAACGTGAAAATGAACTAATACAGGTACCTACCCACCACAATGCATTTTGTCTAGCTGAAGAGACATATATAAAACAAATAATTACTTGAATGAGTAAATCATTAAAATGGCGATAATAATTATGAGAGAAAGTATTAAATTTTGCGAAGGCATAAATACTATGGAGTTTCCAGGAAAGCCTCTTCCAAAAAAAAGTGATACAGAGCTAAAAAATGAAGAAATTTTAGGAGTTAAGCATGTAAAAGAGTGCAGGATGAGCTCTTGAGGAACATGGAAAGGGTAGCTGGCTAAAACAATGTGAATAAGTAGCAGAGTGACAAGGGACATAATTGGAGTAGTGGGCTAGGGCCAGATAATGTAGGGCCTTGTAGGCCATGTGATAAGTATCAAAATTAATGTTAAATATGAAAAGGCAAATTTGAAAGGTTTTAAACAAGGGAGTTATAAAGAATTATGCCTGTGTTTTATTGTAGCTGAAATTGGAAGAGACAAGGGTGGGATCAAAAAAATAATGCTGGTGAAAACTAGGCAACGAACATGTTTGGGTGGGAGATCAAGTATTGAGTTCTGCAAAATAATTATACAAGATGCAAAAATAAGATAATTGTACCCCAAACTTTAAAATATATAAATTTGTCATTTTTATACCAATGTGCATGTAACTATGAAAATATTAATGATTATAACATCTATATCAGACAGAATTCCACTGAAAACATGGAACCAGTAGGGGACACATCCACACCCACAACCCCCGCCCCCACCACCATCCCCCCATAGAGAAAGGAATTGACTTACACCACTCCAGTGGCTCAACAGACAAGTTCTAAATGTATAAGGCAGGCTGCCGGAAAGATCAGGCTGTTATCTCTTGGGCAGGAGATGAAGCTGTAATCCACAGTGACTTCTTTTTATTTTCCTCAGGTTCCACGCTTATTTAACTCTTTCAACGAATTCAATTAAGGTCCACTTAGATTATCAAGAAAATTTTTCTTAAGATCCTTGCCATTTTTTTGATGTTTGTCTTCTTCAAATCCCTTGCTTAACTTTGGTCCCCAGTGTTGGAGGTGGTACCTAATGGGAAGCGTTTCAGTCATAGAGAGAGTGTACCCATCATGAGTAAATTCATCATCTCCCGAGGGGAGGGATGAATGAGTTCTCACCTAGTTAGTTCCCACAAGAGGTAGTTGCCAAAAAGTGCCTGGCACCTCCTCTCTGCCTCTCTCTTGCTTCCTCTCTTGCCATGTGATCTCTGCACACGCTGGCTCCTCTTTGCCTTCTACCAGGAGTGGAAGCAGCCTGAGGCTTTCTTCAGATGCCCAGTTTTCTAGCCAGAAGAATCATGAGCCAAATAAATATTTTCTTCTTTTCAATAAATTACCAGACCTCAGCTATGTCTTCATAGCAACACTAAATGGACTAAGATGTGCCACCATAAAATTCTTTCACAGCAACACCAGGAGTAGTGTTTAACTGAATAACTATGAACCACAGCCATGCTATGTTGACACATAAAACTGACCATCACAATATTTAATTTTTTATCAGGATCCTATCTGTTTTTCTGTAGTGAAAGTGTATTTCATTCTCTGACTTAGGGATTTAAACAAAAGCATGGTGCACTCTTAATTTATGTGACACTTTTGTAAAATAAAGCTTGAAAACCATTTAACCCCAAAGGCAGTTTCAACTAATGTTCTTCTGTCCTGATTTTGTAACTGTGACTAGTAGTTCAACATTTTATTTATAACCCAAATTTGGATTAAGTTTCTTACTTTATTTATAATAGCATGATTTATTATATATTTTCATATATATATATATATATATATTTTTTTTTTTTTTTTTTTGAGACAGAGTTTTGCTCGTTGCCCAGGCTGGAGTGCAGTGGCAGTGATCCCCGCTCACTGCAAGATCCACCTCCCGGGTTCACGCCATTCTCCTGCCTCAGCCTCCTGAGTAGCTGGGACTACAGGTGCCCGCCACCATACCGGCTAATTTTTTGTATTTTTAGTAGAGACGGGGTTTCACCGTTTTAGCCGGGATGGTCTCGATCTCCTGACCTTGTGATCCACCTGCCTCAGCCTCCCAAAGTGCCGGGATTACAGGCGTGAGCCACTGCACCTGGCCATCATATATTTTATTAATAGATGAGTTGAAAGCAAACATTATTTCCAGATGACAGTTTAGCAGTATATATGTAGAGCTTTAAAAGTAGTTATAACATTTGACCTAATAATTCTAGAAAATATCATTTAAAAATAATTCAAAATATGCTCAGATAAAATTATCAAAAGCAATAAAATTAAAAAGCAACTGAAATAACAATTAACATAAAAATTATATTGTAAATTAAAATCTATGCTATACATACATCAAAAATTATGCTTTATGAAATTGTAATGACATGAGAAAATGCTTATTTTAAAATTTTAACTTACATAGCACAAAGTTATACATTATTTCAATTATGTAAGAAGGCATAGCCCAAGCCTAAAACTTGGGAGCAAATGCCAGAAAACATTGGAGTTGTAATTAAAGACTTAGAAAACACAAATACATGATGTTATCTTCAGCTTCCAGAATACCAAACAGCAAATACACTTGCACCGAATGTATTTGGGAATTCCCTTAGAACTAAATGTATGTCAGAAATCTTTGCAAAACTAAAGTTATTGTGTAGGTACAACATGAGCCACTAAAAACACTTTAAGCAGAAACAATTTCATTGTTATTTGATTTAAATGTAAAGTAGTAAATACATTTTATAGATTTTGTAATTTTATATAATTTAGATTTTTATCTTCTCTCTCAATTGAGTGCTACTCTCTCTCTGTCTTCACTGAGCTTTTTTCTATGCATGTTTCACTCATTAAATATTTTTGATATATATATATACAATTTTCCTAAAAACAACAACAACATTTTTTTTTCTGATAACTTTAGGAGCAAATAAGTGATTTAGCAAAAATCATTTTTATGTTTAAGAAAGATTTCTGAGTAGACTGGACAATATTTCTGAACTGAGAATACAATTTGTTTCAATCAGTGGAAAACAAGAGGTGGGTAAAGATACCCTGAAGTAATTATACTTAATAATTTACTTTCGTTAGATAACATAATTTATTTTACATCTTTTTTTCTGCTGGAGATTGACACAATTGTCAATTTATTTTTAGTTATTATGTGTCAGGTAAATTACAAAGGCATCTAGATCAACTAGATTTTTGTTGTTGTTGTTTGTTTGTTTGTTTGTTTGTTTTGAGACTGGGTCTTGCTCTGATGCCAGGTTGGAGTGCAGTGGTGTGATCTCGGCTCCCTGCAACCTCCGCCTCCTGGGTTCAAGTGATTCCCCTGCCTCAAGCAATTCCCTTGCCTCAGCTTCCCAAGTAGCTGGGACTACAGGTGCATGCCACCAAGCCCAGCTAATTTTTGTATTTTTAATAGAGATGGTGTTTCATCTTATTAGTCAGGATGGTCTTGTTCTCTTGACCTCACAATCTGCCCACCTCAGCCTCCCAAAGTGCTGGGCCACCATACCAGGTCTAGATCAACTAGTTTGTGCAAATTTGGTTGCCTTAATGTCCAGTTCTGTGCTATACAATATGGTAGTTATCCTGTCACATACAGCTCTTGGATGTAACTAATATTTCACATACAGCTCTTAATTTTAATTATAGTTAAATGAAATTAAAATTCAGTTTTTCAGTCATAATAGTCAAATTTCAAAATCGCAGTGGTTTGTAATTACAATATTGGACCATACATGTACAGAATGTTTCTATCATTGTAGAAAACACTACCAGAAAGTGCTATTCTTTAACTTTTACACTGAAATTATTCAACAAAAATACTTTCAATACATTCTTGAATTATTGTAGAATTGCCTTAAATTTACGTTCACAAGTAATTTGGACAAATAAGATTTCTAAACTGTGCTGACCAATTGTGTATTTGCTCTGATATCCAAAAACCGTATTTCCTCCTTTTCACATTTTAGTAGAGAATTATAGTTAGCTGGGTTCATGCTCTTTATCATTAGGTTAGTTGTCACCTGAACAGGAAGTCTTTTTGCTTCATGGCATCTCTTAAAGAGGCAGCATCTCCTCTCTCTTTCTTACACATCTTAAAGGATGTCTCCTTCTGTCTGTGGAGTGGAGTCTGCCTGCTGATTGTAGCTTCCTTCTAATGGCCCTAGATTCTCCACCCTAGAAACCGCACCTCTACCTCTGTCTCCCAGATCCGTCCGTGCAAGTTGGCAGCTTTCTGGCTTTGCAATTCTCTGATGTGTCTCCCTGCCTCTTCTTTGTCTTCTTAGCTCTTTCAAAACTTGTTTAACCAGTTCTCTATACTTAATCCTAAATCTAGCCCCTCCTTCCTTTCTTTCACAAAAAACAAACAAACAAACAAAAAACTAGAGTGATTTCTGTTTTGCTGATTGGATTATGATTAAAACATGTGATTTTGAATCCTTATTACATAATATTTTTCAAGGTAAAAATCACTCAATAGAAGGAAAATAGGTAGCTTAAAATAAAGGCAATCTTAGTGTATTTTTCTTTTATATGCTTGTGGAATACGAAATGAGTTTGAATTACTCTGTTCAACAATAACAACAAAATAACTGTGGTTTTGTGATGAGGTTATAAATAGGAGTTGTAATAAGTAAAATTTCCCAGAAGTCATTTCTGAATACCTTAGGAGGTCTTTCAGCTAACATCTATTTTGTTGTTACCCTATATGAAGAAAAAAGAAGTTAAGTATATAAAAAATAAAATTTCCTCATATTTTTTCTTAAAAAGAGAGTTTTAAAATTAGTATGTTGCCTTCCTAAACTTTCCAGTGGCAAAATATTTGCATGTCCTTATTGTGATATTTTGTGTTTGAGAAGTCATTCAAAGATAGAAATCGGGAATAATTACATCCCCTCAACAAACAAAAGAAAATTATCTTCAAAGACATTTAGAAAAGTGATACATTTTTATTTCATTACATAAAATGGTTTGTGAGGCATTTTCTATTAATATCAAGGTTTATTTTGGTTTTCGAAAAATAGTTTTATAGCAAATTTTAGTTAAGGTTGAAAAATTTATTTTATTGGCAATCTACTCTCTACTTTTCTAATGTATTGCTTAGTTTCTAAAAACTTCTCTCTCACCATTATAATATTTTCAGAGTCTGAATATCATCAGATATTTGATCATATAAATACAAATATTGTAGAAGCTTGGGGTGTGCTCCATATCCACAAGTTCAGCAAGGATAATGAAAATGGGTGTATTCTTTTGGATGTTTTCAATTTTCAAATCTTTCACAGTATATTGTTGGCTTCACTTTTGACAAGATTCTCTCTCTGCCTGCCTGCCTGTCTCTGTTTGTGGCTCACTCTCTCTTTATCTCTCTCTCAGTCTCTCCCTCCATCCCTTTCTTTTCCTCTCTCTCCTTTTTTTCCCTGTTGCTCTCTCTATATGTTACATATACTCCAATATATAGATGTTTTTAACATTCCAATTTCCTCTATGTACTGGTGCATTTCTTAAATATTTTCTAAGTGTCAAAGAAAAGTATGCCTTTTGAATTGATTCCAGAATTTTCTGAGGAGTTTTTAAACCTTTTTCCAAACCACTATTTCCTGTTCTCTCAATTTTTCTGGTATACTTAACATTCATAATTGCTGTAGGAATGGACTTTTATGATACTAAATCTAGTGTAACAGCTTGTAGGGAAATAAGAGAATCTCAAATCATATCTTCGATCTTTCCTGAAAAAAATCACTAATGTTACCACTTCCTTGGAAGAAGCATTAGTTAACACTAAAGTTATGTTTACCTATGAATGTCTATGATTCTATACAAGATTAGTAGGAAAAAAAGATTAATTACAAACTTTTTTTTTCCTTAAGATACAGTTTTTTTTTATTTTTATTTTTTGAGAAACTTAAGTCAATGAATAATGATTCAGTAAAGCAAGAGGACTAAGATCATGGTCTCTGGTTCAAGATTGACTGACTCCAATTCCTTTTTTACTATTGATTCACTATAAAAGTTTGAAAAATATTCTTAACCCCAGTTAATTTATCTTTTTAATGGAGATTTAAAAAGTGCCTTCTCTTTAGGTGTGTGTAGGCATGTGTGTGTCTGCATCAGAGAGAAAAAGAGATTTAGATATGTAAAGCACTTAGAAAAGAAACTGACATGTAATATATGTTGCTCAGTAGATTAAGTAATTACAATCATTATTCAATAACTATGTGTTTAGGATCTGTTATGTGTGAGATATTCACCAGTGACCTTATTCAAATAGAAAGATTTAGTCACTACACTTGATTTTGATTTTTGCTTAAAAGGAAGCATTAAATATATCTACATATTTATATCTGTATATGTTTGTGTATAATTTGAATATAACACTTAGCAGTTTTAATTTTAAAATATAATACACCAAAGAAGAAATAGGATTTATTAACGGATCAAAGGAAGTCTTATCGAATGAAGAAGAATCTGAACACGGCTTTGAAGAATGGATGGGCTTCCCTAATTAATAAGGGTTAAGCCCTCTGCATAATGGAAAAAGCATACAATATGGAGAAGTAAGGAGTGCAGTAGTCCCAATTATCTGTGGTTTTGTTTTCTGCAGTTTCAGTTACCTGCAATAAACTGTGGCTCAAAAATATTAAATAGAAAATACCAGAAATAAACAATTGATAAGTTTTAAATTGTGTGTCTTTTACACACTAATGGTTGTTTTCTTGAAACATTCACTTTTGAAGATAGCTGCCGAGGAATATTCCAGCTTTTGATCTGTCTCCAAGGAGATGCCATTTTGCGTGTTCCAATCTTGACTACCTCTGGCTTCAGTCACAGAAGAAACCCGAAGAGAGTGCAGAAGAACCTTTCAGCCAAGCCCCTGTGAAATCACAGACTGATAGCAAATAACAAAATGGTTGTTGCTTGAGTCACTAAGTTTCTTGGGTTGTTTGTTATGCAGTTGTAGATAACTAGTACAATAACAGCAGATGGCAGGAAATTTCTTCTGAATAGGAAGAAATTAGCCAGAGTGATACATTACCTGTTAAAAGTCTCCAAAGATTCTAATCCACAAACATGAAAGGGCCAAAAAGCTTGTATAAAACTTTACAATTAAGCTAACAGAAGTAAATAAATCATGGCAATTACAGAATGTCTACGTAACAAGTGAATGGAAATGTTGCACATATGCATTTATGAATGGCACATTTGGGAAAAAAAATTATGACAACATTTTAAAATGCCTTGTGGGCTTCTGGTTAAAGAGGTGATTTGAGTGAAATTCTTTATCTTCTTTTTCTCCTAAAACTTCATTAAAATGTTAATAAAGAAATAAAAATATAAATTCATAAAAAACAGATGCCATCAGTAAAAGTTATTTCATCCATTTTTTTGCAGATGGAAATTGAGGAGAGGTGACAGATGAAGGAGAGTGCAGAAAGCAACTTCTTAGAAGAACTCTCTTAGAAAAAATAGAGCTGATGTGTCTGGCAGAACTCTGAAGCTCCTCAAGGCCTAGAGTCAGAGTTGCCAGAAGAAATGAAGTTGAAAACTAAAGGAATAAGTGATGTGTGTTTCATTAATTATTTAAATTTACTCTAATTTGATCATTACAGAGCCTGCGTTAGAGATTAAAGTTTAGCTACTTTAAATTTCATGTGGAACCAAAAAAGAGCCTGTATAGCCAAGACAATCCTAAGCAAAAAGGATAAAGCTGGAGACCTTATGCTACCTAATTTCAAACTATATTATAAGGCAAAAGTAACCAAAACAGCATGGTACTGGTACCCAAAACAGATACATAGACCAAAGGAATAGAACAGAGGCCTCAGAAATAATGCCACACATCTACAACCATCTGATCTTTGACAAACCTGACAAAAACAAGCAATGAAGAAAGGACTCATTATTTAATAAATGGTGTTGGGAAAACTGACTAGCTATATGCAGAAAACTAAAACTGGACTCCTTCCTTACAATTTATACAAAAATTAATTCAAGATGAATAAAGACTTAAACATAAGACCTAAAACCATAAAAACCCTAGAAGAAAACCTAGGCAATACCATTCCGGACATAGGCATGGGCAAAAACTTCATGATTAAAATATCAAAAGCAATGGCAACAAAAGCCAAAATTGACAAATGTGATCTAATTAAACTAAAGAGCTTCTGCACAGCAAGAGAAACTACCATCAGAGTGAACAAGCACCTTCAGAATGGGAGAAAATTTTTGCAATCTGTCCATCAGACAAAGGGCTAATGTACAGAATCTACAAGGAACTTTAACAAGTTTACAAGAAAGAAACAAACAACCCCATCAAAAAGTGGGCAAAGGATATGAAGAGACATTTCTCAAAAGAAGACATTTATGCAGCCAACAAACATATGAAAAAAAGGTCATCATCACAACTGGTCATTAGAGAAATGCAAATCAAAACCACAATGAGATAACCATATCATGCCAGGTAGAATGGTGATCATTAAAAAGTCAGGAAACAATAGATGCTGGAGAGGCTGTGGAGAAATAGGAACACTTTTACACTATTGGTGGGAGTGTAAATTAGTTTAACCATTGTGGAAGACAGTGTGGCAATTCCTCCAGGATCTGGAACCAGAAATACCATTTGACCCAGCAATCCTATTACTGGGTATATAACCAAAGGATTATAAATCATTCTACTATAAAGACACATGCACACGTATGTTTATTGCAGCACTATTCACAATAGCAAAGACTTGGATGCCCATCAATGATAGACTGGAAAAAGAAAAATGTGGCACAAATCAACCCATTGATGGACATCGACCCAAATGCCCATCAATGATAGACTGGAAAAAGAAAATGTGGTACAAATACACCATGGAATACTGTGTAGCCATAAAGACTATGAGTTCATGTCCTTTGCTGGGACATGGACAAAATTGGAAAGAATCATTCTCAGCAAACTAACACAGGAATAGAAAACCAAACACCGGCCGGGCGCGGTGGCTCAAGCCTGTAATCCCAGCACTTTGGGAGGCCAAGACGGGCGGATCACGAGGTCAGGAGATCGAGACCATCCTGGCTAACACAGTGAGACCCCGTCTCTACTAAAAAAAAAAAAATACAAAAAACTAGCCGGGCGAGGTGGCGGGCGCCTGTAGTCCCAGCTACTCGGGAGGCTGAGGCAGGAGAATGGCGTAAACCCAGGAGGTGGAGCTTGCAGTGAGCTGAGATCCGGCCACTGCACTCCAGCCTGGGCCACAGAGCGAGACTACGTCTCAAAAAAAAAAAAAAAAAAAAAAAAAAAAGAAAACCAAACACCACATATTCTCAATCATAGGTGGGAATTTATCAATGAGAACACATGGACACAGGGAGAGGAACATCAAACATGGGGGCCTGTTGGGAGGTGGGGGACTAGGGGAGGGATAGCATTAGGAGAAATATCTAACGTAGATGATGAGTCGATGAGTGTAGCAAAGCACCATGGCACATGTATACCTATGTAACAAACTTGCACGTTTGCAGGTGTATCCAAGAACTTAAAATATAGTTAAAAAAAGAGATTAAAGTTTAGAAATCATCTGTTTACAGATGGCCAATGAAGTCATGGGATTGGATATTTGAGAGAATATGAAATGAGATGACATCTATAGATTTTAAGATAAATTCTACAAAGTTTAAACATAGATTACAGATTGAATGACAAATATTCAAGTTTCATGTACAAAAATATCTTCATAATAGCATTTTTATTTAAAAAATTGTTATTTCATTAATACATAATAGCACATATTTGTAGAATACTTGTGATATTTTGATAGAGTCATACAATCTGTAATGGTCAAATTAGGATCATTTGGTATCCATCTCAGGTCAAATATTTATTTTTTTGTGTGTTGATAACATTCCAAATCTAGCTATTTTGAAATATAGAGTAAATTACTGATAACTATAAAAGACGACTGTGTTATCAAGACTAGAACTTACTGTACTTACCTGTATTTTTGTACCTATTAACCAACCTCTCTTCATTTCTCCCTTTTGTCTCCCCTTTGAGCCTCTGGTAACCAACATTCTACTTTCTGCCTCTATGAAATAAACATTTCTAGCTCCCACATATGTGTGACAACATGTGATATTTATCATTCTCTGTCTAAGAATAATATTTTTCTTGTGAAACACCAAGTAGAATTCCTAAAACAAAAATAAATAAATAAATACTTAGAATTATACATGAGCTTTCAATTTGTTGGGTAGATGTTTACAAAGACATAGTGTCTTTACAGAAATTAACTGCATAGTAAATTTTGGCTTTCATCTACATCCTTAACATCAAAGTGCTCCTTAAAAATAAAATGGTATTGTTCTTGTTGTCAGCTAATACTGTTTTGAATTTTTAGTAACCGCATTACTGAAGAATTTAGAATACTGTTCAAGATGAACTGCACAGCAACATAGTGAGATGTAGTTAGGTAAACCAGCTGAGCACTAATTGGATTTCAGGATGTGAACGACTGCAGAAATTTCAGGACTCCTTCTCAAAGCAGATATACACTGGGGCTTTTGTTTGGAGGAGGTAGAGGAAAAAACTGATTAGAGCTTGTAAAAAAAAAAAAAAAGAGAAGAAAAGAAAAAAGGAATTGTAATAGATTACTAAAAGGCAAACTTAATAAAAGTAGCTGGTCTTTCCCTTTTGATAGCATACTTCATATTTTTCTCCTATATTTACACTCTTCTCATAAAGAACCAATTATTTGAAATGACTTTTCAAAAGTGTAAAAGAAAGTACTCAGAAACCAATTATTTACAATTTAAGGAACTTTATCTTTTCTCATTTGTGATTTGGTTCTGCCACAAATATTATCGAATTATGAAGGAAAAATATATAAAAACAGGTCCGGCACAGTGGCTCATACTTATAATCCCAGCACTTTGGGAGGAGGAGGCAGACAGATCACTTGAGGCCAGGAGTTTGAGACCAGCCTGGTCAACATGGCAAAACCCTGTTTCTACTGAAAATACAAACATTAGGCGGACGTGGTGGCACGCACCTGCAATTCCAGCTACTTGGGTGGCTGAGACATGAGAATCACTTGAGCCCGGGAAGGGGAGGTTGCAGTGAGCTGAAATCACGCCACTGCATTCCAGCTTGGGTGACAGAGCAAGACTCTATTAAAACAAAACAAAGCATAACAAAAAACATAAAAACAAAACCCCACAAACCTCTGCATCTGTATTGTGCATAATCTATAAGAGAGAGTAGGCTTATTCTACGTTTGGAGAGCAACCTGAGAAATCTCATACTCCTGAAAGAAAATGTCAGTAGAACCTTAAGCAAGAAACTGTGCTCCAGAAAGTTGCACACTACCTCCCTATGACCCCAACATACTCATTCCAGAGTTAGTTAGGTATTTTTCGATGCTTTTCCTGAACATTGTACAGCTTCATTCTTGCTTGTTAAATTACAGTACCTGATTCTGTTATTTATTTATTTTTAGGTTTTTAAAATATTATAACTACATTACATTACTATTCGCAAAATGTAATAAATGAATATTAACAAAAATGAATGGAAATACTACCTATATTTGCCATATTCTCTGAAGGAAAAGAGTGATCTGGTATCTGGGGTCAGATGGAGGCGCTGGAATGGAGAAGAATAATGAAATACTCAAAGAATATGAGAACTGAAAGATATTTTTCAAGTTGACTTATTCTATTATCTGATTTAACTGATTTTAAATGAGCATTCAATTTTAAGTGAGTACTCAATCATAGGTATTTAGCAACAGACAGAATTAAAACCCTAGTTTACAGACTCCAAAGTCCTTTCTTTACATCAACAATTCCCAAACGATTTTTTGAAAAAGTGGCTTTTATTATTATTGCCCGAGGTCTTAAGTTTTAAAAAGCCCTTTCTATCAAAGAATCATTTTAACTAACAAGGCCTTTCTTGCCTTTTAGTAAATAATAATAATAAAGTAAAAATAGCAAGAAGACCTATGTTTTAAAATACCTCTGATCAGCAGAGAAAATTAAATACTAAAATCAATTAATTCCTGATTTAAAAGGAAAATACACCTCTAGTTAAATAAATGTAAATTATTTTAGTTTTATAGAAATGTTGAGAATAGCTTAAATTTTCATGACAAATTTTGCAAAGCTTAGTGGTTCAATAATTCCAGGCTGGAATTCTTTTACTACAGTCTAACGCTTTGTAAATGTTGTTTTCTGACACTGTGCTTCTACCGTTGCCAATATGCTAGTACAAAAATTCATGTGCAATGAACTGACGGTTCTGAAGAAGTGCTTCTATGCTATTTGATTTTTGAATAATCTGGAGTTTTAAAGTAATGTTATTCCGGGAAGAATGTCAGTAAATGATGTTCAGTGAGAATACCCAGCATATATTCTAAAAAATTGTTATAGTAGAAGTTATAATAATTTCCTCATGACAAAGCATGTACATCTGATACAAAAAACATAAAAACTTGTCTTTCCTGTTTACTTTTTCTGTTTAATAAATATAAGATGTTGAAAATTTCAGAGGAGAGATCACATTTGCATTAAAAAAGAGCTTGTTTCTGTGGTTTAAGTGCTGGGCTAGTTAATGAAATGAGTATAGAAACTATTGCAAAGCGTATGGGCAATATTTAACTTTCATTCTGGCTCCTAAGCTCTTTCTTCACATATACCCTACAAGGAATGCCATCACACTCTAATAAGCAACAGTGAAGAATTATATATTATAAAATCTTTCTTACTTAAAATTGTATCTTCACATCTCTTAAGTAATTAAAATATTCCTGGGATCAGATGAAATTAATTAGACATTGGACATAGCAAATATTTGTGAATCAATAGGCTCTTTTAGTATCCTTACATGTCCCATCCCTATTCTGGGTTGTAAAATGAAAATATGCACTAGGTAAATTTTTTTTTAATTTGGGCGATTATTGGTTGTCCATCACTAAGCCTCCCTATCCCTTTTACATTTTACTCTACTAGGTACAGAGTCATGTGAGGCTAATTAATATCATCTTAAAATAATTAGTTAAATAGTACTTAAATAAGGACTAAGAATGCCACTTTATCTTTATTCAATATAGTGGATGCTGTGGTATGCTGCCCACAACTTCCTGCTTTAGGATCTAGGTATGAATTTTTCTATCAGCCTAAGTATTCACCTACTAATACCTCATAGCTGAATCCTTCTGCAAGAATTACACTCAGTCAAATGTCACTGCCTACATTCAATGACTGGTTGATATGGGGATATATCCCAACCACTCCTTGCTTCAATTGGAGATATCTTTGCAGATCATCCTATCTTGAGATCTTCAGCATCCTGTAAGATCTGCTGAGGTCTATACTGATGTAACATCACAATTCAACCATGCCAACATGCTTTCCTCTCATAAGTACTCTTCCTGAGAATAAATCTGAGTAAACATCCTGTACACAAATCTATACCTCAAAAGCTATTTCCTAGGAACTTACCCTATGACACTTGGGTGTACCCTAATAGCAACAATGATTTTCATTAAGTGAGATTTTATTTATTTGACTAAGGATTCTTTTATTCCTGTGAGGAGACATAGTTTTAAACATTTAGGTAAAACTTTTATAATTACATTCTGAGGGCTTATTCTTGAGTAAATAATTCTTCATATGTGTAGTGTATTAATAAAGATTATTTTGCTTGTAAATGATAGAGACCTGACTTAAAATAGCCTAAAGAAACATTAAAAATGTGTGATACAGATAGCGGGAATGGAGTTGGAAGCCAGGAATAGTGGTTGTGGGGAGTGTGACATTGTCACACTTTTTTCCCTATTTTTATCTTTTCTCTCTGTGAAATTATCCCAATTTCCATTCAATGATTTTTTTCCTTAATCTCTGTGAAAGACATGACTGCAGATAGCTCGCACAGAGAAATTTTACAGTCAGTTCATCCAGGGAGAGAATGTGAGAGCTGGATTTTTCTTTCTAGATTCCCCTTACAAATATCACTGAAAAGCATTCTCATTTTCATGCATGAGTCAGATTCTCTACCCTGGAGAGCACTCAACTGTGGTTAGGTTTAACAAATACATTGTATTCACATGGCAGTTCTGTAATAATTTTGTGTAAGGTGAGTAGAACAAGAGTGTTTTCGGATGAAGGCAGGGGATGTAAAGTGCTATGCTAACTAAATAATAGATAAGTTACTATATATTAAAGCATGATAAACTGTATATGATGGAAACAATAAATGAAGTAAATGAGAGAGAGAGAGAGGGAAAGAGAAAGAGAGAAGAAATAAAGGAAGACAGGAAAGAAGAAAATGATTGTTGGAGGGAGGCAAGAATTTCTCTTAGCTAGTAGAATTCATTAAAAAGAATACATACTAGCAGGAAGAAGACTGAGATAGTAAGACTAGCTAAGAGCTAACCATTGCTCTTATTTGATACTTTAATTAAATAAGTTACCTGAATGAATTTCCTGACGTAGCCCCATTTGGACAGTTTTTTGCCAATGATACACCCTGCGTAGGATAAATTTTTCTTAAATTTATATTTGTGACAGGATATTCTAGGTTTGCAAACTTGCACATTAGAATTACTTCATATTTTCCCTGTAACACTGATCACTTAGTCCCAATACACTCAGATAAGGGCAAAAGGCAGTAAGAGCGACTTCTGAATTTCTTACTGACCTCATCTTTCATTGAAACAGAATGTCTTCATATCATCATCATATTTTCAAAGTCATATTTTACTTTACTATTCTGGGAGAAAGATCTTACTAATTGCCCTTTTGAGTGGTTGTGAAAGAATGAAATAAAGCATGCTTACTGGTTACCCTGAAGTCAGGAGGACATAGGCTTTTATGTCATTCTTAGTTGTGACTAATGAGTAAAACAGCATTAGACTGGTTATAGCAGGAAAACATTATGTTACCATAATAACTGCTGTTGGACAGTGGCACCCGTTATGACTGCCCCTGTATTACAGTCATAGGCAAAGATTGCTCTTTTTCTTGCCCCTTGCCACCCTACAAAAATGTGGTTCTACAGTCTGACTTTCAGTGAAACACCTGGTCTCTTTAACAGTTTGGAACCTGTGCTGATTATCCTACATTTTATACTTCTTTTGGAAAAATATATAAATCATAAATTTGGAATAAGAAATAATAAATCACTCTAAATGCAAATTGATGTATATACATTGTAAAAGTTTGGTGTTATTAAATATATAGTATATAAATTAACTAAACTCCTATGTGAATATTACTAAACAAAATAGATATTAATTTTGATGTTGACATAACTTCAAATGTGATCTTAAAATTTGTTTGTTAATGTATATATAAATGATACATATATACTCAAATACTCTTAAAATATATACTTTGTTATATCATATATAATATATAAGAGGGGACCTCAAAAAGTTTGTGAAAAAATAAAATTAAAATATAAAATCATAAATATAAACTTTATTTTTCAACATAACCTTCATTAAGCTCAAGACATTTTTGTAAGCAATGATAGCAGCCATTTAATTTATCCCTAAAGAAAGAATTGAAGGGCCTGGAAATTTAACAATGTCAATGCAGCCGCTTTTTACATAATTAGATAAAGAAAATTTTATTTTTTTTTTTAAGAGTAGGAAGCAAAAAGAAGTCAGAAAAAGCCAGATCAGTACCAGAAGTAAACTCCTAATAATTTCCATCAGAATTCACAACATGGCCCTTGTTTAATGAGGGGATGAGCAGGACCATTGTTTTGGTGAAGATGGTCTCTCTGATAAAGCTTTCCTAAGTGATTTTCTGTTCAAGCTTTGGCCAACTTTCTCAAAACACTCTCATATTCTTTGGCTCTCTAGAAAGTCAAGAGCAAAATGCCTTGAGCCTCCCAAAAAGCTGTTGCCATGACCTTTTCTCTTGACCAGCTCACTTTTACATTGACTGGGCCACTTCTATTTCTTGGTCATCATTGCTTTTCTTGTACTTCGTCTTCAGGATGGTACTGGTGAAGCCATGTTTCATCTCTGGTTACAATTCTTCAGAGAAATGCCTCAGAATCTTGATCCTACTTGTGCACAATTTTCATTGAAGGCTCTTCTTTTATCTACATTTGTTCTAGGCTCAACACTTTTGACACTTATTGAGTGAAAAGTTTTCTGAAGTTTAATTTTTCAGCCAGAATGGTGTTAAACCAACTGAGATATTTATAATGTTGACTATTGTTTCTGCTATTAATTGCCAGTCCTCTTCAATTAGGGTATGGAAAAGATGTCTTTTTCCACACAAATTGATGTGGATAATCTGCTGATGGGGGCTTCATTTTCAATATTGTCTCTTCTCTTCTTAAATGAATTATCCATTTTTTAGACTGCTGCATTCTTTGGGACATTGTCCCCATCAACTTTTTGTAAAGCATCAATGATTTCACCATTCTTCTGCCTAAGCATCACCATAAATTCAATGCTTGTTCTTTCATCGATTTAGCATAATTTGTTTTGCTCTGACAGAGGCTCTTCTCAAACTTACGTCTTATTATTCTTAATGCCCCAAACTGGTTCATGTTCAGACATGTTATAACAAGTTACTGTAACTTCATTTTAGTGCAATAATTGATATATAATTTGTATTGTACTAAACATGTATATTTAGTAAAATAGGTTTTAGATTTAAAAATATATTATATTCCTCATTCTCATACAACCAAAATAAAATCATGCTGTCTTGTAGTCTCAAAGAGGAAACTAGCATGTACTATGAGATAACTAAAAGTATGCAGATATAACTAATGCTGAACGTCAAATGTGATTAAACTGGGGATATAAGTTAATACAGTTTTTAGATTTAGACAATGCATTCAATAGAGTGTTGTCATTTTGACTCTCCTTAGTACAACATCACCAAATAAACTTATTCTACACGCATAGTTACTGTGATCGGCTGCAATTTATGTTCAATGTCTTGGTAGAAAGAGATGTACAAAGAATCAGTTATGCAAGGTAATAAAAGTCAAAATTATAAAGAACAGGCTGGGCATGGTGGCTCACGCCTGTAATCCCAGCACTTTGGGAGGATGAGATAGGTGGATCACCTGAGCTCGGCAGTTAGAGCTCACTGAGCTCTAACTGGCCAACATGGTGAAACCCAGTCTCTACTAAAAATACAAAAATTAGCTGGGCATGGTGGTGGGTGTCTGTAGTCCCAGCTACTCAAGAGGCCGAGGCAGGAGAATTGCTTGAACCTGGGAGGCAGAGGTTGCAGTGAGCTAAGATTGAGCCATTGCACTCCAACCTGGGTGATAGAGCAAGACTCTGTCTACAAAAAGAAAAAAAAAAAAAATTATAAAGAACAATAATCCATTATTCTATGACCTCTCATTAATATGCATGGTCTGTTAAAAGGTACACTGGAAGTAATTTCTGTATCTCTAAATAGTATTTAATGACCTTAAAACAAAACTAGTAAATGTAATGAATAATGAGGATTTAACAAACCTGACTTTCTTCCAGTCTTTTCTATTTCCTTCTGATTAAAAAGAAACTTTATTGCTTCTGTAAACAGGAAACATGTTTGTTATAAGTAATTTAAGGAGAATATAATCTAAAAATATTTTTAAATAATCCAAATCTGTTACTACATTCATGCATGATCATTTCCATATTCTAAAACAGTTGGATAGTGAGAAAGAAAAAAAAAAAAAAAAAACATAGATGTGCTCTTAGAAAAATACTATAGTCCATGCTACTTAAAATTTAAAAGAGTTTAACAAGTGAAAAACTAAAAACAATTGGTGTCAATAAAATAATTGTTGAACTAACTCTAACATCATCATTTTTATAATTTAAATAGTTATAACTTTATTTTGCTCTATAGATGTACTTCCAAAAGTTTGGTTTTGATTTTACATAAAAGGCACGAGTACTATTCATCTGTCATTTTGTCAGAGCCCTTTGCTTATATATTTCCTCATTTAAATTTATCTCTAACTTGCCTTGATTTCAAAATTCAGTGTTTTTATTGAGGAAGAGCTAATGGTTTTTCATATTATTTCATGTTTCAGAATTAGTCTTTAGGTACCTGAATGAAATTTTAGTTGGGTATATATTATTAAACTACACTTTCTTCACTCTCAACATGGAAGAAACTAATCCTAGTCTGGCAGTTGAATACTATTGTGTTAAAGATGGAGGGCCGTTCAATTTTCTCTTCTCTTTCAGTCATTTGGCCCAGTTCTTTAAACAGCTGTTTATGTTTGAGAGAAATGAATTTGATGTGGATATTAATTATGACGTATCAGACTATACATGATATATCAGATTTTACAGAAACTTATGAGAATATGGGTTTATTTCTTATTTATATGCTATACTTACATGATGGATTCAGTGTAACTCTGCTCAGTGCTCTTTTAATTCTAAAATTTAGGCTAAATTAGCAACCTCTGTGTAGAACATGATTGGTTAACATGCCAGGAAAAAAAAATACATCTTGATTCTTAAATCTTCTCAGAATGATGAATACTGGTTCTGTTCACATTTCATATAACCATTCAGGCTGGATTATGAGTTATTTTATAAGGAAGGGAACAAAGTAATAAAACTTATCCCAATGACATTGAAAGACAGAATATAAGGAGGTCAGAATGTGCCAGGAAGAGAACAATATGCATTTATTTATACACCGTCATAAGAGCTTTAGATGATATTTTAAAGTGTTTTGATAATCTGGAAGGTTTTGATGAGAGAGTAACAAAAATCACTAGTATGCTGTGTTGAAATATACTCTAGGAAGATCAAGTATAAAAGAAGAGAAACTAGTTAGGAAACAATTGTGATGGTCTAGGAAGAAGATGGTGAGGATAAGTCTAGGCTGCTAGTAAAGGGCAGATGGAAAGAAACAATTGGGAATATATTCTAGAGTGATAGCATGCAGACATTTTCTGAAATATATCTGTGTGATCTGAATAAAAGGAGAATAAATCTTAGATTTTTTAAAAAAAGATCTAAGTTATCAGGTGGTACTTTTTACTTTGAAAGGGAAAACCACATGTAAGGGGGTTGGGAATAGTTAACTAGGGTGTCCAGAGTTTCTTTAGAAACCGTATAACAAGTGATTTTAAATAGAGAGTATATTTGGTCGGAGGATAGAATCCCAAGTTCTGCAATATTTAGAAATCAGGAAGAGAAGGAACCAGCAAAGGAGACTAAAAATAGCTCTAACAAAGTAGTAAGTATGTGAGAAGAGCTTGTTTTCCTAGATTGATGATGAAAAATGTATACCTAGGAAGAAGAAATGATTGACCATCTCATATCATTTTGTGTTAGTGAGCATTTCTTTGAAGTTAACAGGAAACAGACTAGTTTAAGCAACACATTTAATGTAAAGCAGGTGCATACAAAGATATAAAATAAAAAACAAAGTAACTCTAGCAAAGAAAATTAAACTGGAAGTAACCAAGAGAGCCAATGGAGAATAGAATTTGTTGAAAACAAATTAAGAGACAAGTAGCCAATGCTCTCATCTCCATTGACCACCTGTTGGTCATCTTCCATTTGATGGACAGTATCTGTAGAGGTTGATAGCTTCTGACCTTAAGCACTTACATCTCTCTCTGTCTAAGGCTATGCCTGGCCACAGGAATATTCTCTGCCTGAGTTATGGCAAACCAGAGTACCAGAGCTTTAGTACCCCAAGATGTATGTATATTTTTATCAACCGATGGCAGATAAGAAGAGGTGGAAAAACACCTCATATTTTGCAACCTATACTGGATTGAATTGAGGTATATTCTAATCTGTCTCTCAAAGAATACCCCAAAGATTAAGCCCCAGTTGCCTATGGTTGAAGCCCACTCATTAAATATTATTGTCTTTGTTTCCTTCTATATCTCATTTCACTACATCTGCACTTCATTTTCTGAGATTATTTCCCAAATGTATCACTTGTCTCTAAACTTCTGTCTTATAGTTTGCTTTTGTAGAGATCCAGTTAAGACAATTTGAGGGTGATAAAAATCAATGAATTATAAAGAAAAATCAAAAATTTAGAAAAAAATTATGTGTACACTATATGCTCAGAGAAAACTTAGTATATTTGTAACTGAAGTCTCCAAAGAACCAGGTGATTACCATAACTTTTGAGATAATAGAATAATTTTAAACGTTTTCAAATTCCAATTTGAATGTGAATAATACCTCGATATCAAAAGCCCAAGAACATAGCACCTTTGCTTGCCCAAATCTATGTATTTATCTAATTTCTAGATAATGAAGCCACAATTATTAAGAGTATGACTAAAAATGACATTGAATGAAATGTAAAATTAGTTCGATGGAAGACAATGTATAAATTTAATTAATATAAATAATCACATTAAAATGTGAAAAGCATAATTTGGTTCACAGAGTTTGAAAAAAAGATAAAATTAAAAATCTATTCTTGACAAGAACTATTAAAGACATAGGAATAGAGTATTTATTCACCAGCAAACTTCAGAACCAAATCAGATGTTCTTCCCCTTTTTCAACTTCATTCCTCCAGTTTACATGGCACAAGATTATCCCTTGATAAAATTTAATATAAGCTATAGTTTACGATGTTATGTCTATCCTTATTTTAAAACTTCTAACCAGTTTTTAGGACATACTGATTTCAGCTTTGGATTTGAATAGCACATCTGAAAAATTATGTCAATTTTGTTAAATGAATGTATTGACTTAAAACAAGTTTTATTTTCACCAAAATATTTAACAATGAATTTTGCCTAAGCTTGGTGACATCTGCTTTTCTACTTTTTATGATTACTTAAAAAATTCCCATGGATTTTTATGTCACCAACCTTCAACATCAATTTCCTTATTCAAAAGACTAAAAGCAAGTGAGAAGATTCTGGAAACATGGTGGAGTGGAAAGTACTATAAATATGTCTTCCCACCAAGACAAAAATTGAACTGGAAAAATCTGTCTAATGTAACTATATTAGAACTCTAGTGTCTACTGAAGACTTGCAACTTCTAGGAAAATGGTTTAGAGAGTAGATTATGAATAATTTTATTCTATTTTAGTCAGATTGCCTACTCATCCTCCTTCTTTGTGGAAGAGAATTGTGCAGTTGTTCCAGGAGCAAGCTGCATACAGCTTTCAGGATCCATGAAGGATGATAGGACCTCTGTACTCTAAATATTGGGTATTTGTGTTCTGCTTGCTGCTTGTGATCATTAACTGCCGACAGAGTAGAACAATCATTGTTACAACATCCTACCCCTTCTCCCCCAAAATTGTTCCAAGTCTTTCATCTCTAGGTTATTTGAGGGCACTTCCAGATGATTTGAGATTTCAATAAACAGTTCTCAGTCATGGTTAAAATAAGGAGACAGAAGATAAGTTAAAAAATCGCTGTACAAAAAATGAAAAAAAAATTAGATCTAATGGACATATACAGAACATTCTACCTAACATAGAATTTTTCTCAAGTGCACATGGAACATTTTTCCACAACAGACCTTTTATTTTGCAACCAATTTACTTTCAATAGATCTAAAATAATTGATAGAGTACAAATCATCTGATCTAACTACAACAAGATGAACTTAGAACTCAAGAAGAGAAGAAAAACTGGAAAATGTACACACTTGGGACATTAAACAATACACTCTTACATAACCAATGGGTTAATAATGAAATCACCAGGTAAGTTAGAGAATACTCAGAGATGAATGGAAATAAAAACAAAATACATTTAAACTTATGGATGCAGCAAATTCAGTGCTAAGGGGGAAATTCATAGCTATAAATGCTTATATTAAAAAAACAAGAACATTCTCAAATTAACAAACTATGCAACTCATTGATGTAGAAAAATAAACAAAGTAAACCCAAAGCTAAAACAAGGAAGTAAATAATAAAGATTAGAGAATAGATAAACAAGGTAGAGAATAGAAAAGTAATAGAAAAAATTTAAAAAAAAACAAAAGTTACTTTTTTATTACATCAACAACAACAAAAAAATAAATACAAGAGTGAAGATTCAAATTACAGAAATCCTAAGTGAAAAAGGGGATATTGCTACTAATCTTATAGCAGTAAAATTTGTCTCTCTGTCTCTCTCTGGATGCTACAGGCAATTTTATGCCAACAATTGAATAACCTGGACGAAATGGAAAGAATCCTCAAAACACAGACACTCTCAAGACTGACTCATAAAGAAATAGAAAGTATGAATAGACTTATAACTTGTAATGAGATTGAATTAGTAACCAATTACCTCTCAAAAAATATAAACGCTGGACCTGATGACCTCACTGGTAAATTCTGTCATTTAACAATGAACTAACATGAATTCTCAAATTTACCTCAGAAAATTGGAAAGAAGGGAACATTTTCTGACTCATTTTATGAAGCCAGCACCACCTTGACACAAAAAAAGGGGCAAAGTCACTACAAATAAAACAAAATTACAGGCCAATATTCCTTATAATTATTGATGTGAAAATTCTCAACACAGTACTAGTTAATTAAATACATCAGCAATTGAAAGGATTATACATAATGACAAAGTGGGATTTATTCTTGAATTTAAAGAATGACTTGGCATATAAAAATCTCTCAATATAATACATAACATTAAAAATAAAGGTAAAAATAACAGTCACCTTATTTGATTCAGAGAAAGCATTTGACACAATTCAATATTTTTATAATTAAAAACACTTAAAAAACTAGAGAACTTCTTCAGCCTGATAAAGGACATTTATGAAAAACCTGTAGTTAATATAATTCACAGTGGTGAAAGACTGAAGGCTGTTTTTCTAAAATCAATAGCAAGATAAGAATGCCAGCTTTCATCACTTCTCTTCCATATAGTACTGGAAGTACTAGCAAGAAAAAACAATAAAAGTCATCCACATCTGGAAGGAAGACACAAAATGATCTCTCTTTGCAGATTATATGACCTTATATGTAGAAACCCTGAAACTTCTACCAACACACACAAATTCTATTTGAACTAATAAATGAATTTAGCAAAGTAACAGGATACACAGTCAATGCACAAAAATCAGTTGTATTTCTATGTATTAACAAGTAGTCATGTGAAAAGTAAATTTTGGAAAACAATAACATCAAAAAGAATGAAATACTGAAGAATAAACCTAACTAAGGAAACAAAAAATTTGAAAAATAATCTACAAAACATTGCTGAGATAAATTAAAGAAGATACAAATGAATGGAAAGATAACTCATGTTCATGGATTGGAAGGCTAATATTAGTGAGATGTCAATATGACCCAAAGTAATCTTTGTTTTTTCTGCGGAAATATAAAAATAATCCTATAATTTATATATCATCTCAAGAGATACTGAGTAGCCAAAATAATCCTGAGCAAGACAAACAAAGGTGCAAAATTTACATTTTTTTCTTTTCTTTTTTTACCCTGGCTGGAGTGCAGTGGTGCAATCTCATCTCATTGCAACCTCTGCCTCCCAGGCTCAAGTGATTCTCATGCCTTAGCCTCCCAACTAGCTGGGATTGCAGGCGATCACCACCATGCCCAACTAATTTTTTGTTTTTTTAGTAGAGATAGAGTTTCACCAGGTTGGCCAGGCCAGTCTCAGACTCCTGACCTCAAGTAACCTGGTCGCCTTGGCCTCCCAAATTGCTGGGATTACAGGTGTGAGCCACTGCACCTGGTCAGGACTTCCATTTTCATATTTCTAAATTTACCACAAAGCTGCAACAATCAAAACTTTGTGTTACTGGCATAAAGACAGATATATAGTCCAATCAAATGTATTAGAGAACCCAGAAATAAACCTTTACATATGTGGTCAAATGATTTTCAACAATGATGTCAAAACCAATAAAGGGGAAAAGCTATTTCCTTTTTTTTAAACGAACTGTGTGTGGAAAACTGGATGTTGAAATGCAAAACAGTGGGATTGGACCCTTAACTTATGCCACATATAAAAATTAAAATGTTTAAAGATGTAAATGTAAGAGTTACAATTCTAGAATTCTTTTAAAAATTTTAAAGAAAAAACTTCATGCCATTGTATTTGACATTGATTTCTTAAATATGATGCCAAAAGCTCAGACAATGAAAGGAAACATAGCCCAACTGGATTCCATGAAAATTAAAACCTTCTGTGCGTCAGAAGACCCTATCAACAGGGTGAAAAGGCAACCCACAGAAAGGAAGAAAATACTGGCAAATTATATCTTGATGAGGAATTATTACCAGAATAAATTGACTAAAACTCAACAACATAAAACAAAACCTGATTCAAAAAATGGCTACAGGACTTAAATACAGATATTTCTCCAAATGTAATTCAGAATCTCTGAGCTCTCTGCCTATCAGGAGAGTTTTTATAATATTCTGGGATCCAGATAGAGTAAGTTGTGGAATGATTCCCTAACATTGAAAATTATATTTAAAATAACTCTTTATTCAAATTCACTTACAAGTAACTCTGGTAATCTTTTGACTTACAAATCATGAACACAGCTACAATGCCTCCTCGTTGAAGAAAATTAGTTACCTTTATTGTCCAAATAAGCACATGAAAACTTGTGCAACATCACTAATTATTAGAGAAATGCAAATGAAAACCATGAAGAGATATCACTTTGTATCCATTAGGATGACCACCTCATAAAGAAAAAGAAAAGTGATTGTGAGGATATGGAGAAAGCAGAAACTTTGTATATTATTGGTGATTGGTGTTAACATAAAATGGTACAGCTACTGTGGAAAACAATATGGTGATTACTTAAAAAAAATTAGAAATCATCTTAACCATATGATTCGGCAATTTCACTGCTGGGTATATTCCCAAAATAATAAAAAGCATTGTCTCAAAGACATATTTGCACATCTATGTTCACAGCAGCATTAGTCGCAATAGTCAGAAGGTAAAAGAAATGTAAGTAGATAAACAGATAAGCAAAATGTGATATATGTATAATATATATCTCCATTAGTATATATATTAGTAGATGAATGACAAAATGTGATATACATATATATCCATTAGCAGATTAATAGATAAACAAAAAGTGATTTTATATGTATATAAACATTGAATATTATTTATTTTTAAATGACAAAAAATTATATATATTTATGGTGTACAATGTCTTATTTTAATGCACATATATATTTTCTTAATTTTGGGAACATTCAAAATCTTCTCTACCAGCTATTTGAAAACATGCCATAAATTGTTATTAACTGTAGTCACCCCACAGTGCTGTAGAGAACTAGAACTTATTTCCCCTATCTAGCTGTAATTTTGTATCTGTTAAACAACCTATCCCTATTCTTACTACCCTCTAACCTTCCCAGTCTCTAGTAACCAATACTCTATTCTCCACTTCTATGAAATAAACTTTTTTAGCTTCGACACGTGAGTGAGAACGTACATTATTTGTGTTTCTGTTCCTGGCGTATTCACTTAACATACTGTCCTCCAGGCTGATCCACATTGCCACAAATAAAGATGTTATTCTTTCTATGGCTAAATAGTATTCCCATGATGGAATATTTTTAAGCTTTAAAAAGGACGAACTATTCTAACACAGGCTGCAACCTGGCTACAACCTTGAGGTCATTATCCTAGATGAATAAAAAACAGTCACAAAAAGGTGAATATTGAATGATTCCACTTACACGAAGTCCCAGGAGTAGTCAAAACCGTATAGAAAGAATGAAGAACTACAGTTGGGGCTGAAGGCAGGAGACAGTAGGCATAGAGTTTCAGCTTTTAAGATGAAGAGTTCTGGTGATGGATTGTGGTGATTGTTGCACAAAAATATGAATGTGTTCAATGACACTGAACTGTATACCTAAAATTGGTTAAGATAGTAAAATTTTATGTTATTTGTACTTTTCATAAAATAAAAATATTAAAAACAAATATTAGCTTGTCTTTTAAGTTATTTAAATTATTGAATAAATACATAATATTTTCTTATATTCAGTATTTTTTAATGACCTAAGTTTTCTATTGACAAATTAAAAAAATCATTGGAGTTAAATAAAATTGTTTTCATGTCCATTTGCTAAAACTAATAACAAGTTAAAGCTCTACACTTTTATCATTTTTCCATGTTTGACATATGGTACCTTTTTATTTAATACAGTTTGGGCATTTCAAATAAAAAAAAAATAAAATCCCAAATGCTCCAAAATTGAATTTGCTTTTTGAGTGCCAACATTACGCTAAAAAATATTCACTGAGGCAGTTCAGATTTTGTATTTTCAGATTTAGGATGTTTGATTGGGGTAAGCATAATGTAAATACTCCAAAATCTGAAAAAAAAAAAAAATTCAAAATCTGAATAACTTCTGATCCCAAGCATTTCAAATAAGGGATACTCAACCTGTAATACCTGTTCAAATTGCATTAGAAGTGTCCATGTGTGCTTTAGAAAGTTTTTAAATAAAATGTCTTTATTCTCTATTTGTTAAATCAATCTCATTGGCATTTGCAAATTTATTCACCAGTGGTATTTAAAGGAATTTAGAGTCTTTCCAAATCTGTCTGCATAATTATTCCTTCAACGTGTAACTATATCCAATGATATAACTTGGTACAACGACCAAGACTAAGGAGTTTCAGCAAGATAAGTCAAGGGAAACATTTTGTGTATGGAACCTTGTGTGTATGTTCTAGAAAGATAAATCAATAGGAGGAAAAATTAAATAACTGAAGAAAAAGGGAGTCATACATGTTAGGATAATAGTTAATTCCATATGATAAAAAACCCATAGTAAACTGTTTACTAAGGTGACATTTTCTAAACAAATTAAGCCTATACACATTTACTTGTAACCAAATTATTAAAATTATTTTATAGAACATTTAATTGTAAATATTTTATTCAAGAATGACCTAAACATTCAGTGTCAATGTAAGAGAATATAAGAGAATATTTTCTAAAACTGTTCATTTACTAATGTTTCACATAGAAGAGAGTGAAATTGTATGTTTTACTTATGAAATTCAACTAACAAATAAATTAGCTACACATAAACATGCTCTCCATCCAATCTTTGCACCATTTATCCTTTTATGACTTGTTTGTCATTCCTAACTTTATCACCAGTGCTGAGTGTCACAGAAACTTTCTCTGCATAATTATTTCCTCTCTCATGTCTATCTTTCATCTACTGATTCTATCTCCTTATTGCTTAAGCAAACTCAGGTCTTCATTCTCTTAAAAAAAAAAAAAGGTAAAACACAACAAAACAAACAAACAAAAAAGTGAAACTATAAAGACCATATCCTCATCAAGATAACATCCTTGATGCTTCTTCAAAACCAATATTTTAGAAATAGTTTTATACTCTTGTTATTAATATTCACACATCTTCCACTTTTTTCTCATCTCACAGGAGACTAAATTATATTCATAATAATTCATCGAAACTGATTTTTTAATAACATCAACAAACAAGCCAAATCTTTGACAAATTTGAGACATCCCTCACTACTTACTTTATTCACTCATTAACATTAAAATGGTTGACTACTGCCTTTTTCTTAAAACAATGTTGGCTATTTCCTGTACCATGCATCCATCTTACTATCTTTCTCTAACTTGTTTTCTGTTCCTTCTCAGTCTTTCTCTGTTGAGGTGACTCAGAGCAAAAAAAATTCTCCGGCCCTCTCTTTTCTCAATCACATTATCTCTTTAGGGTATCTAACTCCCTCTAGGTGTTTTGCTTCCTATTTTCAGATGAGCAGAAAATTCACTGTAAGAAAGTTAGATTCAAGATGATATCAATTTCCATATCCAATCCATTCTCTCTTCCAATCTATTTTCAATAACCATCACTTCTGATCTCTAAATCTAAGAGAGTCCTTTTTTTCAAACACATTATCATTCTAGTCCAATTTATAATTATTTCTCAACTTAGTCTCATTCAGTCTTAAACTTCTGTTATGTGACAAGAGTGATAATTTGTTTTTAATGTTTTAATTTAGTTTAATGTAATGTTTGAATTAAGATGTTTTTCTGTCATTTCTTTACTTGACTTAAAACCCAGAAATGGTATCACATTGCTTTTATATAATAATGTATTACATAGTTAATTCAACACTAAAGACCTTTATCATAAGGCTCCTCCCTCTCTCCCCTATTCTTGCAGGCTCATGTCACCTAGTTATCCACTGCTTCATATCTACACCCTGACCTTACATTCGTTTCCTGAAGCTTGCACTGCTCACTGCTAATCTAAGACTTTTTTAGATCTCCTCTTCTCTAATTGCAACACCCCTTCTTCTCAACCTGTTTTATCTGGTGAACTCCAACCCATACGTGGGTCACTGTTTAAATATTACTTCCAAAGAGAAGCTTTTCCTGATTCCCACTAAACTTAGAGCTTCCTGCTCTACATTTGTTTACTTGTAAATTTTTATTTCAAAATAAGTGTCAGATTTTAAATACATCAACTGAATTCATTTTTATGTTTACCGTTTACATTCTACTTCAGACTGTTAGTGAGTATATCTACATTACTGACAAATGAAAGCTTAGTCCAAACAATAGTAGACACTCAGTACTTGCTTAAAGAAGGAGAAATAGGAAGAATTAATTGGGGTAGGGAAGTGGTGAAAGAGAGTAGAGGGGAGATGTGGAATAAAGGCCACGAGTGTGAGAATGAAATTGAAAGTGATGCAAAAGGAAAAATGAGATTTATAATGTGAGGATTATAGGGCAGTGGGGATCCAGAATGGCTTATTTACTTGCTAAAATAATGATTCATTAAACTGTTAATTATCTGTACAAATATTATAATTGTGATCATCATTGTTAGCTCTGATCTAGACCTCAGCAATTAAGTAAAATCTATAACTTGACAACTCTGGAGGCTCAGCCCAGGGAAAGTAAATGATCCTTAGTCTCTTAATAAATTTATCAGTATGATGATTATGCAAGGACAATGCCTTACTTATATAAAACTAATATTCACAGTTAAAAAGCTTACTTAAAGTATATATTGCTGAGCCAAAAAATGTTTATATTTTTATAAAATGAAATAGTTGAGTTCGTTCTATAGATATATTCAAATTTCTATTTTAAAATAGCCATGTTCGTAAATGGATCTGCTAAAAATCATTTAAGGTATGTTTTTACTTCTTGAGATTAATATTTTAAAATTTAGCTATTGATTAGCAATGAGTTTCATGTAAGTAATTTCTGGAAGCCTAGGTATATACTTGTATTAATATAATTAGTTTTGATTTGCCAGCCTTCAGTTTGATAAATGAAGTTTAAAAATTAATTTCCTGTGTTTCTAATACATGAATCTGTATTTAAATACACAGATGACACATATTTAACTGAGTCATGTTTTACCTTAGTTCAGATGCAACATGAGGAGACTATACAAATAACATGTATAAAGTACCTTTATGTCTTTGAAGGAAACAATTTACATAAAAGTAAAGTGCTTGTTACTTTGAGGCTTGTATACTAAAGTGTATTATTTAAATGCTGGATCTGAAGACTGTAATATGTTTACTGCTATATTTTTCAGAGGCAGTAACTTTGTTTTTAATTTTTGTTGCAAGAATAGTAGGACTTTTCTGATGTTTATAGAAGGTTGAATTGTTTGTTATTTTCTGCAGCAATAAAAATCTTATTTTATTGCCTATTCCACTTCACAATAATAATTATAATGACATTGAAACCCTCTTGGCATTTTGTAAGTAACAGAATTAATAAAACCATGTCAACTGTTCTTTTTATTGTAAAATCTCAGTATTTAAAAGTTGTTGATAAGAGATTGGAAAGCTTAGGAGCTTTATAACAGGAAATATAAAATCTAGATCTTTAGCAGTGTTTCAAACATGACCCAAGTCAGCAATCATCAAAGTATCTAAGTACCTCAATAATAATTATCCATAGAAAAACACATATGCAACTTTAACTAAAGATATATAAAGCAATTTGGGGTAAATCCTTCAATAAATGTAATTAATTTTCTTCAGCCATGAGTCATTGGAGCTATGTTCAGGATTTGTAAGTCAAAAGATTACCATGGTTATTTGTAAGTGAATTTAAATAGTTATTTTAAATATGATTTTCAATGTAAGTGAATCATTCCCCAACTCATGCTATCTGGATACCAGCATATTATAAAAGCTCTCCTGATAGGTAGAGAGCTGAGAGTCTCTGAATTAAATGGATATAACTTGCTCACATTTTCTAGCATGTTGGCTCATACATTGTAAGCAGATAGTAACTATTCATTATTAATAATGATGACTATAGTTCCCAGTTCTGTCATATCCTGAGCCACATTGCCTAGTGCAAGGATGTGCTCAAGTTGATCTTGTTTACCAATATGATTTTAAAATGTGATTCTGGTCCTCAAATCCTACTAGCCCTTCTTAAATGTGACCATTCCAACAATAAGCAACAGCCAAAGGGTAATAAAATAAAAGGTAACCAAATAAAATAAATAAAATAGGTAATACTCTATTAACATCTGTGCATACAAACACTTCACTGTCCCTCAGTACAGGGCTTTTCTCCATAGTTTGGCCAGAGCTCATGACATCAAGGCTTCTCCCTCAATTTGAGATGACAAGGACTATAGAGTAGACCCTGAGCTTTGTACTTAACTAGCTGAATGGATAAGCATGCCTGAATGAACTGTCCCGAGAAACCAAAGCCTGCCTTAGAAGCTAGAACCAGAATACACTAGTGAGAAAGGGCGAAGTGTTGGCTCCTTTCTTAAAAAAAAAAAAAAATAAATATATATATATATATATATATATATATATATATATATATATATCATGTCCTACTATTAAACTCAGCTCAAATAATGTGATACGCTTTCACTAATTAGATTAGCAAAGCTTCTTTGTTGGAAATGCAGTGAGGGAGAGATGTGAGCCTGGCATAGAGAGGAGCAACCAATGAATATTCGGAGCCAGAGTTATTCACAAAACCTGTTCAAAGAAAAATAAGAAATTACTTACATTTGAGTTTCATGTAATCATCGTAGCTTCTGTTCACTTTGGGGAAATTTTTTGAAATAAAAACTACACATATCAAGATTCAAATTCTACCTTTTTCCACTTTTTAAAATTCACCTTGAAGAGAATTATGAGATATTTATCAATTCCACTCTCCATCTGTAAAAGGGTTGCAATATTAGCCATATTTGATATGAATCAAATAAGATAATAGATTTTAAGAAGTTATCTGTGTATTATTTATATTATATTTATTATATTATAACAATAAATTCTATATTCAAATATGTTTGGATGAAATATCTTTGTATTAGTATTTGTCAGAAACATTAATATGTATTATAAATCTATAGAGAAGGATGTGGTAGGGTTTTTCTTCAAAGTTATTTATCTGCAGAAACTTTTTTTCAAAAAGCAGGTCAGAGAACTAATATTTTGCTGAGAAACCACTGGGAAACTTGGAGGTAAGCATTGTAAATATAGTGACTAACAGAACACTTAATTTATTGAAATTTCTGTGCTTTGTGGCTTATGAAAAATGCACATTTTGTGTTAACCATATCCTTTGAGTTATATTATATGGGTGAAATCATAATATTTGTGTGGGATATATAAATAATTTAAAGCAGAAATTTCAGAATGTGGGCATCAAAGTTCCACTAGGGTTTCAGATACTAGAATAAAAATAATTGAAGGTGTTTTCATCTTAGCTTTTATAAAACTTGCAGGATAATTTTAAAAAGTTCTGGCTCTTCATCAATCACAAGCTTAGAAATACAGCTTTAAGAAAGGGCTTCATTAAAATAAACAAAAAGTAAGATAAAAAGGAAAAGAAAGTCACGTCTGTAATACCAGCACTTTCGGAGGCCAAGGCGGGCAGATCACAAGGTCAGGAGACCGAGATCATCCTAGCTAACATAGTGAAATCCCGTCTCTACTAAAAATCCAAAAAAAAAAAAAAAAAAAAAAAATTAGCCAGGTGTGGTGGCGGGCGCCTGTAGTCCCAGCTACTCGGGAGGCTGAGGCAGGAGAATGGCATGAACCTGGGAGGCGGAGCTTGTAGTGAGCCGAGATGGAACCACTGTACTCCAGCCTGGGCCACAGAGTGAGACTCCGTCCCAAGAAAAGAAAGGAAAAGGAAAAGGAAAATGAAAGGAAAAAGGAAGGGAGGGAGGGAAGGGAAGGAGGAAAAGAGGAAGGAAGGAAAGAAGGAAGGGAGGGATGGAGGAAGGAAGGAAGAATGGAAGGAAGGAAGGGAGGAAGGAAGGAAGGAAGGAAAGGTGTATTATCTTAGAGATAAAGGCAGTGATATTTGACTATGCAACAGAGGAGAATTAACAAAATATCTAGAGCCAAGAAGTCTCAGTAAACTAGGTTCTCTTGAATTGAATGAATCTAGATTCCTTTATTCAATTAATGCATATTATTTGTTACTGGAAAATTATAACATATACAGCTGATCAATTGTTGTTTCAAGAGAAAGTAGGAGAATACTATGTTCAAAACTAGAAAGAAGACTTTCCAGGTTTATGGACGGTAGCAGTTGTGGGTTTAATATTAATAATACTGATAATGCAGAAAGCTTTTTTCATCAAAATCCTCAAGATGTTACTTTCTAGTCTCCTATATTCCACCTTTATTTGGGTCAAAATCTTTGTTATTTTAATTCTTATATTATCCCATACACTAAGTTTCAAAAAGCAGTACCATTTACTGGAAGTTTCTAATTTCTTAGTGCTGCTGTTTCTCCATCTTTACACTAGAATAACAACATTTAATCAGTAAAAACATAGAATATTAGAACTAAAAACAATCACATGAATGCAAACTCTTTTTGTAACCAAAATCTGGGCAAAAGAAAAATGGATCATTGAGTGCTGGCTTTTAAGACTGCTCCTCTGTGTTATATTGTCCCGTCTGCACCCTATGCTGTATGCTGCTGAGTGATGCCACGATCCACTTCCCACTCCACCCTGTGTTACCGCAATGAGCACAGTTTCAGATCTGTTACAACTAGAGTGTTTAGAGAGAGCAGAGGGAAAGAGAAAGAGAAAAAAAGAAAATCTATGTTCCACTTAAAGAAAAGCCTGCCAAATATTATTCAAAATACCGACATTTTTCATCCATAAACCAACTATTTAAACTAAAATATAGATGACTTTAGTAAAGTTTCTTAATTCCAAAAGGCAAGTAATGCTGAATTCACATTTAGTGTTGTAATAGGATAAACCACTGTATTGTGCAGGAGCATAGAAGTATGATTGTTGTAAAAGATTGTATATTGTTTCTCTAAATATCTAATAGATTAATGTCACTGGTAATTGTGCAGTTAAATCCTCAGGTGGCAGGAACTGGAAATACCTGATGTGACAAGTTATGCAAATACCAAGACGAACCATAGGAAATGCTTAATTTACTCAATTCTCTTAGAGAATTACAGAGATCCATTGCTTAGATTTCATTGAATTTTAAAATATTCTACAAAATTTCAATTGTATGAATGTTTTCCGTGCCAGTTGAATATGACCAATATTTTTATACCAGCGTGGTTGTCAGAGGAAAAGAAAGCCAACACTGTCTATAAGATTTTCCAGTGAAATTATGTTGATATAGGGACTGGAGCTTTCAATTATTTTGGATTGTATTCCTTTGCTGTCTTCAGCTTAAAATGGTGAAGTCCCATGACCCTATCTGCTGAGAAATATTAGGCTATGTAAAAAGGACATTTCAAAATATGTTCTATTCCTGTACTTAGTCCCGTGGGACTGTCCAATTTGCTAAACTTATTGAGAATGATCCCCTACTAATAGGATTCCTCTTTAGCTACAGTAAATTTAAAGCAGTTTCCTTTGGTCTTGTGGTAAGAAGTTCAAGTCCATGACTTAGAATTAAGGAATGAGTACTAGTGCAACCTTTACCATGCATTTTCTAACTCTGTCAGATGATCTATTTTTGAAAGACAATTAGTTCTTCTAGCTTAATGATTTTTGGCTCTTTGTACCTGCCTGCAGCAATATTTTCAAATACAGATCTACTTTTAATGACATCCTCATCTATGATGTTCTTTGACACCTCTCCCATAGACAGCTTCGTTATGTATTACACGGATGTGAGGACAGAACTAGAGGCACATATTTGCTTATCCAATTTTACTGCAGCCGTTTATCAAATTTGCTCCTCCAGTTTTAGATCTTGTTGCATGAAATAG
The DNA here is from genome assembly GCF_002776525.5 of Piliocolobus tephrosceles. NCBI lineage: Eukaryota > Metazoa > Chordata > Mammalia > Primates > Cercopithecidae > Piliocolobus > Piliocolobus tephrosceles. The sequence continues at coordinate 4,351,302 of NC_045435.1, read as the reverse complement.
ACTCTACAAGTCACCACAGGCACTTGTGACGGATTTTCATTTATTTCATCTCAGTTCCTAATTCATTTATCATTGCAAAGAGGGCTCTGACTCTTTAAATCCTTTAATTTTTTTTTGTCAGCTGGAAAAATTGAAAGCTTTTTCAGTTTAAAGTTGGAAAGTGACATTATATTACTGACATTTTAAAACATAACTCAGAGACAATATAGGAGGACGAGGCCTCCATTCCTGGTTCCTATGCATTCTTGGCAGACTCTGGCACACAGAAGTCTTCTTCAGAGTTTATCCAACAGAGTGTGCAAAGTTTTCTAGTGCTGGCTCTCCAGCACAAGCAGCTTCTCTAGCACCTAATGCAAACAGGGTTGAAGTCTTCTCCAGCACCTGGATCTTTCATTGTGAGAGCACTTTTTTCCGGCACCAGGCTCCTGCACCACAGGTGTCTCCTTCAGTGTCCAGCTCCTGTAGTCCAGGGCCGTCAGCTGCATCCAGTGACTGGTAGCTTCTCTGACTCCCCTCTCTGGCAGTTCCATAATGGAGTGCCTCCAATGTAACATGGATTTCTGTGGCAACATAGAGGACAGATTTCTAGTAAGATTCACAGGTGCAATAACACAGCTACTTCTCTGCCATCCAGTGAGGAATGGCCATTCATTCTTCAGCAAGGTCTGAATCTCAGCCCTGGAGTAAAGATTTCTTTTTTAGGTGATTTATCATAGTTCAAGTGGTACTGACTCCTCCTTATAGTTACTATTCTTATATTTCTTAGATATTTCTTAGATATTTCTCTTTACTATACTTTCCTCACCATGATAATTAATTTTATGTGTCAACTTGGGTAGACTATAGTGACTGGTTGTTTATTCAAACACTACTCTAGACGTTGATATGAAAGTATGCTTTAGATGTAACTAACAGCCGCAATTAGTTGACTTTAAGTAAAGAAGACTGTCTTCCATGATGTAGGTAGGCCACGTCCAATTAGTAGAAGGCATTAAAAGAAAAATACTGAGGTTTCCAAAAGAAATTGTGCCTGAGTTTTCTACCTTCACAGTGAAAACTTCAATAGTTACTCCTACCTGAATCTCCAGACTGCTAGTGTGCTTTACTGATCTCGGATATCTCAGCTTCCAGAATCTGTTGAGTCATTCCCTAAAAATTAATCCGTCTTTATATATGTCCTATTGGTTCTGTTTCTCTCAAGAACCCTAGGTAATACACTAGCCAGTCCCTCATTAATAAAATATTTTGTTAGAAGTAATAATTTTTATATTAAACTTTTCCTATACAGATTATTGGGTGGTTTGTTTCCTGATCGAATCCAACTGTTTCAACGTTCTTCCAGACCTACAGACAGCCTACAGTTCTGTGAGGGAAGTTGCCGGTAAGAGAGTTAGGCTCCTAAAAGACAGCATCCGGTATCCGGAAGTGTTTCACAGTCTTCCTCTATATCCATTCCTGTTTGTCTTTTTCTAGGCTTCCGATCATCTTGGTTTGTGGTGAGGCGCGAAGTGCTACAGGAAAGCAAATTCATTGCCTAAAACGATTAAGTTTCACCTATATGTTAAAATTTTATATGCCTGTTTATTCAAGTACATACCATTTTCCTTATTTTTGTCATGAATATATTTCAAATAAAAGAGAAAAGATAAAGAACAGCAATCATTCACTAGAAAGAACATCATATACTAATAATATAAAGTTATTAAAAGTAGTAGAATAATAGATCAGCTCACATTTAGAAACAAACATAGAAGAGAATAGTTCACATTTGGAAACAAACACAGAGAAGAGAAAGTAAGTTTTATGGTGTTCATATTTCAAAGAGGTGATTTTGTGGAAAATGTAACTTGAGTCGCCACCTATTTTTCATCTATATAAACAGGCCTCCAGTAACTGGATACCTGGGAATGATTTTTTTGAATTCACTTCTCTTTATGCCCTCTAGCTAATATTTCACCAAGTTCGGTACTCATTGGCACCAAAATATATCTACAGTGAATTTACTTTCCTCGACTGGTACCCATTCATTACACTAAGCTTTGGATTATTAGCCTTAGCTAATTCGCTATCATTTCTCCTCTACATTACTGCATTGGTTTCCCAAATACCCTTTCAGATTTCATTATTCCTTCTTTCAATCCAATCTTTATAATCAGCCTAAGTTATGTTATAAAATGTCAATGATATAATGTCACTTTCCAACTTTAAACTTGTAGATGACAGCCCATGCTTTTGAAAATGAAAAGTAAATTCCTTAAAGTGAGCTAAAGCAGAAAACTAACTACAATGAGCTAATATGTATTGTGCTTGTATCTTAAGCCAGGAACCATTCTAAATATCCTGTACATAGTAAACAATTTATATTTCATAATAATCTGCTACCTAATATTGTATAGGAAATAATATTATTATTTTATAAATGTGGAAAATAGGCACAAGAAAAATAAATAAACCATTTGCCCCTGGGTCATATAACTAAAGACAGGTGCTGTCAGATTTAAAACAGAATTTTTGTCTCACTCTAGAATTGACAAGGCTAATCTGCATGCTTTCCCCAGATTTTTATTCATCATTGTTCTCTATAGGCATCAAATGCGACTCCTCCACTTACTCACTGTGCCCTAACCACTCTGGTATTTTAAACCTTGCTACAATGTACCAACTCCTTTCCTTTTCAGGCTTTCCCACATGCTGTTTTATCTTCCCAGTATGCTTTTCCTCCCACTGTCCACATGGTTATTTTTATTCATCGTTTAGCATTCAACTTAAATGTCACTTCTCTAGAAAAATTACAGGATCACCGCCCAAAATAAAATAAAAAAAGGTCCTACATGTTATGTTACTCTACCATAGGATCTGTGTTTTTTTATGAATTGCACTTAGGATAAAAAGTGTATATATTTTTCTCTATTTGTATAATATCCCTTTTCTCAAACAAAGTTTCTAAGGACAAGGACTGAGTCTGTTTTATTCATCAAAATGTTTCCAGTGCCAAGCAATAAATAGTTTATGGATGACAGATCAAGTGAGGTGTGGAGGCAGATCTCTTGATAGGAAGCTGAGGGGGTTTCCATCTGGCAGCTTCCTTTATTTCTGAATACAGGATCTTTTCTCAGTGAGGGATGAAAAAGAGTCTGATGTGTGAGGAATATGGAAAAGTTTAATAACACTGTTGCATAAAGTGAAGAATGAATATATGGTGGTAGCAAGCTGTCATATGGAGCGATTGACTTAAATATATATCAATCACTTTAGGGAGTATGAAAAAAGAAAACAAAATGGTAAGTATTTGAGTTTAGTCACATTTGGAGTTTGGGCACATGATTAAAATGAAAAGACAGAGGTAAGGAATCAACTCTAAAATAAGGAGTATTAGAACCGACACTGCATGTTATAGGAAGAATGCGGGTGTTAAGACAAAATGACCTGATGTTTCAGTCATTTTATGAAACAGTTGTAACAGGAGTGGCTGCGGAAACAAGCAGGGAAGAGGAATGTTATTGTAAGATAGAGAGATATTTGAACTCATGAAAACAGTGGAGCTCTTTTGGATGTTGGATTGGAAGCAGGTGGCTGAAGTATAATGAAGATAGTCATTGGAGATGAGAACATCAAGGAACTGAGAGGCCAGTGCGTGTGGCCAAGGAGTCTATGGTGAAATTGAAACTTCCCAGGAGGAAGACAGAAGTTGGGATAGTGATAAAAACTATGAGGTGGAAACGTTTTTCCAATAATTTGATGGAACAGTGATCCCAAAGTGGCATCAAGGAGCAATTAAATCAGCAGTCTCAGCTTTGAGACCTAGGATAAGAAAATAGCTTCCCTGATTTTCATAGAGCTGTATCAGAAATAATCTTTGAGGTTCATGAAAATTTATTTTTGGCAAACAGAAAGAAGATATTTCTGAGCAATGTCATGGCTATAAAGGTCTTGGTTAATTAAAGAATAAGAGTTTGAGAGAGCAGAGTGGTGGATTTTGGGAGAGAAGGGAGAGAATGAAAGTTTTATCAGTATCAAAAGTCAGAGAATTGTGAAGGTAATGTAACAGAGAATGCTTAACTCTCGTGGAGTGGAGGAGTTTTAAACATTTTTTATTTATCTGGGAAAATAAGTATGCCAGGTAAGGTAAATTCCATCTTGACACATTCTTGTGAATGTATGTATCTTTGAGCATAACCTAATACAAGTCTAGTACAGAATGTGAACAAGTTCTTGTAACTGTGGTGTAGGACTAGATATTACTTTTTTCATAAACACAGATTCAGGAGCTGTCATATTTATGCAGGGACCTGCACCTGGTATATGAGAGAGGGGAATCTTAAGACAAAAAATACAAAAATTTACCAGATTGGTACTCAGTGTACTTTGGTTGGTACTTTTGCCATACTAGCTATAAAGGGACACTATCTGCACTTTCTAATTGCACAGCATAACTCTTATTTTCACTAAAATATTCAGGATTTTTGAAAGTTTGTGATATTATAAGTCTCCCATTCCAAAATGTATGTTACTTTTCTTGTGTAAAATATCACAAATATGCCTGTTTCATCCTGTATCAAAAATAATTTTTAGCTTTTCTACAACATGATAAATCAATACCTACAAAGTCATGGTACTTTCTCTCCTGTTGTTTGGTCTCTATTAATAATTCCTGGCTGAAGGTATCGGCCACGTTATAAGTTAAATAAGGAAAAGTTCTTCCAACTTTTCTTTAAGATTGAATCTACCGTTACTATTATTTACACCCCAGGCTGAGTTCTTCAAATCCTCTGGCATCTCTAAGAAGGAAGATTCAACCAAATATAACATGATGGGATTGGTGAAGACAATTGCTGCCATGTTCACGTTTTACTTCTCTGTAGTTGTTGTGGAATGCACATTACATTTTGATGGAAATAGCACTGGATACTAGACCAGAATTCTTTTAATGCATTATTGGAAGTTCTTTCAAGAAAACCAAAATTATCAACAACATTCATAAAGTGTGATATGGCAATGGTGAATGTACCTTACATTATGTCAGTAGATATAACTCAGAAATCACAGAGGCAGACATGTAATAATGTAAACTAATTAATTAAATATTATTTGTTATTTTATCATACTCTCCATAATCTTTACTATATATATTTAGAAAGTAAATATCAGCGTTATATTAATTTTGCATATTTATATAGAATATACATTTCAGTAAAATTAATTTAATGTAAAACTAACTTTTAAAGAAAATTTTGAAATTCAAAACAAAAGAAATTTTAGCATATTATCAGAAATGTATACAACATAAATGAAGATAACAGAGCTTATCATCTGTTTCCAAAGTACACAGCTAGTTACCAGCAGAATAAATATGTCTAATATTCCTTTAGAATTTAGAGCTATGAGTATAAATAAGGCCATTTATTTTTCAGGACATAAGAAAATGGTCAATAGGAATAGATGTTGATGTTGAAACATGCACTATGTTTACTTAAATTCTGGACAATGAATATGACTTAAATTCCATGTATATAATTCCAAGTTATGTGCTTCAAATCTCTATTAGCTAATATTGGGAGTTCACCCAAAGCAATTTGAAAAATTTCTTTAATTTCTACTTTTCTTCTCACATCCAGTTTCCTTCATTTTGGGTCTCAATCTGTGAAACTGTGATTCCAAATTCCAGAACCATAGAAAATGAGTTTATTATGTGATCTTCTAACTTGCAACATCGGAAAACTATTTTCAAGGTCACCATTTGAAGACTGCATTACTAAAGACCATATGGCTCCACTTCTTTAAAATTTCACAGAAACTTATGATCACATTCCACATTAGTAATTAACATCAGATCTTATGCCACATAAATGTGAAGTGAAGACATTTGGTTAACACCTTGGTTTTAATATAGTGTAATCTTTTGCCAATTTATTTAATCGTGAAATGCTTTAGTTTACTCAGCTACAAAAAGTGACTAGAACTTCTACCACATAACTCTGTTGAGTATGTTGAAAAAAGGAAATGTAAGTTAAAGAACAATGCAAGTAGCTTTTATTAGAAAAATGTTTAAACCTTACTACCAATGACACATGTCTTGGGAATACATTTGATTGAGAGACGAGTTATATCTCACATATAAATCTTACTTACAAGTGAAAAAGGAAATGAACACATTTGTTTTATTTATATTAATATTTCAGAAGAAAAATTCCAATGGCCCTAAAAATAGCAAAGCAAAGCAAAGAAAGATTCTACTTAATTCAGTGATAATAACACTAAATTAAGAGCTTTGGGCTTCCATTTTGCATGTGTAAGACTAGAAAGAGGACCATTCTTATCCACACAACAAAAGATCAGTCTGATAATCTGAAAATATACATATTTTTGAATTTACTAGAGCGCAGAGATCCTAAGTCTTAGAATAGTCAAAACTGTTTCTAAGAACAAAGTCAAAGGAATAGCACTACAAAATTCGAAGGTTTATTATATAGCTATGAAAAGCAGTGTGGTATTAGCCAAAAGAACAGATGCATATATCAATGGAACAAAACAGAGAATTCATAAAGTTCATCACATGAATATGGTCAATTTACTTCTGACAAAGTTTCAAAGGTAATTCAATGAGGGATAATATGTTTTTCAACAAATGCTGCTGGAATAATGGCATATCCATATACAACACAAAAACAAACAAATCTTAACATATACTCTGGAAAAATTAACTCAGAATAAATCAGAGATCATGATGCAAAATGTAAAATTTAAATCTAGTAGAAAACATACAAGAAAGTCCATGTGACCTCAGATGCGGAATAAGTATTCAGAAACCAAACCAAAGATACAATCAATTAAGGAAAAAAAGGTTGAAAATTAAATTAACTTTACTAAAATTAAAAGTACTTTATCTATGAAAAAAATATTGTCAAGAGAATAAAAATACAAGCCATAGACAAGTAGAAAAATTTTATATTACATATCTGATAATGTAATTTTTTTCCTGGAAAACATAAATAATACTTGCAAATTAACAATAAGAAAATGAGCAATTTAAGTTAAAACTGAAAAAAAAGTTAGAAGAGACTTTTAAAACAAAAAAGATATACAGATTGCAAATAAATATATTCAAATACTCCCAATATTGTTAGTTATTAGAGAATTGCAAATAAAAACCACAGTAAGATACCATCCCATATCTATTAAAATGGCTAACACCAAAATAAGCCATAATGTCAAATATGGATGAGGAATCAGAGAAACCACAACTTTCATCCAGTGGAAGCTAGTACAGCTACTTTGAAAAATAGTTTGGAAAATTCGTATGAAGTCAAGCAGATACCATGAAAATCAGTAATTCCATTTATGAGGAATTACTCAAAAGAAGTACGACTTTTTTAAAAAAAGTGATATGCAAATGATTATCGCATTTTTTACTTACAAGCGCCCCCAACTGAAAATGATCCAAATGTCCCGCAGGAACATTTGAAGAACTCGGCCTGGGGTGTAAATACTAGTAACGGTAGATTCAATCTTAAAGAAAAGTTGGAAGAACTTTTCCTTATATAAGTTATAATGTGGCTGATCCCTTCAGCCAGGAATTATTAATAGAGACTAAACAACAGGAGAGTGAGAAAGTACCATGACGTTGTAGGTATAGATTTATCATGTTGTAGAAAAGCTAAAATTATTTTTGACACATGATGAAAACCATACAAACTATGGTTTACCCACATGATAGAATTCTACTCAGAAACATAAATTGGCAATCTATTAATCTGTGCAACAAGATGAATATAATTTAAGTAAGTATGTGAAACGTAAGGAGACATTTTTAAAGTGACATTCTGTGTGATTCTATTTATACGACATTTTTGCAAAGGCAAAATTATAGGAATCAGCAGTTTCTACAACTGAGGCTATAAGTACTTGACTGTACCATGGCACACAGAATTATGAGGCCAGTGGGATTGTTGTATATCTTTATTATGGTTGTAATCCCAAGCATTATATGTTTGTCAGCACTCACAAAATTATTCACTAAAAGGGTTGAATTTGGTGTATGTAAAATATGCCCTACTTTTTTAACAAAGTAAAAATAATTAGAAACAAAATGTTTCTATGTAAGTAGTAAATGTACTACATGAAAGTGCATTTATTTATAAGGTAAATAAAACTGGATTTTCTAAGAAGCAAGAAAAAGAAAGAAAATGATTTACTATTTTTATAAAATAATCACAACCACAACTAAAACATAACTTTGTTTATGGAAAAAATTATGACAATGCTATTTATTCAGGCAAACACAAATAATATCATCTAAATGAGGTCTGTTTAAAAAGTTAAGTATACCTCTACATATGTTCTTAACAGATACAAGAATCTGTTCAATTTGTCACAATAAAGGATGAGGCAGAAGCAGTAATAGGCAATTAAAAAAAAAAAAAAACACTAAAGGGATAAGAAATGAAATCAAACTCAGAGGAGGAGGAGAAACAAATGGAAGTATTTGAATGTCCCTAAATAAATGGGCACATTTCCAAAACATGAATAACACAAATAAGATAAGATATGATTAACTAAAACAAAGCATAACTAAATACTGACATGTTTCTAAAACCAGTGTGTCCACATGTTAACAACTAAAAAAATAAAGGGAAGATACATGTTCTACAGTCCTCTAGATTTCTATGAGAAGGACTATGACAGACCAGTACAAAAAATTCAATTACGACTTCTTCCATTTCAGTCCAAATCTGGGTATACGTCCTATACATTTCCTGTATCTCTAAGATTCATCAGTTCATAGGCATATATTATCTACTATCTTTTGATGTCCTGTGCTGGGTGCTGTGGCATACACAAAGTATTATAAAATGTAAAGTCCAGAGTTTCTATTTGTGGGAATTTAAGTAATCCACAAGAGACACTTCAAATCCTTTCTCTGTAAGAAAAAAAGACATGTCCACATACCCTCTCTCTCTCACACACACACACACACACATATATGTATTCACAGACATACACACATATACAAGTGTATAAATATGAACCATATTATGAGTTGTATCATATGTATCAGATGCAAAAATAATTATAGTATAAGAGTACCAAGACACTAACTATACCTTATTATATATTACATATTTAGCATTTTACTATAATCTTATCTGGTTCACATATATAATCTAATTTAGTCTTTATAAATTTTCTGTATTTTGATCATTATTTTAAATAGTTATTTACTTTTAAATGTTATCTGATAAACATACAGGAATAATCCAAAGTAAACCAAATACTGGAATTCTTAGTCCATTGTTCTCTTCACTCTGCTACTCAGTTTGATACAGGCAATAAGCATCATATGGAAATACAGAGGAGAAAACTGCAAACACGAAATAGTGACTGGCTAAAATTTTGTCATAGAAATGTTCAAATTTCTAATGGGTATAAAGAAAAGAGAAATATGAGGAGATGACAGATACTATAGCAGGCTTGGAAAAGAAACAAAACTGCTAAGTGTTAGAGAAGCTACCAGAAAAAAATTAAGAAGGAAAATATATAGTATTTAATGATGAAAATAAGTTAAGTACAATGAGGAAAATGGACTAATAATTGGCTTTGGTGATCTGATGTCATCAAATATTTTTGATAGAGTTGTTAGAGCAAAAGATGGTTGCTCAGATGATTTACTAGAATATGTGAAGTGGAGGCCTTGGCCTCTAAAACTAGCAATACAAATTTTCCAAGTTTTTGGATTCTATTTGATATTGTCTTCTTCTAATTTAGTGATTGTATTTAATATTTGTGTTGATGACATTTTATAAATAAAAAAATGTGGTATTGGTGTTCACTCATATTCATAATATATGCAGATCTCTCTTCCTACAATTAACCACTTTTTCTTTCTCCATACGGCAAGATTCCTCCATCATCTCATATCGTGCTTTAAAAGGGAAACTAAATGAGGAAATTAATTATAAGGGATTATCTACAGCAGTAAAGATGTATAAGAATGTATAAGGATCATGTGCTTCAGGCTTTTTTTTTTTTTTTTTTTTTTTTTTTCCGAGAAAGAGTCTCGCTCTGTCACCAGGCTGGAGTGCAATGGCATAATCTCGACTTACTGCAACTTTTGCCTCTGGGTTCAAGCGATTCTCCTGCCTCAGCCTACTGAGTAGCTGGTACTACAGGTACACACCACCACGCCCAGCTAATTTTTGTATTTTTAGTAGAGACAGCGTTTCACCGTGTTGGCCAGGATGGTCTCGATCTCTTGACCTCGTGATCCACCCGCCTCAGCCTCTCAAGGTACATCAGGTAGTTTTTTAAATTCCACATTACTAGTTCTCTTATCCAATATTCAGAAATCAAAATCAGGTTGGGAAGGTATGAATACCACAGATTTTTATAAAATCGACTAGGTGATTCTAACACACAGTAAAATACGAGCAGCATTGCTCTACTTTATTTTCTCTACTGCACGATTTCCTTGGGAGCTAAGAATGAGGTTGAAAGACCCAGAAGCATTATGAGAAATGCACTTCTGATATTGCCCAAGCGATCTAGTATGCATGAACAGAAAAAAGTAGAGAGAAACTCTAAAAATCCACTTTCTCCGTTGCAATCGCCCCAATGTGTATTCTCCGAGCAAACAGTTATGAGTATGCTCTGAAAATATTCAGCTCTTTGACTAAAGTGGAATATGATGTTAAATTTGACGTTTGGTTTGGAAATTTGAATGAAAATAAAATGAAACAAGTCTATGAAGATTTTCTGCTAAGGATTCTCAATCAGTGAAATATATCCTCCACGTTTCTCTTTTACTCCATTTTCTGTAATCAGTATTGCCCCAGTTTAAAGTTTTAATGAGTTGATTGTATAAGGGAGTTTGAAAACATTATGATAATGGGAGACCAAAGGACAAAAAACAGTCAGCTTTAAGGATTATGTCCATAGGATGTTAGTAGACATGAGTCCTCAAATTAATTTGCCGTTCTTCCAAGGTTTTTTGTAATGAATCTTTCACAGACTTTTCCCATCTCCTCATCCATCCATAGGAAGGAATTAAGCTGTTGAGACTAGGGATCATCTAAGTTTTGATACTTTCAAAAAATACACAGCAACTTTATATTATGACATGATGTTAATAAATATGTACTTAACTTTACTGTAAAATGTTTACCTTTGTCATATCTTGAATATAACAATAACAAGAAGAATAAAAATGTAGGAATTTAAACAGTACATTTCTTCTAAAAGACAGAATTATAAAATTTTAAACATACTGATTCATTTTCCAAATAGGAGTTGAAGGGATACTACATTAGTGTTAAGAGAGAGACGTTCTCAAATACTTTCAAACTTTCAGGTTGTTCATTAATAATTATTCCAGAGTTATGACAGACAAGCAGAAAAATATATTGTCCTAATGTTCAGCAACATTTTCATCTTCATAATGGCTTGAGTACCTCCCAAGACTATTCATATCTTATAAGTCGATAAATAAAACCCTATCCTAAAGCGTGGAAAAACAGTAAACATATCCTGTATGATTCCACAAAAGATTCTCCCTTTTCCCGTTTTATCGTTAAAATCTTGAACGAAACAAAAGTTGATAAGCTGGTTTCATTCCAGCCTACTTATTACTGCAATAAAGCCTACCAGGAAAGACACATGAACACATGCGCTACGTGTTTCCCTGTCCAATAATAAAGATAATCTTTCTCAATTCATTTTTATTAAATCAATGGTGAGCTCTGGGGTTTTCTATTAGCTAACTAGCTTCATAGGTTTCTGCTATATCAGTGCCAAAAATACTTTGAGACCATCTTCTCCTACCATTTTGCTTGTGAAATTAAGAAATTAATTTATTCAAAATTAAGATATTAAGTAATTTATTCAAAATTTGATAGATAATCCGTGTTAATGAATAAGAGTTTATCAACAGAGATTTTTGTTTTCTCCATTTGTTAAAATGTGTCCATTTTAACCTACACATCTGGAGGCAATGAAGGACCCTGTACTTATATTCTAACTCACAAGAATGTATTCTTTCACTGGAAATGTCAGGCCACTTAGAAAGAGAAGATGGTTATAACAACCTGGGAAAGACACAGTACCAGTGATCACTGAACTTTCACACTCAGTTGTTGAGAAGCTGTAGGCAGTTGACATTAATTATTTCCTAGAAATAGTATTAATTTTCCACAGAACGCTGGAGAACAAGTTCAAATATGCAGATAAATCACATTTTTTAAGGATACTTCCAAAAGATTTGCCTAGACTCTATTTCCTAACTTTCTGCCTTTCTGCTTTGAAATTATAAATCATGTGTTTGGACTTACATTTTTTATCTTTTCTTTTTTTTTTTCTTTTTTTTTTTTTGAGGGGGTTTTGATTTTGTTGCCCAGGCTGGAGTGCAATGGTGCCATCTGGACTGACTGCAACCACTGTAACCTCCACCTCCCAGGTTCAAGCGATTCTCCTGCATCAGCCTACGAACTAGCTGGGACTGCAGGTGCAGACCACCATGCTGAGCTAAATTTGTATTTATCGTAGAGACAGTGTTTCACCACGTTGGGCATTCCTGTCTTGAACTCCGGCTCTCAAGTGATTTACGTGCCTCGACCTCCCAAAGTACTGGGGTTGCAGTCATGAGCCACTGTGCCTGACCTGTCTTGTCCTCTTCTTGATGTCCATCTTGTGAAAGTTATTTAACCTGCCTAAAATTCCTTATCTGGAATGTCAGCACAATTATATCTACTACATACAGAATTGTTAGGATATAATAAATATATTGAGACAAATGTATGAAGTTCTTACCATAATGGCTAGCACATATTAGATGCCTAATAAATGTTACCTGTTGCGATATGTCTTAGTTTCTTCTGGCATTTGGCCCTTAGCATAATTCACACATTAGGTCCTGGCTTAATGTGCACTGATTATATGACTATATCTGACAACTCTTTCTCCAAACATGTCCTCCTTGTTTTCCTGTGTAATTTCTAAAAATATTTCTTTTATCTGGCAAACTCTTTTGTAATGAATCCTAAGCAAAACAATCTGTTGACAGTCTTTATGATCAGGAACATTGTTTTAAAATTACGTTCATTCTGTGTGGTAGTTTGGTTAGACATCCCATCATGTAATTGCTTATCATGAAAAGAATTCCAAAAGAGTTGAATTCTTTCTGAAAAGATAATAACTCTATAGGAAAATACACTGTCAAAACATATGTGTGTATATGTGTGTGTGAGTGTATGTATTCTGTTCTCACAATGGAGTGTATTGTCTGGCTTACATACTATTATTTTTGGAAAATTTTTGTTTGGAACTCACAAAATGTCATCTTTATTATGTTATCTAAATGTTAAATTTTTAAGTTAATTTTTGATATCTATTCAATGTACGTTTGCTTTAGTCAACTGCTCAGCTTTCTTTTTATTGCTTTTAAAAGCCCATTTGGCATGTTTCCATGCTCAGAGCTTTAGTTCTGTTCAAATATACATTCACAGTTCCATGTGTTTATTTGAGTTTTCTATAACATGAAAATATATGTCTTTATTCCTCATATATAAAGCATACTTTTACTTCTTACAACATATTAGGTTTTAGATAATTTCTCGGTCTTTGAAATTTTAACTCCCAAGTTAATTGATCTTTATTTTCCTTTACTTTGTTTTACGATATTGAAAGAAGAAAAGTATATGGATGAAACTATAATATAGAACATTTATTTTTCATTATCTCATTTATTTCTTTTCTAATATCATTACCAAATTAAATTGAAAAATCTCTAAACTATTCAGAAATATTTCATTCACATTATGTTTACTATTAATTATAACATAATATACTTATTTAGTATTATGATAAAAAAGGTACCTGAGATAAAATCATATTTAAGCTATGGTAGAGGTTATAGTCCTAGTCATCCACACTGACTCTCTATCCACATACTTTTGAAAATATATGGTAGTAAAGGCTTATTTTAATTGGAGGCATAGAGAAAGCCTAAATTATATCGAATAGTTTTTTATGACTATAACAAATAACTTTTTAAAGGTTATATAGTCAAAGAATTCTGATTTCCTGCCTTACAATTCTATCATATGAGCAAATAAATAGACAAAAGGTAAAAATTCTATTGTTTCCATCTCAACTTGCCTCCCAGGGTTCATTCATCTTGCATTAAAGGAGTTACACAAATTAAGCATGATTGTGGTATGTTAGTCTTATAATTAGTATTTTCTGATCCTATTCACAAGAGCCAACAACCTAGTGTTCTTAGTCACATTTGATCTACAAAGCACGAAATTTACATGTGGTAAATGGTAGCACTTTCCAAAAGCAGTTAATCACTAAGGGGGAAGAAAGCCTCCTGGCATTTATTGTTCACAGCACAAGAGAAAGGTATTAACATGGCTCTAATTTTTCAATTCCAAAGGAATTTCTCCACAGTTTAAAACAGATTAATGTCCAAATGCCATTAAGTGTTTCTATACCTTTCTGTTAAAGATTGGAGCCATTATTATACAAACTGATGAAATTTTTCTGCCGAAAATACAGGTCAGGTAACATGTGAAGGTACAAAGAAGCAATCAGAGATTTAAAACTATTGCTTTTTTATCCTGCAGAGAAACAGGAGAACTTCTATGCTAGGGACTAATTAGCCACTAAATGAAAACGTCACTGACAGGTTGTCAGTAGTACTTTCTGCCTCTAGTTACCCGAACAGAAATGGTCATGTCAACCTTAAATAATGAGATTTAAAGAACATAATGAAATATGGAGTTTATTCAAGCACAAAGCTTGAGGATAGCTGCCCAGAAACACCAACTCCAAACGAATAGGGTCAGCATTTCAAAGTGGAGAAGTTAAGGTTTCACTTATATAGGCAAAGACAGAGAAGTTCCAGCAGGATTACTGATTAAAACCAGTGTGTATGCCACAGCGATTTGATTGTTTACAAATTGCTACATCCCAAGAAATGTTACTTGATTACTCTGTGAGGAAAGGCAGTGATCTGAGACGGCCTTGTCTCTGCCACCACTTGGTCCTCCTAATCATTTACAAAAAAAAAAAAAAAAAGACAAAAGAAAAAGTGGCTGCTGCATGCCAGGTGACTATGGCAGTATAGCTACATTCCTCTCAAGGCTCAGAATAATTTAAAGTTCCAACAGCTTTATATTAGAATTATTTTAGGTTTGTATTACTTAAATTCACAGTCTTCATGGATGACTTTAATTTTTTGAGACAGGTAAAGACCATTTTGGCAACTTGGACAAGCAGGAATTGCCCGATTGTTTCTGTAGCAGGAATTGAAACAAAAGACTCGCCATCAACCTAGCTATTACCCATGTACAGCAATGTTAGCCATTGACTTGTAAAATTAAAGTGGTAAAAGATGAAAGTAGGAGAATATACTGCAATTGGGAGGAAAAGTAAGCACTTCTGTAACAACAAGTGATGTTTTGAAATGAAACTGAAATCTGATTACTTTTCATCTCTCCAGGTTTCAGACTTTGGTCATTTTCAATTGTATTATTATGAGGCCAATTTTTTTTTTGATTTTCCTTTTTTCTCTTTCACCACATCTTGCTTTTTTTTGTCTTCTGTCATTAGTCCCAATTTTTTTCCCCTATCCAAATGTCTACATTCTCCACAAAGTAATGTCAGTGGCAATGTTTAAGGTATGTTACTCTGTGAATTTGTTTCATAAGTAAAAAGGTCACTCACACTTTAAATAATGGTGACCCCACATAAGTTATGTGCATATGTTTTATATGTTATATATGTTATATATATGTTATATGTGTATGTTATATATGTGTGTATATATATATATAGAGAGAAAGAACAGGTTGGCAGGTTGGACACAAAAAAAGAAATGGTGGGACAAATGGCATTATTATTTATGCATTATATTTAATGCATAATAATCAGCATTAAATATAAATATCTTTTAAAATCAAAATGTCAGTTTTTCTCCAAGGACTTTTTGTGAAAGTGCTTTAAAAACCTATTTAAATGTAAGTAGTGTAAACTCAAAATAAAATTCTAAGCCCCTAGCTGACTAAAGAGACCATCTTTTGGCAAACGGAGTCCCTGGAGTAACCTTGAAAACTGGAGTAACCTTGAAAACTGAGTCATCGGCCATGATGCAATGGGGAATCAGAACAACCTCATTATACAGCAACCTTCCCTACCTAATCAGGATTAGTCTTTCTTGCCTAAGGACTTAACGGAAATCAGCTCTTTCAAAAGACTGCAGCACTGATATCAACAAACTACCTGATGCCACTCCACCTTTATTTGCCTGATAAGAGACCACGGACCATGGAGTAGTTCTGGCCAGTCTGTAGACCACTGACCATGGAATGGTTCTGGCCAGTCTGTAGCGAGTATGCAGTAAGGGTTTTCATGTCCTCTGTTGCACCTTTTGATGTCAGAGGGCCGAATACTCCCCTCTCAGGTTATGTTAACACCACCATTTTTTGCACATGGGATCCATGAAGGGGCATAAAACTCAATTGCACATGCACACATGTTTCTTTTCATCTTTTCATGAATATTCATGAATCCTCCTATAGCTTATTAAATTTGTATATCTGTCCACCTTGTGCAGCAAAAATTCCTGTTCCCTTTATGCATACCTTAAAATGTCATTTCTGGCTTTAGGATGGAGGTTATGCTTCCCAGCCTGTCAGAATATCCACCCTGCAGTCTACATACCCTTAATGCTCTCTTTTCTAAATGTATAAACCTCATCATTTTTTAGTTCAGAGTAGCAATGTACATGTGCTGTTTCTGTTATTACCATTATAATATGTCCCCTGTTGCAAGCTAGATATATGCTTTCCTCCCTTTTAACCATGCTCCATTTACATGTTTTTCTATATTGTAATTTCAGCCAGTTTGTAAATAAGGGTAATAAGGAAGTAGCTCCTATCTTATATTTCATTATTTTTACAACCATTTAATAAAAAAGTTTAAAACTATGAAAGCAAACTAAGAAGAAAATGAACATTAGAATGAACCCTATGCTTTGGTGCAGAAGTAAAGCTGGCTATTTGTGTTATTGAACAACATATTTGATCTTTACAACCTTTAATTTCTTCATTTGTAAAGACAGAAATTAGCAGAGCTCAGAAAGCACTACCACAAAGGACTTCGAGCTGAAGGAGATTGTGAAGGCCTCAGAAGCAAGAAAGTCACTCTGATCTTTCCCCACCTTTCTCTGTAAGAGCTGGTCATAAAAGAACTTTCTGACCTAATTTTCCTGAAAGTTAACCATTCCAGAGGGACCCTGCCCATACCCAGAGGGAAGGAATGCTACACAGAGAGGCCAACAAGAATCTGGTTACCACAGGCTCACACAGGTAAGGGTAAGTGGTGAGGAAGGAAAGGATCAAGACAAGTTGGTTAATGGGTACAAAAATATGGCTAGGTAAAAGGAATAAGTTGTGGTGTTCAATAGCACAATAAAGTGACTACAGTTAAAAATAATTATTGTATACTTCAAAATAGCTAGAAGAGAGGTGTTATAATGTTCCCAACACAAAGAAATGATAAATGTCAAAGGTAATGGATATTACTCTGATTTGATCATTGCACACTCTATGCATGTATCAAAATAACACATATACTACCTACATATATATAATTATTATGGATCCATAAAAAAGGAATAGATATAGACAGGTCTTGCTATGTTTTCCATCCTCAGTCTACTACCATCAGATTCACACATCAGTCTAATCACATTTCTACATGGCTTTCCATTCTTCATCAATCCTAAGCATACATAACATTTTCTCTAGATCTTCGGTCTTCATTTCTGAAGGCTCCCATATCAAGTAAAATTTTGATTGAATAAACTTGCTGTTTTCCTTTTGTTAGCTCGTCTTTTGTTATATGAGTTGGGCAATTACCCTTATGATGGCTAAGGATTGGCATCGCACATTTTTGCCCCTACAAAATAATACCTAACTCAAATTCCTATTAGGCAGATTACATACGATGATGTTAAAACTATGCCAGATACCTAGTAGACACTTTATAAATACCACTAAAATAGGAATCAACTAATATTTTAATTTAATATATGCAATACCGACATAGAGTGATTGACTACCGTTTTAGACATTTGCTTAAAAATTTTTGGTTACACTATTGGACAGATGGAATCCAACAATTTCCACTGTATTTTCTAAGCACTGAATGTAGAGCTCCATGCATTTGCTTTCAAAATCAGCTAGTAAATATAGCTCTTTGAGTATTTTAAAACATACACATACACACATGATGCAAGTCTTTAAGAATAAAAATATTAGTCTACGCTTCTTAAAAATATTATTTAAAAGAATATAAAACAAAATGTATAATAACGATAAATTCAGCCGGTTAAGAAATCAAGAAATATTTATAATATCAAAAGAAAAGAATATTTTAATGTTAATTATAGTCTTGTTTACCTGTTGCTTTGCTTTATCCTTCAGGCTGCTATCTGTGACACATATTGATTCTTTTTCTCTGCTAGCATCTGATTTTACATTGTGTAACTAATTTTCAAGAAAAAATATCTGTTTTCTATAACGTACTCATGTTGTCTCTTTTTGTTCAAAAACTAAATTCAAATGGACACTGGATAAGATGAAGATTAAGTACAAATGTTTAATATTTCTATTTCTGAATTTTACTGGAATCAAAGGACTAAAACAGAAAGATAATAAATTATATAAAAATAGCATTAAAATCACCATCTGCTCTTAAAACTAAGAAAGAATGTCAGTTGTATGCTAGATACTGAAAAAAAAAATGCTATCAATAATTACAACTACCATCAAGTTAAAGGAAGTATTAAGCAGACTGCTAACATACTATGGTGAACAAAATCAATATTATTTTGAAAGATAAGTAAAAAATGTGGTAGACGAAACTTACTCACAGTCTTAATCAGGTAAAGATCAGACTGATGAGCACTCCATGAATTAGCCCATTCCCTGGGGCAACAGAGAACTTCTTCCAGTAAACAAGGATCAAGTATATGCCCACTGATGTTGGTCACAGCAAGCTCTTGTCCATAAACACCATCTACTGCTCGGTAGCTTGGACCCTGTGGCCCAATATAAAACCTGCCAACAGAAATGCATAGCATTGCAAAAGCAAGGTCAATACACCTTAATCAGTATTCTCTTCAGTCACATCCTCCCGGGAGGGGGAAAGGGAAAGAAAAACAAATCCTATCTGCACTAAAATAAGTATGAAAGTTAGAAGTACTGGCATCTACAAATAAGAAGGAACCGGCACAAGAATTCTGGCACTATGAAAAATCTGAATGTTGTGACACTACCAAGGGATCACACTAGCTCTCCAGCAATGGTTCTTAAACAAAATGAAAATGCAGAAATGACAGATAAAGAATTCAAAATATGAATTGCAAGGAAGCTCAATGAGATCCAAGACAAGGTTGAAAATCAACACAAAGAAACTTCTAAATTAATCCAAGGAATGAGGGAAAAGATAAAGATCTTAAAAAGTAGGCAATCAGAGTTTCTGTAATTGAAAAATTCACTTAAGTAATTTCAAAATACAACTGAAATCTTTATCAACAGACTGGACCAAGTAGAAGAAAGAAGTGCAGAACTTAAAGACCAGGCTTTTGAAATAACTCACTTAGACAAAAGTAAAGAAAAAAGAATTTTTATAAATGAACAAAGTCTTTGAGAATTACAATATCATGTAAAGTGACCACACTATAAATTATTGGCATTCCCTCGAAAGAAGGAGAAAAAAAATGAACAACCTGAAACACATATTTGAGGGAGTAATTCAAGAAAATTTTCTTAATCTTGCTAGAGAAGTGGACATCCGAATACAAAAAATTCAGAGAATATCTGTAAGATACTACCCAAAACGAATATCACCAAGGCATATAGTCACCAGACTGTTCAAAGTCAACACTAAAGAAAACATCTTAAAGGCAACTAGTAAGAAAGGTCAGACCATGTATGACAGGAACCACATCAGGGTTAACAGTGGACTTCTCAGCAGAAACCTTACAAGCCAGAAGATATTGGGGAGCCTGTTTTTGGCATTCTCAAACAAAAGAAATTCAAATCAAGACTTTCATATACCACCAAACAGAGTTCCATAAGCTTTCACAAAATAAAATATTTTGTTTCACAAAATAAAATATTTTGTTTCACAAAATAAAATATTTTGTTTCACAAAATAAAATATTTTGTTTCACAAAATAAAATATTTTGTTTCACAAAATAAAATATTTTCCAGACTAGCAATAGCTCAGATAATTTGTCACCACTAGACCAGATCCTTCAGGGAGCTTTAAACATAGAAATCCAAGAATTAAACCTGCTACCACAGAAACACATTTAAGCACATAGCCCCCAGACCCTATAAAGCAAATACACAATAGAAACTACAATGCAACCCACTGACAACTTTATAATGGGATCAAAACCTCACATATCAATATTAATCTCAAATGTAAGTGATCTAAATGCCCCATTTAAAAGACTCATGGTGGCAAGTTGTGTATAAAAAAAAGGCCCATCTATCTGCTGTGTTCAAGAGACCCATCTCACATGTAATGACACCAATAGACACAAGGTAAAGAATTGAAGAAAGATACATAATGCAAACAGAAAACAAAAAAGAGCAGCAACCACTATTATTATAACAAATAAAACAAACTTTGAAACAAAACGAAACTGTAAAAAGCGGGAAAAAAGACATTTTACCTGGTGATAAAAAGGTCAATTCAACAAGAAGTCTTCACTAACCTAAACATATATTCACCCAATATCAAAGGACCCAGAGTCATTAAACAAGTACTTACAGACTTACAAAAAGCTGTACATAGCCACACAATAATAATAGGGGACTTCAACATCCCACTGACAGCATTAGACAAATCTTTGAGGCAGAAAACTTAAAAAGAAATTCTAGACTTCAATTGTAAACTTGCCCAATAGAATCTAATAGACATCTACAGGATACTCCACCCATCTACCACAGAATATACATTCTTCTCATGTGCACATGGTACATACTCTAAGCTCAACTACATTCTTAGCCATAAAGCAAGGCTTCATAAACTGAAAAAAAAAAAAAAAAAATGGAAATCACACCAATCATACTCTCAAACCATTAGAAAACAGAAACTAATTCCAAGAAGATCACTAAAATTGATACAAGCACATGCAAATTATACAACTTGCTCCAGAGTTACTTTTGGGTAAATGACAGAATTAAGGCAGAAATTTAAAAATATTATTTAAAATAAATGAAAACAGAGACACAGCTACCAAAATCTATGAGAAGTAGTAATAGTAGCATTACAAGAAAGCTTATAGCATTAAATACTTGCTTTGAAAAGTTAGAAAGATCTCATTTAATGATCTAAAATCACACCTAGAGGAACTAGCAAAACAAGAACTAAATAACCCCAAAGCTAATATTAAAAAAGAATTAATTAAAATCAGAGCACAATTGAATGAAATTGAGACCCCAAAACTCTTACAAAAGGTCAATTTAAACAAAAGTTGTTTCTTTAAATAGACAACATCAATAGACAGCTAGCTAGATGCACAAGGAAACAGAGCACAATCAGAAATGACAAAGCTGACATTGCCACTGATCTCACAGAAATACTGATCACACAGAAATACTGATCACACAGATCCTCAGTGACTATAATGAACACCCCTAGGCACACAGACTAGAAAATCTAGAGGAAATGGATACATTCCTGGAAACGCACAAGCTCCCAAAATTGAATCAAGAAGAAATTGAAACACTCAATAGATTCTGTAATTTAATCAGTAATAAAAAACCTACCAATCAAGAAAAAGTCCTGGACTAGATCATTGTACAACTGAATTCTACAAGGCATACAATTCTGCTCCCTGACATCCCCTAAAAAAAAAAAAAAAAAAAAAAGAATCAAGGAAGGACTCCTTTCTAAGTCATTCTATGAAGCCAGCATTACCCTGATGCCAAAAAACCTGGCAAAGATACAAAAACAATAATTAAAAAAAAAAAAAAAAAAAGACTACAGGCCAATATCCTTGACATATATGCAAAAACCCTCAACAAAATACTAGCAAACCTAATCTAGCAGAATATTCAAAGTTAATTTATCATGATCAAGTAGACTTTATCCCTGGGATGCAAGGTTGCTTCAACATATACAAATCAATAAATGTGATTCACCCTATAAATAGAATTAAACCCAAAAATCCTATGATCATCTCAATGGAAGCAAAATGGTTTTTGATAAACTCCAACATCCCTTATCTCTTTGACATCTTTCATCTCTTCATGATAAAAAGTCAATAATCTAGGTATTGAAGGAATATACCTCAAAATAATAAGAGTCATTTAGAACAAATCCACAGCCAACATCATACTCAATAGGCATTGGAAGCATTCCTATTTAGAACAGGAACAAAACAAAGAATGTTTATTCTCATCACTTGTGTTCAACATAGTATTAGAAGTCTTAGCCAGAGCAATCAGACAAGAGAGAGAAAGAAAAGGCATTCAAATAGAAACAGAAGAAAAACTTTCTCACTTTGCAGATGTAATGCTTATGTACCTAAAAATACTAGGGACTCAACTAAAAGGCTTTTAGAACTCATAAACAATTTCAGTAAAGTTTCAAGATACAAATTGAAGGTACAAAAATTTCTATACTCCAACAAGGTTGAAGTTGAGAGCCAAATCGAGAATGAAAACTTATTTAAATAGCCTTAAACAGTAAAATACCAAGGAAATACATTTAGCCAAATAGGTGAAAGATCTCTACAAGGAGGACCATAAAACACTGCTAAAAGAAATCAGAGATGACAGAAATAAATTGGAAAACATTTTATGCTCATGGAATGAAGACGCAATATTATTAAAATTGCCAAAGCTCCTAAAGCAATTTATAGGTTCAGAACTATTTCAAAGGCATGACATTACCCAATTCCAAACTACATTATAAAGCTATGGTATCTCTAACAGTATGGTAGTAGTACTAAAACAGACACACAAACCAGTGGAACAGAATAGAGAACCCAGAAATAAAGCTGCATACCTACCACCAACTGATTCTTGAAAAAAGTAAGCAAAAAGTTACAACAGGGAAAGGACCACTTATTCAATAAATAGTGATGGAAGAATTGGCTATCCATATGCAGAAGAATGAAACAGAAGCCCCCCCAAATTTTTACCGCAGATAAAAATTAACTCATGATAGATTAAATATTTAAATATAAGACCTCAAACTACATAAATCCTAGAAGAAAACCTAGGAAATACCATTCTAGATAGCTTAGGCAAATAATTTATTGCTAAGTCCTCAGAAGTAATTGCAACAGAAATAAAAGTTGACAAGTAAGACTTAATTAAACGAAAGAGGTTTTGCACAGAAAAAGAAACGGTCAACAATGTAAATAGACAACCTATAGAATGGTAGAAAATATTCACAAACTATATATCTGACAAATATCTAATATCCAGAATCTATAAGGAACTTAAACACATCAGCAAGCAAAACCCAAACAAACAACAACAAAACATTTTAAAATGGGCAAAAGACATGAACAGCCACTTCTCAAAAAATACATACAAGTGACTAACACACATATGAAAAAAAAAAGCTCACCATCAGAGGAATGTGAATCAAAACCACAATGAGATATCATCTCATACCAGTCAGAATGGCTATTGCTATAAAGTAAAATAATAATAATAATAATAGCAGATATTGGAGAGGCTGTGGAAAAAAAAATGGCATGCTTACACACTGTTGGTGGGGATGTAAATTAATTCAATCACTGTGGAAAACAGTTTGGAGATTTCTCAAAAATCTTAAAGCAGAACTATAATTGACATGGCAATGTCATTATTGGGTATAAACCGAAAGGAAATTAATTGTTCTACCAAAAAGGCATATTATGACATGTATATGTTCATTTTAGCACTACTCACAATAGTAAAGACATTGAATCAACCTAGGCGCCCCTGAAAGGTTGACTGGAAAAAGAAAATACGACACACATAAACAAGAACACTACCTTTCCATAAAAAAGAATGAAATCATGTCCTTCGCACCAACATAGATGCAGCTGCAGGCTAGGATTCTATTAACCCAGGAACAGAAAACCAAATACTGCATTTCTCACTTATACTTGGGAGAAAAACATTGAGTACACATGGACATAAAGGTGGAAGCAATGGACACTGGGAAATACTGGAATAGGGAAAGAGAAATGGGGTGAGTCCTGAGAGGACTGCCTACTGGGTATTGTGCTCACTCTCTGGGTATCACTGTCATTTGTACACCAAACCTAAGCCACACACGGTGTCCTCATGTGACAGGCCTTCACATATACCCCTGAATCTAAAATAAAAGTTGAAATTATTTTTTTAAAAAAGAAAATGGGGTATGTATATACACAGGGGACTACTATTCAGTCATGAAAAAGATGAAATGTCATTTGATGCAATTTGGGTGAACCTGCAGGATTTTATGTCAAGTGAAATAAGCTACAGAAAGAAAGACAAATACCTCACTCATATTTAGAATCAAAACTATTCATCTCATTGAAGTTGAGAGTAGAACAGTGGTTACTAGAGCAGAGGAGAATGGGGTAAGGGGAGATGAGAGGAGATTGGTCAATAGATACAATGTTACAGTGAGATAGAAGTAATAATTTCTGGTACTTTTGCACAGTATGGTGACAATAACAATAATGCATAGTGTATTTCAAATAAGGAGAAGAGAGAATTCTGAATATTATCACAATAAAAAGATGATAAATATCTATGGTGATGTGTGTGCTAATTATCATGATTTAATGATTACATGTATGTACATATTGAAACATTACATTTATACCATATAAATACATATAATTATTATGTGACAATAAAATATATTTTCAAATAATATCATTTCATATATTCAGGGTTAAAATATATTATTAAAATTAATTGCGCTTGTTTCTTCTTGCTTTTTTAAGTAATTTTAAGTAGTTTTAAAGAAGAGAGTTGGTGAGCCAATACACTGCTGACCTAGCCCCAATGGAACATGCTTTCTATTAGGTTGGTGCAAAAGTAATTGCGGGTCTTGCCATTACAAGTAATCACAATGAATAGCAAAACCCACAATTACTTTTGCACCAACATAATGGATGGAAAAAAACAGGTTGTAAACATGTTATTGTGAATACATAAACAAATAAATAAATAGAGATCTACAGTGAACAAAACTATTATAAAGAAGTCACCCACCCAATATATCGGCTCACTCTGTTTCCAATTGCCCAGTATTTAGAATATCTAATTGGGTTTCCAAGATATAATACACAAATAAGTTAGTTGATTCAATTTCTCAGAGTAGACTATGTGTTAATTTGAGAAATGAGCACCGCGAGTAATTCTCATAGTTTATGTATGTAAATATAAGTACACATGAGTGCACAAATACACATGAGTGCACAAATACACATGAGTATACACATATGTGCACACATAAAGCTTCAATTTTATTATGGGGTTTTGGGTATTTCGTTTGTCTTCTTTGAACTTAACCATGTTTTCAATAATTTGGGTACTAAATTGGTATTATGCTTTAATCAAAGAAATATTGTTAAAATCCTACATTTTCTTCATAAAAAGTATTTTTCCTCTCAAAATTTCCTACTAGAGGAGTAGTGTGAATTTGTAAACATTGCTTGGAGTTGTATAGGTATGTAGGCAGAATTTCATAGAGCATATCAGTTACAAGCTTGCCATGATTCCACAGCGATCTTCACATGCACTATCAATTTGGCTGGCCAGTTGGAAACAATAGATACGAAAGAGAAAGTGGTGGTGCTCCTCATTTTCTGCTTCTCTAATTGACTGTGAAAAATGGATTCCTGCCACAATGTTGATCAGACTTACTCTATGTGACATTATTTACCTGAGGAAGGCGATTTCTGTCAAAACAAAGGGAAAAATGTAATGCAAAGAGAAATATATCAGTACATATATTAAATATTTTTATTTTATTTATCAAATGGAATAAAAGGAAAAAAGAGATTGGCAGGCTAATGACACACTGAAGAATAATTGAAAACATGCTTAATCATTTGTCCACAAAGCAAAGGACAAATGCAAATTTGATTACGAAGAGTGGTGAAAAAGGTAAACAACAATTTGGAAATTATTTCTATTTATTCTTCAGAATCAATGAATAAAGAAAAGAAGTATCAAAGTAATAATGAATTAAAATGTGTATTTCCTTGTTAAAGTGAAATGATTTTGGGGGGCTGAAAGTGAACCCCATATTTCTCCCCAGTTTCAGATATTTGCCTGATTTATGGCTACTGATAAAATCATTGTCATATCCAGGTTTTAGAGTCAAATAATTTATGACTCAGTACAGTGTGCTGCCAGGGCTAGTCTTTCCTGTTGGCAAGTCTCCACGTGGTTTGTGAGGGTCACCAGGTAGCTTTCCATGCTCAGAATTTGCCTACTTTGGAGGTGCCAAATAACCAGACATTCTATTAGTGGGGATTCTTTTCTATGGAATAAAGTATTAAATGCTAATATGAGGAAGTAGAAAAATATACAAACAATGCCCACATTTAATGCATGATTAAAACATGCTGAATACTTTCCAAGTGGTTGATAACCAAGAGCAAGAATTCACTTGGAATCATGGTTACAGCAGATAAGTTTTGACAGGAAACGTGGAGAGACCAAGAAGTGCCTCAATGTGATGGCAAAGTTGAGATGAAAGAAACATGTCAGGGACAGGATGGGGACCTAACTGTATAAATGAGGATAATGAAAAGGGAAGGAGGTTTTATATATGGAAAATAAACTTTATCTACAGCTAGCAGTAACTGAGATTGCTTAGTCTAATAAAAGGCGACTGGAAGTAGGTGATTGGTAGAGGTTAAAAAATAAAAGGCAGTCTGGTAGAAAATGGAGTCAACTATTTGAGAGTCCTACAAGATAAATTCAAAACGAATATGAACAGACTATACTGAGGCAAGTAAATATCAGACTAAAAAAATCAATTGGCTTACCAGTGGCTTCCTCTTCTATAACATATCATTTCTCCTTTTCCTCTAGACTTCTATATACACATAACTGATCTCTCTGTGAGTAGATGGAGACTTATTCTGACCCTCTTTAATTTCTCTCTGATTCAATGATGGCAATGAAAAATGAAACTTAATATCATCTTTATAGGAGAAAATACCAAGTGATATGAATTTGTATATGTCTCATGTTAGATACTAGAGAAGCAGCTGCTGAGACAGAGTTTTTAATGCAAAATGTTGGTAAAGGATCAATACCAGTAAGCGGAAGGGAAGAAAACAGATTGAGCAGAGGGAGAAGTGAAAGTGCATCAAAGGCCAAACAAATAATCAGAGAACTTGGTGAGGAGTTCTAGAGCAAGGATTGTCTACAACACTGTCGCACAACAGGCTGAAATAGATGAGGCCTTTTAACCAGGGGTTACCAGACTATGGTCAGCCTGCTACATGTTTTTATATTGCCTGTGAACTAAGATTATTTCTTTCCATTTTTAAATGGTTAAAAAAAAAAAACAAATGAAGATTTTCTGACATGAAAATTATATGAAATTCAAATTTCAATGTGCATAAATACAGTTTTATTGGTACATAGCCATTCTCATCCATTATGTATTATCCTTGGCTGTTTATGAGATACAACAGCAAAATCGAGTAGTTTGTGGCAGAGTCTCTACTGCTCAGGTAGCGTAAAAGACTTGCTTGCTTTTTAATAGAAAACATTTGCAAATTCCTCCTTAATTCTCCTGCTTTACTGAGTCACAGGTAAGGGTAACTCTAGGAAGAGTCAGCTCTCTGCTACTGAGGCAAACCTTGAAAAAGCTGACAACCAGAAACTGTTTAAAGACCCTACTCCAGAGCTGGGCAGCCAGCCCTTCTTTTAAAAGGTTATGCTGCCATAACCTGTCTACCATAATGCTAATTTCCACAGATCACATACTAAATGCCAGCTATTCCAACTAACTTTTGACAAATATACTATTGTCAAATAAAATCTGTTTTGCAGTTATTCCAACCTATGACGTGAGCAGATACTTTAATGTAATAGAAAAACAAAATTTTTATTCAAGATGTATTTCATCGAAGAGTTTGGACCCTATTGGCAATATTTAGCATTTTAAAGACTTAAAAATCTGCTTTCCAATTATATTATTTTGAAAGAGATTTATTGAATAAGTGCAGAAGTTGTTATAAAAAATAAGTGAACATATTCATCTTCAACAAATGTTTAATTATTACACATAAGAGTGCTACAGGACTTGTCAAATATCAATTATTGTACTGTTTTTATTGAAGAACTGGCCTTGCACATTTTCTAGAGTTCAGAAAAATGTCTAATTGCCTCAGAGTTTTCCCTTCCTGATTATTATTTCCTCTTGTTTCCTTAGTTACTTTCATGGGTTCTATTTCAAAGCTTTTTCTTATAATAGATTGTGCTTTTGTCATTATTTTCTCTGAGAAATCAGATTTGGCTCTCCAATTTTTACCCCTAATTAAAAATTTTGGTCTAATTTCAGTATATTTCATTAGTTCTTATAGAACACATGAGCATGAAAGAGGGTTTTCACTATTGATTTAATGTTGAATAATATGCAGGCATCTAATAAGCACTGTCCATGTTAAGACTATTTTGTCAAAGTTCTCATTAGTCCATTTGCACATTGGCCAAGAAGACCGCATCAAATTCCAAGGAAGAGTTTGGATGGCAGGTCCCAA
Organism: Piliocolobus tephrosceles; assembly: GCF_002776525.5. NCBI lineage: Eukaryota > Metazoa > Chordata > Mammalia > Primates > Cercopithecidae > Piliocolobus > Piliocolobus tephrosceles. The sequence continues at coordinate 4,322,500 of NC_045435.1, read as the reverse complement.
GATCTAAAAAGTTAATTCTAAAAGTTAATTTTCACTGGATTACAAACAATCAAGAATGACAAGATAATTAGGTTATTTAAATGCAAGTCTGTCAAAGACTGAGTTAAGAAGTATTGAAAGGATTAATAATTTGATAGCTAAAACAATAAGATCATATTATTAATTTGTCTTTTGAAATTAACATTTTTAATTCAACATATAATGTAGAAATTTGAGAATAAATAGTTTGCAATTGTGTTTACTTTATAATTGGCCAGTGTTTCTCACTGTTCCTCATTCTCAATCTGTATTTTCTTCTTCTTCAGAGGTAATTTTTACATAAACTTCATGTACAGTTAGGTGCGGAGAACAGCTTTATTGCCTGAAGAACATGCTCCTTGCTAGAAGAGAATCAGCCAAGTCAAATAACAGAAAAACTTTATAATGTTAATGAGATTAACAATGACTCAGTTTTCAGATTACACATATTCTATTTGTTGATTCACTTGATATGATTTTTTTTTTCATTTAATGACAATGTATTAAGTACCATGGGCATGTTTGAGAGAAGAATTTTTGAAGAAAGAACTACTGCAAATTTTCTGAGGTAGGCCTATGAGTATCCTAGGGAGAGCAAAGGGACATTGTGGATGGAACTCAGTAAGTGATGGAGCTCCCAGGAAGACATTGATTAGGACATGAGAATGATCCATGAGACAGTCAATGGATTAATTCATGCACAGCTATAGGTGATTGTAAGGATTGTTAAAGACTGCTAAGGGTTAAGATTCGACTTAATTTACAAACTAATAAGTGAGCCTGCCTCAGTTTCAGAGGTGTTGAGAGAAGCAATGAGACTTCTGCGTCAGAGAAAATGAACTTTATTACTCACAGAAAGGCAGGCAGTATGTACTTCACGTTCATACCGGTGTCTTATGCTTCCTAAGTCCCACAGAAGCAATATCAAGTGGCCCAGATAGATACTACAAACACAGTAGCATAGTAGCTACAGATGAGAAATCCTGAACTTAGAAAACTTATTTACTAAAGTTATCCAGAGAAACAGAACCAATAGGATATATACACACATATTTGTATATATCCTATTAGTTGATATATACATAATTGTACAGATATGGTTTTTACACATATACTATGATTTTACATATTTATGATTTTGCATGTATTTATGATTATATGTGTGTAAATATAATGTTTATATATATATATATGTACAGAGAGAGAGAGGATTTATTATAATCGTGTAGGATTTATTGTGAACACAGAAGCTAAGAAGATTCACAATCTGCTGTCAACAAGCTGGAGACCTAGGAAAGCTGGTGTTGTCGATCAGACTAAGTCCCAAGACCTGAAAACCAGATGACAGGCTGTCATACGTTGAGAGCAGGAGAAGACTGATGTCCCAGCTTATAAGTTAGGCAGATGGCAAATTGTTCCTTCCTCCACCTTTTTGTTCTATTCGGGCCCTCAACGGATTCAATGATGCCCACCCTCATTGAGGAGGGTAGTCTGCTTTACTCAGTCAGCCTATTCAAATGGTGGTCTCATCTCAGAAATAAGGTTTAACCAATATCTGGGCACCCCATGAACTAACAAAATTGAAACATAAAATTAACCATCAAAACTTCTAATCATATGAGGGGGCAGCTAGTAAACTGTGCCAACTTTTACCCTGAAAGGAGGCAGTATCTTTTATTGTCCTGTTTCAGAAACAAATATTTTCTCTGCCCTAGAAGAAGACACTATCTCTATCATCCAAGGATGTTTATTATGCAAACAAGAGATCCATGGACAACTGTTTCACAAAAAGGATTTTAGCATTTACTGTGAGTAAAATGAACAGCCATTGCAAGCATTTTCTTTAAAAAGAGTGACATGGTGTGATTTTCATTTTAGAAGATTTACTCTGGTTACTGTGTTAAGAATATACCCATGAGAATCAATGGTAAAAGCTGTGAGATCAATAAGGGCGAAAGATGATAGCACATCGACCAGATGGTAAAAGCAGCGATGGTAAGAAGTACTTTGTTGTGTATATAGTTTGAAATTAGATCCCATAGGATTTCTTGGTGGATTGGTCATGGGGTATAAGACAAACAATGGAGCAAAATTTCAAGCTCCTATTAAACAAGATTGGGAAGATTTTAGGTGAAGAGGATTTGCAAGGGAGTGAAATAATTTCAGTTTCAGTCACATAGAGTTTGAGATGTGTATTAGATACTCAAGTGAGATATTAGGTAGAGATATGAATATGTTAATCTGGAATTTGGAAAAGAGATATAGGTTGGATACACACACACTCTCACACACACACTCATACACACAGGCTATTCTGTTTATCTACTTCCAGTCTGTTCTTCTGCTCTCATTTTGTTGCTTGATAATCAGTTCTCATGGCTCTTATTCTACCACTTCGCTTGTTCTTTGTGCTTCCTCCTACAGTAGGCTCTCTTCAGATGATTACCTTTACATCTAAAGGACAATTATTTATTTTTCTCATTGATCCTCACAAGTTTGAGCTCTCTCAAGTACAATTCATATTAATCAAGTTCATTTGCTTCATTCCAGACTGGGCCAGTGGAAAGCTAGAAAATAGCTTTCCCAGGCCCAGATTTTAGGTAATAGGATATATTTAAGATATATATCTTAAACTCAACATGTTGGCATTCAGCTTAATTTCCCTCCTGTTGCTCCTCTGTTTCTGGGATTTTTGGTTGTTATAAGTGAATTCTGTTCCTCTGGGATTTTTGATTGGCATAAGTGTATCTCTGTTTAAGTTCCTAGCAGCCATCTTGAACTCCTATTTTATAACCAACTTCTTCATGTCTTTTCCTATTTTTACCTTAGCTTCTGATATTTTTGTTAGTTTCCTCAGGAGCTACATTCTGATGCTGAACCTGAGCCCAGTTGATGGGGCAATGCTATCTATTTAAAAATTTCATCATTGTTTATCCTACCTAAAATATTTTCAATTATTATTTAATATAAATGTATGCAAACTACTCATGTCTCAGTTACCAACATATTTTGCTATTGCAATTCAAGTATTTAGATTTCCTGTTGATTTTTAGTACTAATTGTTTTCTAGCACTATTATCTGTCATCTAGAACATGCTGTCTACTTGTCTGAACTGCCTTACAAAACTTGGAGGTAAACCTGTACCTCTAGTACCATCCCATCCCTCTAGTGAAGAACAAAAAGGAAATTGAAATTTAGATTCTTCTCTTCTCTAATAGTTGTTTGGAGATAAAATGATAAAGAAGATATGTATTAGTTTTATCATCCCAGGGCTTAATTTTCTTTTACAATAATGCAACTAGACAAATAAATCAATATGTTTATTAAATATAATTGTTATCAGTACTAAGAATTAGATTGAGACTGTGATGAAAGCTTATGACAGAGATTTCTTACCTAGGGATACTGAGGCTGAGATGAGTGAGGGATAGCTTCTAGCAACTGTCAATATAACTTGAAACAAGGAGAATCAGAAGGTGGCAAAATAAAAAGAAGGGGAATGATTCCAGGTTTCCAAGTAGAGTGGGTAACTTTATGAACACTATACAATAGGAATGATTAAGACAAATGGAACTAGCCAATTATAATGGAGCAGATAAAAATCATAGAGTGTGGAGAGAGTTGTATGAGATAAGCTAAATCTAAGTGGTAAGTAGGGGACCCAAATATACAGGGCTTTGGTGGCCAGGATAAAAATTTTGAACATTACTGGGAAGTCATAAATAATTTTAAGCATGTCATAATCAGGATTGCATTTGTAAAACTAATCTGGTTATATCAATAGAGATTAGATCAGGATTTTTTTAAAGCCCCTCAAAAAATAGTGGGTTTTGCAGAAAATCAAAAGAGAAAATGTGAGTTGCATTTCTATTACAGTACTGGCTTTTGAGAGAAATGGATGGATTCAAGATGCACTCAGTAATTAAAATAAATAGTATATGGCCATGCATGGTGGCTCACACCTATAATCCCAGCACTTCTGGAGGCCGACACGGGTGGATGGCTTGAGCCCAGGAGTTCCAGACCAGCCTGGGCAACATGCGGGGAAACCCAGTCTCCACAAAAATTGCAAAGTTAGTCAGGCATGGTGGTGTGCACTCCAACTTGGGAGACAGAATAAGACCTTGCCACAAAAGGAAAAAAAAAAAAAAAAAAAAAAGAAGAAGAACAAGAAGAAAGGAAGAAGAAGGAAAAAAAAGGAATAGCAGGAATAGCATAACTGATTGATGGGATATATGAGGTGAGGAAAAGCTAAATGTCAGATTTCTTCTTTGAGGTAACTTCTAAAAAGTCGTCACTGACATTTACTAAGAAAGGAAACAGTAGAGGAGGATAAGATTAGAATAAGAAAGATAATTTACTCATGGATGTATTGAAGTTCATGTGAATGTCTCAACTTGAAATTCACTTCTGAGATTCTCTAATATCCAGATATAAATGAAGATTAAATGAAAATGGCTATACACTTTTTTTTAGGAGAAAAACATGTTTATTGCTAGACTTAGCAATCACATTGCCATCATTTATTTTGAAACATTCATCAATCTCCCATTCTTTTATTCTAAAACAGTTATTATTAATGACCTATTCATTTACTCTAAGGCACTTATCAATTTAGCTATCATGTTTAATTAATAACAATAATACTAAGTTATAAGACATTTTACTAAAATATTAGATTACTTACCTGCCCAATTTTTGGTAAACTTTCTATTTTGAAATAAGTTGATATTTTGCAAAGATAGTTGCAAAAGGTAGTACAGATTTCTGTTATACTATTTTATTATATAATTTCTATTCATAAACCTTATCATTATTATAGGCATATTTTTATTTGCATAGTTTTATTGATTCAATGTGTTTTTTCCATTAAAGTATGAAGGCAACAGTCATACTGTCTTGTCCACCACTTTATAACTAAAAAATAGCAGGTATTCAACAAATATGTATTGAATTAACCAAAAGCTAAAAATATAAAGTTGTAAGTCATTTGCTTATAGATAACATTTGAGACTGTGGCATATCTCAGACAGGTGTCAGTTAATTTAGAAAGTTAATTTTGGCTGGGCGCGGTGGCTCAAGCCTGTAATCCCAGCACTTTGGGAGGCCGAGACGGGCGGATCACGAGGTCAGGAGATCGAGACCATCCTGGCTAACACGGTGAAACCTCGTCTCTACTAAAAAATACAGAAAAACTAGCCGGGCGAGGTGGTGGGCGCCTGTAGTCCCAGCTACTCGGGAGGCTGAGGCAGGAGAACGGCATAAACCCGGGAGGCGGAGCTTGCAGTGAGCCGAGATCCGGCCACTGCACTCCAGCCTGGGCGACAGAGCGAGACTCTGTCTCAAAAAAAAAAAAAAAAAAAAAAAAAAAAAAAAAAAAAGAAAAGAAAAGAAAAAAGAAAGTTGATTTTGCCGAGGTTGAGGATATACCTGTGACACAGCCTCGGGGGTCAGGACGACATGTGCCCAAGGTGGTCAGGGCATAGCTTGGTTTTATACATTTTAGGAAGACATGAAATATCAATCAATATATATATAAGATGTCCATTGATCATGTCTAGAAAGGCAGGGCAACTCAAGCCAGGGAGGGCTTACAGTTCATAGGTAGATGAGAAAAAAATAGTTGCATTCTTTTGAGTTTCCGATTAGCTTTTTCAAAGGAGGCAATCAGATATGCATTTATCTCAGTGAGCAGAGGGATGACTTTGAATAGAATGGGAGGCAGGTTTGCATTAAGCAGTTTCCAGCTTGGCTTCTCCCTTCAGCTTAGTGATTTGAGGGGTCCCAAGACTTAGTTTCCTCTCACATGACTTAGCAAGGATGTTAACAATGCAAGCATGAGTAAAAGAATATAAGCCACAGATAAAAATAAAAAATACAGAAGGATCTGCCAGAGCAGGAAGGAAATAAGAAACCTCTGTACCCTAAAAATAGTGTTTTAAGAGGTAAATATTTGTGCCGAGCAATGCAGAGACTTAAAAGTCATGGAGGAATTTCTATATTCCTGAGAGATGTAATGATGTGAAAGCCACTGATTGTTTGTTTGTTTGTTTTGTGAGACCTGATTCAGCAAAGTGATGGAGACAGAAGGCTAATTGTGGTGGGTTCACAGTTGAGTAGGAGGTGAGGAAATGGTGGCAGAAGTGATTATGCTTTACTGTATGTGGTTATAAAGGAGAGGAGAGGTAACGAAGCTACTCAAGGGGATGACTGATTAAGACCTTCTTCTTCTACAGTTTGCCTGTATCTATTAAGATGACTTTTTACCTATTAAAATACATTTTATTTCACACTCTCCAGCTAGTGCATTTGAACAAGTTTGTAGCATCTGATCTTGAGTGAACAGAACCTTGATTATGACTCACAGGGCCACCTGTCAACCCTTAAGAACTTAATGGTTACGTTGTGTAGAATTTCCCATAAAAATATGTTATCCTTCAACATTTTCCTAGAAAGCACAAATAATTAAATAAATAAAAACACTTCACTTTGTTACTAGTTATGAGGCTGGAGAAGAGGGTCTGGAGTAAGGGAACATAAGGCTTACTCATGCTGACTTTCTAGTACTAAATCAAATGAAAACACTTCAGCTATGACAGAAAATATCCTCTCCAGTTACGTAGGGCTCACACCGAGTAAGTAACTTCGCAACTTTACTTCATCCTCTTCATTTACATAGGATGTAGACCAAATAAACAATGGAAATCTCTAAAGGGTATTTAAACCCCAGAAAATTCTGTAACAGACTCTTAAGCCCCTATGCTCAGACCTGCTCCCACTCTGTGGAGTGTACCTTCATTTTCAATAAATCTCTGCTTTTGTTGCTTCCTTCTTTCCTTGCTTTGTTTCTGCATTTTGTCCAAGGTACCAAGAACCTGGACACCTTCAACAAGTAATAGATACAAATTTAAACTTGCCTTGAGAATGTTCTTTCTGTAATGCTAACATCCATAGGGTATTTTAGAGCAAGGCAACATTCCAAAACATTGTTCCTTATGCTCTGAGAAGATGTAGAATTATCCAACTTTTTGTTTTAACTAAAGACACCTAAAATATCTGAAATCAAGTTGTCATTTATCAAGGAAATTGTGTTACTTTGCAATGGTGTCTTCTTAAAAGAGAAGGCTAAAATAATCTAATGTTTTCCATTAATGAAATGGAGAAGTTTCAGATTAGCCTTTGAAGAAGACTGTTATGTGAACAGCAACACACACACACATACACACACAATCTCATCAGGAATTTCAGCAGTAAAAATCACTTCTAAATCAGATTAACCCCAAGTTAGAGGGTGCCATGTTTTTCCAGTATAGACCTAGAGTGAACATTTTGTTTTTGACAGAACACAGTTAGCATGGTCTGTGATATACTAGAGGATTAGAAAGAAATCTCTTGAAAAACGTATTCACTCCTTGTAATATGCAATGATCCTCACCTTATACTCCACTGAGTAACAATTTAGTTGTTGATGTATAGCTGACTACATGCATTATTGTCTAAATTGGGCACACTGACAATCAAAAGGAATTACATTAACTATTATGGCAAGAAAACAGGGGTAAACTGGGAATTTTCCAGGCAACCATTTTAAGTATAGTCACATAAATTATTTATGTACCTCTATTTTCTCTCCTAATGAGTGAAAAATAGCAAGGTAAGATAACATCCTTCAGCCTTGGTTTTACAGTTTGTAATACATGCACACTTCCTGTAGTAGTCATGATGATAAAACCTGAAGTTTATTAAATAACTTTGAGAATACTAAAAACTCTCTGGATTTATGTTTGTATATATGTATTTGTATCTAAACTGCATTTGTTGTTATTTTTATTATTTAAGTTGTAAATACTAAGATGGCAGTAATTTATCTTACTCAGCACTGATACTCTATAATATTTAGTCATTCATTTTTAGATGAATGACAATTTTCTATCACTTTTCTTCTAAAATCTTCACTGTGATCAGGCATAACTTTATCGTTGAAAACTAATTGAATTTTTTAGACTGGCAGTGTCTGAAAACTGGCAGTCATTTTTTTTTTTTTTTTTTTTGGAAAAAACATAGAATTGAAAATATCAGGAAGAAAGAAAAAAGAAGGAATGTGAATTAGAATAAAAAGAGAGTATTGAATTAGAACAGTAAGAGAATATTGATCTATTGCTTACTATACCATTTACCAATTTTTGATAAGATATTTGAGAAACATGTTTATTCATTGTTACATGTTCAGTACCACAAATGTAAACAATGTTAAATATTTTAAAACGAAAAAGACACAATTTTGTCTCCAGATAATCATCCGGGGTACAATTTTTTCACAAGTTTCTTGAAGAGTGCAATATGCTTCATGACGAAAGGGTTCCATTGTCAAGTAAATCTGAAAAACCTTAATTAAGCAAATGTAAACAGGTTAAAATTTATTTATTTTTTATTGACTTTCTCCTATATGATTTCTCAAAATGTTTAATGTGTAATGTATGTTGTTAATCTCCAGAGGAAACTGAAGTACGATCATTTTTCAAACTGAGTTAACTACAGAACACACTTTAAAGAATTCTCATTTAATGACTAGCAGTGCCTTTAGGAGTTCTCACTGTGGGCATACAAATCATTTGCCCAGACTTTGAAACTATGGCTGGGTGGAGGAAACCTAGATCATTTACATTCTGTTTTCTCGATATATAGAAAGTTTAACTCCTTCAATTTCTTATTCTAAGTTATGAAAATATTCAGTTTTATTATTCCTTACCTTTAAATTGTGACTAAAAATATCCAATTACAATCTATAAAAACATGCAATCACTACCTATATTTATTTCCATGACATCCACATATTAGTTGAATAGTCCTCAATATATTGGCTATATGTATCAGCTTCTAAATAAAGCAGGAATATATATTTTATTTCGCAAAGCTTGCAAGTCATCATAGGTCTAAATCTCAGAATATGAAATGCCCAAATAAAGACACTTTTCAGAGGGATTATTTATTTATGTCTTAGATTTTTATTGCTTGGCAATTTCCTATTTTCTTATGCTCTCTCTTATCCTCTAAGAAAGCAAAAGCATGACTGGTGAGATTGTGTTAGAACTCTACAAAATATCTGGCCTTCCTTTGCAAAATGTCTTCAGTATTGAAAAAGGAAAGACACATTTTTCACTGGTAATTATTTAGTAAATAAAGTATTCTCTCTCTGGTATAGACTCTATTGATGCTAAAATTGCTCTTTTTGGACAATAAATCAGAATATACAGGAGTGCTAAAGTATTAATATTTTGGCTATTCCAAGATTATTTTCTTCATGAAGGAGTATAGCGTTCCACACAGAGTTCTACATCTTGGGCCACAAGACTGTTCATTAGTCCACAAACCCTCAGTACCATGGGCTACAAGAATAGATCAAGTTCTGCTGTGGTAAAGTTTTTTGCAAACATGGTTTTTCACAAGAAATTTAAATTGTTAGTTACTCTGTAGATATATTCAAACCTTCTCTGCTGCCACCTTGGTGTAACAGGCCTTCCTGCCTCTGAATGTCCTCCCCTGAAAGCCAATATACTGCGAAGTTTTAAGCAAAGACCTGACCATGTAACCCTCCCCCTTAGCTGTGGTGCCTTCTCATTATCTACAGAGCGATTATATATCAAGGCTCGGCTTATATTCAAAACTTTACCCAGTTTTTATATTTCTTTTTTTTTTTCTATTAGTAGATATAATTGACTTCAACTTAGAAGTGAAATATGGTGAATAGGTTAATGAAAAAAAATTCCAGTCCCCACGTCTAAGGTGAGTCATCTTTTTCTCCTTGAGAAATTGTGTAGGTCGGGGAGCATGTAATATGGTAATCTTCCTGTGATGCAGGTCTTGATGTCATGCTTCATTTCTGGTTTGTAGATTTTCTTTCAACATGATTTGGTTCAGTTTATTCAGGAGTTATATTCAATATATTTATGGAAATATGTTCAGATACACAGTAATGCATCTGAAAAGAAATCTTCAGTAGAAGGTGAAGCAAGAGGAGATTCAGTAAGTTTAGACGTGCAAACTGGAAACCATTTCGCACACTCTGAGATTTCTTTTCCATTGCCTGGAGTGTGCTGTAAGATTGTGCTGATCAGAACTTCCTCAGAAGACACTGAAAAGTTTAACATTTTTTGAGTTCTGGTAGTCAATGGTAGTCATACCTAAAAGATGTTGCTTTAACCAACTGGCTCTTTTTTTTTTTTTTTTTTTTTTTCAAGCACGTTTCTCTCGAAACCTAGGTGAATAGCGGCTTCTGCAAAACTTCATCTTTCTCTCTGAAAATTATTTTTTTGCTCTTTAAAAAGGGGCCCTTTTTTTGGTGGCATTCCTTTTCTTCCAAATAACAGTCTCATAGTAATGAAGTGGTGTCACCATCACAAGCAGTAGTGAGGTGTTGCTATAAAAGTTGCTGCTGAGTTTTAATCATTCTTTACATTTCTGAATTTCTAATTTGAGTTTTTCAGCTTCCTGTTCATGGTCTTGTTTTGAGATTAAAACTTCATCATTAAATTTTCTAAGTGTACCATTGAAACGTGGCTACCAAGTTTTTCTCCGTAACTTTTCAAAATTCTCCATTGTTTTCTGATGCTCTTTGTAGGCTGTTCTCTCAGTTTCACAGGAAAGGTCCCAGATACTGTCTCTGCTCATTTCCCAAGCATCTTCTTCAGAATCTGAGATGACAGTTCCTGTGTTACCATCTTCTCTTTCTCTAGCTTTCTTTTGAGGAGAAAGATGAAAAATCATTTCCTTTTCCATTTGATGAAGAAACTTCTTTGTTATCAGCATTTTCCATTAGATTTTTTTTGTGACAATATTCATAATGATTCAAGATAATTTTATACATTTCATCTAATTCCTGACTTCTGTCTTACCAGTTTTCCAGAGGCCTCTTTTTCCATCAGCTCTTCCCACATTATTTAAAATGTCTAAAGCTATTTTTAATTATTTTTTGTTCATAAAAAGTTGATGTAGACTTTCCCTCAGTTTGTTATAATCGTACTCATTTCTCTCTATATCATTATAATACTGAAGAGCTCAATTTGCAATAATATTTTGTAATTTCTGTACCTCATCTTTCTCATTTTTCAATAGTTGATACAAATTCCTGTTCTTGCATTGTAACTGTCTCTTTCCTGAAGCTCAATCATTTCCCTCTTGGAGGTTTCCAGTTTCATAAGTTTCATGTAGCAGTTCTGTATGTGGTTCATGTCACCTCCCAGTTTCAGGTTCTGTGTTTCCTGAGCTACAAGGTTCTTCTACTGAAGTTGATTAGTTCATTCATATAATTTAAAAGAGCTGCCATATTTAATTTTCTCTATCTCTTTACCTTTAGATCTTTCACATAATTGAGGAAAGCCAAAAGTAGTCAATTCTTGATCAAGATAGAAATAATCTGTAAAATATTATCTTTTATGCAGAAGGCACCAACAAAAAATGTGCACATTTTTAAACAAAGTTATTGAGGAACATGGCACTTCCTTGAAGTATAAACTTGATGGTGATTCTTTGCTTCTGAGCTATACTTACAAATAGGTTTGCTTTGTGAAGACAGGCCTGGCTTTGTAACAGCCATTTGTAACTGACTATAGAGATTGCCAGTCTCTCACGGCCATCTCTATAGCCAGGATTCCTGAGGAATTAGTTCAGCAGTGAAACATGTAGTCCAGCTGTTGTCATTCTTTTTTGCGGGCATCTCTTCTTATATTTCCCCTGAGAATTAAGTGAGATAATACGTAAAATATTTAGCATACTGCTTGGTTTATGGAACACAAATAATTAATATTAACTATCATCAGCAGCAGCAGCAGCTAGACACAGATCAGCTAGACACAGATCAGCTAGACACAGGGCTGTTTAGTATAAATGACAGGATATTAAAACCTCCACAGCCATCAGAAGTGGCAGTGAGTTGCTGCTGGTTGTCCTAGCTCACCTCCCACAACATTGAAGAGTCAGGAAAAGTGCGATGGTATGCAGGACCTTGTGCTGGCTGCACCTCCTTCCAAGCTTTTATTTATTTTAGAAAACAATTACTCCTAACCCAGCTCAGAGGTTTTTTATTTATATATTTATTTATTTATATTTTTATTTATTTTTTTAGACAGTAGCCCAAGGCTGGAGCGCAGAGGCACGATCTTGGCTCACTGCAACCTCCGCCTCTCAGGTTCAAACAATTCTCCTGCCTCAGCCTCCCAAGTAGCTGGGATTACAGGCATTTGCCACCACAGCCAGCTAATTTTTGTATTTTTAGTAGAGACAGGATTTCACCATGTTGGCCAGGCTGGTCTTGAACTCCTGACGTCAGGTGATCCGCCTGCTTTGGCCTCCTAAATTGCTAGGATTACAGGCGTGAGCCACCGCGCCCAGCTGCTCTGAGGTTTTTATGTTCTTTCTTTTATCATTCATGCAATCAAAACTTTTCAGTTCATATTATTTATGTTTACATTTTATTCAATGAATGCTCATTGAACATCTCTTTTGTGCCTGGCACTTTTCAAGACACTGAGGATATATTGAGGAACAAAGGAGACAAAAAGGAAGATAAAATCCTCTGGCTTCATAGACTTTAGCTTGTATTGGCATAGAAAAAAGGTAAAACATAAGCGAAATACATAATGTGTTAGGAAGTAAATACTACAGATGAAATGTGAGGAATGAGATTGGAGTGCACAAAGAAGTGTTTAAAGGTTGGTTTAATTTTATACTGAGTGGATTAGGATAAGTCTCCTGAGATGGTAGCATTTCAGCAAAGCTTGTGGGACAGGTGGAGGTGGGACACATGGGGAAAGCTATATGGCTTTTTAGAGGAAAGGCCAGTGCAAAGGACTTGGGGTGGGAAAAGGCCTCATATATTTGGGTAACAACTAGAAAATTAGTGTTGCTACAGAAGGATGAACAAGGAGAGCGCTAAGAAAAAATATAAGACTCAAGAAGTGAAGAGGACCCAGATGACATAGTGCCCTCTAGGTGGTTAAAGCACTATGGGCTTTTATTCTAAATGAGACAGTAAGATACACCCAATGAGATGATAAAACCATAGTGTATTTGAGTAGCAGTGAGGACTGTTTTTCTCCATGTATTTATTTTTCCTGCTATTTTGTTTCCACTAATACTTTTGGTGGGCATTAACTACAGTAGTATGTTTCTCAAGATTAGGTTCCTTGAAGAGGAGATTCATTTCTTGACACATAGTAGGGATTCCATAAAGCATTTACTATATGACTATCAGTCAACACATTTTTATTAAGGGCAATTTCACATATTTAAATATTCAGTTACCAAAAATCATGGAGTAACATTCTAATTAGATGCCTAAAAATCAATTGAATGAGAACAAATTGTTTGAAGCATTCTATTTAATGCATTTTATCTGCAGCATTTTATCCCCAGATATCATACTCTGTTAGGATTAATCATACAACAATCCCAAAGCAGTTTGCACTATATGAAGTACTTTTAAAACAGTTTGTTGTAAAATTTACAATTTTTTCTGTTATAAATTATTCTAACATCACAAATATGCCCAAAACACATTATCTAATATTTTCACCTATAAACATAAAATTGCCATTTTAGAAACATTTGGAGGAGTGTTTATAGTTAAACTAATTTATTTTTTCATATACCATATTAGTTATTAATTTATTTATTGGTTGGTTTGTTTATTTATTTTAAGTTCCAGAATACATGTGCAGAATGTGCAGGTTTGTTACATAGGTATACATGTGTCATGGTGTTTTGCTGCACCTATCAACCCGTCATCTAGATTTTAAGCTCCACATCCAGTACGTATTTGTCCCAATGTTCTCTCACCCCTTAACCCCCATCCCTATGTTTTTCCCCTCCCTGTGTCCGTGTAATTCTCCTTGTTCAACTCCCACTTATCAGTGAGAACCTGTGGTGCTTGGTTTTCTGTTCCTGTGTTAGTTTGCTGATAATGATGGCTTCCAGCTTCATCCATGTCTCAACAAAGGGCATGATCTCCTTCTTTTCTTTGGCTGCATAGTATTCCACGGTGTATATGTGCCATATATTCTTTATCCAGTCAATCATTGATAACCATTTGGGTTGGTTCCAAGTCTTTGCTATTGTGACTAGTGTGGCAATAAACAGATATGTGCATATGTCTCTGTAGCAGAATGATTTATAATCCTTTGGGTATGTATCTCGTAAGGGGATTGCTGGGTCAAATGTTATTTCTGGTTCCAGATCCTTGAGGAATCGCCATACTGCCTTCCACAATGGTTGAACTAATTTACACTCCCATCAACAGTGTAAAAGTGTTCCTATTTCTCTACAGCCTCACTAGCATCTATTGTTTCCTGAATTTTTAATAATCGCCATTCTGACTGGCATGAGATGGTATCTTATTGTGGTTTTGATTTGCATTTCTCTAATGATCAGTGATATTGAGCTTCTTTTTCATATGTTTGTTGGCCACATAAATATCTTCTATTGAGAAGTGTCTGTTCCTATCCTTTGCCCACTTTTTGATGGGGATGTTTGTTTTTTTTCTTCTAAATTTGTTTAAGTTCTTTGTAGATTCTGGATATTAGACCTTTGTCAGATGGGTAGATTGCAAACATGTTCTCCCATTATGGATGTTACCTGTTCACTGTGATGCTAGTTTCTTTTGCTGTGCAGAAGAGTTTAATTAGATTCCATTTGTCGATTTTGGCTTTTGCTGCAATTGCTTTTGGTGTGTTAATCATGAAGTCTTTGCCCATGCCTATGTCCTGACCTGAATGGTATTGGCTAGGTTTTCTTCTATGGTTTTTATGGTTTGGGGTTTTACATTTAAGTATTTAATCCATCTTGAGTTAATTGTTGTATAAGGTGTAAGGAAGGGGTCCAGTTTCTGTTACCCGCATATGGCCAGCCAGTTTTCCCTGCACCATTTATTAAATAAGGAATCCTCTCCCCATTGCTTCTTTTTGTCAGGATAGTCGAAGATCAGATTGTTATAGATGTGTGGTGTTGTTTCTGAGGTCTCTGTTCTGTTCCATTGGACTAGGTATCTGTTTTGGCACCAGTACATGCTGTTTTGGTTACTGTAGCCTTGCAGTACATTTTGAAATCAGGTAGCATGATGCCTCCAGCTTTGTTCTTTTTGCTTGGGATTGTCTTGGCTATATAGGCTCTTTTTAAGTTCCATATGAAATTTAAAGTAGTTTTATGTAATTCTGTGAAGAAAGTCAATGGTAGCTTGATGGGAATAGCATTGAATTTATATATTACTTTTGGCAGTAAGGCCATTTTCATGATATTGACTCTTCCTATCCATGAGCAAAAAATGTTTTTCCATTTGTTTGTGTCTTATCTTATTTCCTTGAGAAGTGGTTTGTAGTTCTCCTTGAAGACATACTTCACATCCCTTGTAAGTTGTATTCCTAGGTATTTTGTTGTCTTTGTAGCAGTTGTGAATGGGAGTTCATTCATGATTTGGTTCTCTGTCTGTTATTGGTGTATAGGAATGCTTGTGGTTTTTGCACACTGATTTTGTATCCTGAGGCTTTCCTGAAGTTGTTTATCAGTTTAAATAGTTTTGGGGCTGAGGTGATGGGGTTTTCTAAATATACAACCATGTCATCTGCAAACAGAAACAATTTGATTTCCTCTCTTCTTATTTGAATATGCTTTATTTCTTTCTCTTGCCTGATTATCCCGGCCAGAACTTCCAATACTATGTTGAAGAGGAGTGGTGAGAGAGGGCACCCTTATCTTGTGCTGGTTTTCAAAGGGAATGCTTCCCGCTTTTGCCCATTCAGTATGATATGGCAATGGGTTTAACATAAACCGCTCTTATGATTTTGAGGTATGTTCCATCAATATCTAGTTTACCGAAAGTTTTTAACATGAACACATGTCCTATTATTACTAATAGCATATGAGTCTGTAGTTTTAGAGAACAAAAGAAACTATTTGTAAGTTTGAACATTTTTCATTTTTATGTTTTAGTTGAAAACATTAAAAGAAAAAGGAAGCATTTCTCCCTTGGGATTGAAAATAATTAAGAGTTTAAAGTAACATTTAGTAATTAGCTTGGGGGTGACCAGTTCTGAAGACATGTTTTAGTCATTTTTAACTCTCTGACATAGATTTCTGTGATACCTAATATTTGTGCTTGTGTTTCTCTCACAATTAAATCATACATTTAGTCACAGAGTGTATAGCAAGAGAATATCTGTTATGCCCTCATTCATCCTGTCAACTTCACACTCAGCACATGAAAATGAGAATGGTTGATGTCATTGAAAGCCCAGCAGTGAACAAAACAAAAACAATGTTTTCATAGAATTTATATTCTAGTGTAGGGAGAAATAGAATATATAACTAAATTATGTAGTACCTTATTTTGGTAGTATGTTGTTAATTATGGAATGTTAGTACAGGTTGGTCCAGGAATTGTTTGCTCCTATAGGGGTTACTAAAGAGTTATAACTCGGACTTGTAAAATGGTTCAGGTTCTTTTCTTAGGCTGGGATTCGCTGAAAATAGAGTCTGAAGCAAAGGCTCATGTGTACTAACCTATTGGGGAGTGTGATCACTAGGAGCAGGAGTGGGCAAATACCAGAATAAGTTAGAGAAGGTGAGGGAGACCTAATGTATGGGGTATATTGCTTAACTGGATATTGCTTGATATCAAGAACAATTGATTGCTCCCTTAGTAAAATCATCTTTGGAGAGGTTGTTTAAATGACTGCTCTGCGGACAGTTCCTCCAAAAGAAGAGAAAAGAATTTATCCAGTGGTTTCCACATCCAATAGACCAACATTTTCTTGTCATGGTTACTCATGACTTGGTGTAAACAGGGAAACCCAGAGCTTGAGGCCAGTGACTTACAGAGTGAGCGGAGTGTAGGCATCATCAGGTAGGTCTGCATCATGATAATGAGAACTCATGTAAAGCTACTCATCAGGACAACTGAAAAGAGACAGGTGAGTCAAAAAATGTCTGAGATGGTGCTTAAGAGGCATCTGAGATAGCCTTCAACCCTGCTTTAACCAGACCCACAGGAGGCTTTACTGGTTTTACATAGATGCGTTTCCTATAAATTTTGCCAAAAAAAGGGAAAAGTTAAAACGACTGATCTGTCTCAAGCCTCAATTATTTTAAAATGAAGAAACTGAGAACTAGAATAGTAAATTGACTTACTTTTAGCTAAACCAATGAACTGTCAGTATTGAGTTCTCCTCAGCAATATACAGTTTGGAGTTTACTGAGAATGTGTTCTTCATGAAGTCTTTGTTGTTTGAATGGTTTGTGTATTTCCTATAATATCCATAGACTGTAGGTAAAAAAGGAATCTTCACATTTATTTGTTGCTTCAAGGGCCCAAAGTCTAACGCCTCTTTAGTTTATATGATTCACATAAATTCACTAGGCAGATTCACATGCTAATGTTAATTGTAATTAAGATTTCCAGACTGAAAGTTTGTATTAATTGCACAGAAAGAACAACATTGATTGTTTTAATCAAAATGAAATATTTCCTGCTATCTCCAACTGGACATGAGTTACCTTTATTTCATGTTATTTGCAGGTCAATTGTGGCATTTAGCTACTTACTTATTAAGAAAAAATTAGAGATCTTAGAGTTATCTTATTCTTTCTATAAACTTGTGAGCACCTGTATGCTTCAATGGAAGAACAGTGCCTAGTTTGGCAATATACAACACAAGCTTATGTCTCTACACTCTTATTCATACTGCAAATTAAATTGTATTGTTTCCCCTGAAGTTTTTTTTTTTTTTTTTTAGATGGAGTCTCGCTCTGTCCCCCAGGCTGGAGTGCAGTGGGGCCATCTCGGCTCACTACAACCTCTGCCTCCCGGGTTCACGCCGTTCTCCTGCCTCAGCCTCCCGAGTAGCTGGGACTGCAGGCGTCCACCACTGCGCCCGGCTAATTTTTTATATACTTTTTTTTATAGTAGAGGCAGGGTTTCCCTGTGTTAGTCAGGATGGTCTTGATCTCCTGACTTCGTGATCTGCCCACCTTGGCCTTCCAAAGTGTTGGGATTACAGGGTGAGCCACCGCGCCCGGCTGCTAACTCTTCTTATTGGTAAAATTGTATAATACACTCAGCACAGGATTCATAAGCAGATCTCATGTATTAAACTGTGGAAAGCCGTTTAATTCAAACTTTGGAAAGCATTTGTAATGTGCTATTTGAATATTAAGTTTCAACGATAACAGCCTAAATAATATTCCATATAAAATAGATATTTTTGTTTGATAAATTGAGGCAAAGTAATTTAAACAAAACAAAACAAAAAAAATAGTGAAATTAGACCTTGGGCTCTGGTAGTTACTGATTTTTTATTTGGCCAAAATGAAATAAAATTTAAACTTAAAGTTTCAGAAGTATCTGCAAATATCCTCTATGGTTCTGACTGTAAAGCCCCAATTATAATTTAGTTATAAAACCTTTATGTTTTGGTAATCCTTCCGGAACTCTTAGGCAGAATTGAGTATTTTAAGTAAATATGTAGTGTTTTGTGTATAATTTTAAAAATAGTGCAACAATTATCAGCTAAAAAATACAATTAAGCCATTTTCCAGTTTAAAGTAAATATTTAATCACTTTTATATTTAGATCATTTCTGGTGGATTTTGCAAGTTATCTATATATTCTTTTATTAAAAATAACGATAACTGTAATTTTTATATCTGCCAATTATTCCACATGAATATAAATATTATACTGACAATCTTAAAATAGATCATTTTTTGCTGAATAAATTTCATCTCTTTTCTAAATTTAGCACATCTTATTCTTATGCAAAATAATGCTGTGCACATATCTATTCCTTCATTTCTTAATTCAATATCAGAGAAATGGTATTTTGGTGATTGAAAAAGTTGTATGTTTTTAAAGAGTATATTCTAATATACTAAGTCAATGGTTTTTTGCTAACAGGTTTCTTGCTAATTTTTTTTAATCTGTACTTAAAAGCAAGCAATAAATTAATCACATTAAACTCTCTTCCTTCTGCCTTTTGGAAAGTTGTGTCGTTTGGAAGGATGTAGATTGCAGCAGTCATCCATCAGTGAACTACAAATACCAGAATAGAGCAATGGTCTCAAACCTAAACTCCCTACAGATAGACCAGACACAAAAATTTCCCTTCTGGTGGTAGGGCATACGTGTGTTTTAAAATCTAATATATCTTTGAAATATTGTCATTTATTTGCCTGCTCTTTATTAATTAAATAACAAACATTTATTGCATATCTACTTCTGACAAATATTGTGTTAGATACTGTGAATAAAGGTAAATGGGACCAGGGCCTCTGCGTCATGGAATTTCTATTCTATACCAGGGACAGAAAAATAGACAAATGACTGAAATACTGGGTGATAAGTATCATAAAATATTTATCATAAAGGTTCACTTGATAAGTAAAATTCATTTGATTACAAACATTATAAAACAAGATCTTTATAAATAATCTTAAATGTATATTTTTGCTTAAAGCTTTCATATGGGGTGTGTGTGTGTGTGTGTGTGTGTGTATGTGTGTGTGTCTGTGTCTGTGTACATGCACGTATGTTTTCTACCTAGCATGTAAGAATTATTTTCCCACCTCTAAATGCATACACCTATCTTGGCCCACTCTGTTTTTATTCTTCCTATTTTGAGTGACAAAGGATTCTGTCTATTCTTATCACTCTACTTATGTTTTGCAACTACCCTTTCTTATTTTCTTGCAAAACTCACTCTTTTGTTATCTTCTCTATCTCTTAAATGAAGTGTCCACAATCATTTTTTTTTTTTTTTTTTTTTTTGTAAAAGGTCAGATACTATTTTTCTGTAAAAGGCCAGTATTTTAGGCTTTGTGAGTTATGGAATGTCTTTTGCAACCATTCAACTCTGCCAAGGTGGTATGGAAGCAGCCATAGGCCATATGTAGATGAATTAGTTTAGTTGAGTTCCAATAAAACTTTATTTATTAAAACAAATAGTAGCCTGGATTTGTCCTATGAATTGTAGTTTGCTGAGTCTTACTTTAAAGAATAAACTCCTCTGTCAGTTGGGTTACTTTTAACTGTAATCAAATGTATTCTAATATCAACCATCAAAAAAGGAAAGTTTACAAAAAGTTGCCCATGTGACATTAGTTCAATATTTTACAACTGTAATCCAGCTTAAAAAAATAAAACCTGTCACATATATAACTTTGCTCCAATATTGACAAATATAGCTTCATAAACACCATGTAGGCCAAATTTGAATTAAGTATTTGGGGCTTTTTTGGAATTCCCCATCAGAAATGATGGTAGAGAGATCAAATGCCATTCCTATTCTCTTTGATTTGTTACTCCCTTCCTTTCCATCTGAAGGACGTAAGTTCTCACCTCCTCAGGACTAGAAGGGTTTGATTTGCTTTTAGGAAGATGAACTTGGAGATTAATTTATTTCAAGTTCTGAACCAAGCCTGGGACCACGTGGTCAGACAAATCTAGGTTCCAAGATACCAGCACATGTTTGAGAAAGGTCAGTGCAGTGCTTGGGCGGGCACATTCCCTTACTCTTTAGGGAAAGGTGAGGCTAGAGAAGGGCCAGAGTTGGTCCTGCTAAAGTGCAGGGTCCAGGGCAAGAACCCCTTTTATTGGGGTCTAGATGCACTGAGTCCAGGAGAACACCTGTGTCTTCATTAAGGAAACGAGATCATATTTTTGGCTTTTGTTTTAGGTTGAATTGTGCCTCCTCCATGCCTCCAAATTCCTACGTTGAACTATTAATCCCTAGTACTCTAGAATGTGACCTTATTTGGAAATAGGGTGATTGCAGATGTAAGTATTTAACATGAGGTCACACTGGAGTAGGATGGGTCGCTAATCCAATATAACAGATATTCTTATAAAAAGGGAAAATTTGGGCACGGATATACATACAGTGAAAATGCCATGTAAAGATGAAGGCAGGGTTTGAGGTGTTGTTTTAAGTAAGTCAAGGAATGCAAAATTCCATCCTGAAACAAACAGAAGCTAGGCTAGTGGCATGGAATAGACTCTCTCACACAGTCCTCAGAAAGAGCTAACCCTTCTGGCACCTTAGTCATGGACTTTAAGACTCCAGAATTGTGAGACAAATTTCTGTTGTGTAAGCCACCCAGTGCATTGCACTTTGTCATGGTGACTCCAGTAAACTAAAATATTTCCTTAAAGAGTTTTTCTTGACAAGTGCTTCTAAATAGTCACCTTTCATTTAGTTTTAGTCATTGTACTCTTATTTGTTACTCTTGGGAATAGCAAAAATTGTAATTATATTTTATATATTCATTTGTTAATGTATGTCTCTGTCACTGTATAGCATTTCTACATTGTAGCTGCACCTGGGCAGGATCAATGTTTGATCACTACTGCCTTAACAGCACATAGTAAAATAATGAGCATTAGACAGAATACATGCAACAAACATTCTGTGAATAAATAAAAGAATGAAAAAGAGAAAGGAAGGAAGAAAAGAAGAAGAGAAAGAAGAAAATGAAAAACAAAAAACATTTAGGAATATTATATGACTTCAACTCATTTATGTAGAACCATCCATTGATCCTCAACATTTAATATTAATGCATCATCCTATAATTCTGAAAGCAAGGGAAACAGCCATGGGTGTTAAGACTTTATTAAGTGAAGAACTGACTAAACAACTATCTCAGATTCCTAGATGTGGTTGGATTAAAGGATTCAGCAAGTGATCAATTTGAGCTTAAATAAGTCTACATTAGCCAAACTGCCAAAATCGTATATAATTTTAAATTATGTAACATTACCTATGTCATCCAAGCTACACTCACACACTTACTAACTCATTCATTTTTCCTTCATTCATTTGAGAAATATTTTTAAGTTCTTAAATACTTTCAGATATGGAATAGATGAGTGGAAAATAAAACAAAGGTCCTTGGAATTTATATTTGATATAGGTTAGGGCAAAAAAATTATACATAAATAAGTTATATAATAATTTCAGAGGTAATTATTCCTATATAAAATGGAAAAAAGTAGGGTAGGATAAAGAGTCAAGGTAGTGTGGTTTGTGTTAAAATTTTGAATGTAGTAGTCAGCAGAATAGTCCTTTTAAGGAGTTGATAATCAAAGATCTGAAGGAGGTGACACAGTTACCAATTTTTATGAAGGAAAGATAAGACAATCAAAGTGAAAACCCTAAGGTGGAAATACGCAGGCATGCAAAAACAACAACAACAACAAAACAGTAGGGAGAGCATGGGATGGAATGGAAAGAAGGATCAGGAGATCACTGAGGTGTGTTCTGAGAGGTAATATGCTTGGTGGAAAGAAGGCTGATCATGTAGGCTCTCACAGCTCTTCAAGTATCTACACTTGGCAATATAAAAATAAAATTCATCAGAACATATTTTGGTTTGAGGGACTTTAATAGTAATTAACAGTAATTTAATCTCTCTCTCTCTTTTTTTTTTTTAACCTTCATAAAGAAAATGGAGTCAGAGATGTTAAGATGAATGCTTAAAGTCACATGGCCTTGACTGGGTGCAATGGCTCATGCCTGTAATCCCAGCACTTTGGGAGGACGAGGTAGGTGGATCACTTGATGCTGGGAGTTCAAGACCAACCTGACCAACATGCAGAAACCCTGTCTCTACTAAAAATACAAAATTAGCCAGGCGTGGTGGTGCATGCCTGTAATCCAAGCTACTAGGGAGGCTGAGGCATGAGAATCGCTTGAACCCAGGAGATGGAAGTTGTCGTGAGCCAAGATCATGCCATTGCTCTCCAGCCTGGGCAACAAGAGCAAAACTCCATCTCAAAAAAAAAAAAAAGAAGTCACATGGCTAATTTGACCAGGCAACGGAAGCTGTCCCAAATATTGTCAGTATTGGTGCCTCTAGCACAGTGGTTGCCAAAATACAGTGTGATTAGAATCACCTATAGGGCTTGTTAAGACACAGAATGTTCAGCTCCATGCCCAGTATTTCTGGTTCATTAAGTCTTGAATCGGATCCTAAGAAGTTGCATTTCAAACAAGTTTCCAAGTTGTGCTCATAATGATAGTTTGGGAGCCACACGTTGACAACCACTCTCTAGAATAAATTATAAATTGACTTGATTTCAATAAATTGACATTCTATGTCAGCAACAGAACAGGAATTACATGTTTTGATTTCATACAAAATTATAGTCATTTAAATAAATTGCAATATCATGGAAGTGAAAAAAATCTTCCTTGTATGCCATGTGCTAATCTATCTTCCTTCCAGGTTTGATATTCTAGAACTTGCACCATCTGTTTCTTTTCCACCTATCTGACCTCTTTACAATCTTCCATTTTCCTAATTACCAATTTCCAGCTTCCTTCCAGAATTTCGTTTTTTAATCAGACTGATATATCCCAGAATTGATGACAGAATGAAAAAGAATATATGATATATGAGTTACACGGTATTAAGCCCCAATTAGTTCATTGCCCCCAAAGCAAATCAATATACTTTTTTCAATTTTATAATTTTAAATTCTCTTGGAAAGGCATTAGCATGAGAACATCTATATTTTTGTCTACAGCAGAGTACATAACACAACTTTTCCTCAAAATTGGAGAATATCCAGCCCCGTATAGATTTTTATATCATTATATAAAGATATAGGAGCCGAACATCAATAAACAACATTAAAAAAAAAAAAAAAAGTCTTGAGAATTATACCAGTGTCGTCAAGATAGAAAGCAATTTCAAACCAATCTGGGAAAATTGTTTTCCAGGCTTTTAAGCAGTTTCAAATTTTCTTGGCCAGACACTTTAGAGGATTCTTCTGACATTCTTTTACATTAAAATCTAGAAAGTCAGAGAAATAAAATAATCTGCATAAATTAAATACAGACACTACTTATCTAATGGATGTACAATAAATTATCAGGTCTTTTTATTTATACTTCCTAACTATATTTAGGATTCTTCTCTTCCTAAATATCCCTGATTCCCTTATCTTTTTCTTGGATATTTGTAATATCTTCCTTCTTCAAAACAAATTATTCTGCCAATTTGAACTACTTCTGTATTCTTGAATACACCATACACTGTTTAATGCTTCAGACTCCTGGTACAGTAGTTTACAGCATGCTTCTTCTGTCTTCATGGAAAATCATTATTCATCCCTCAGTTAATGCTGGTATATGCTGGAATACTGGTATATGCCACATGTGCCATATTCTACTTATCAGACCTAGTCCCAAGGTCAACTATGACTTCAGGAGGTTAGAAAACTAGATCTCAAAACTCTGAATATAACGAGTATTGCAAGGGATGTGTATGCTGGAATGGGACAGATTTTTAGCCTTTAAACAATCTACTACTATCTTGGTCTGTTTTGTCCTACTACAACAGAATATCTGAGACTGGGTAATTTATAAACTGTAGAAGTTTATTTGGCTCACAGTTCTAGAGGCTGGGAAGTTCAAGATCAAGGGGTTACATCTGGTGAGAGCCTTCTTGCTGCATCATCCCAGGGTAAAAGGCTGAAGGGAAAGAAAACATGTACAAGAGAAAGTGGAAAAGAGGTCAAAGTCATCCTCTCATGAGGAATCCACTCCCAGAATAACTAACCCACCCTGACAGTAACAGCATGAATCTATTGATGAAGGCAGAGTCCTCATGACTGAGTCACCACTTAGAGATCCCACCTCTCAAAACTGCTGCATTGGGGATGAAGAGTTCAATACATGACCTTTGCGGAGGAGGAGAGGTGGTCACTTTCAAATCATAGCAATCACATTCTGTCCTTTTGGTACAAAGGATTCGCATTTACTCCACAGGTAATATTTGCTAAACCTTTCCCAGAACACCACCTAATATCATTCTAATTACAGCATTAGGCTCAATATTCACAATCTCATAATCTCCATCATATCCAGGTATGGATGGGATTTGTGTGTGTGTGTGTGTGTGTGTGTGTCTTTTCTTTGTCTAAAAGCTGTGAACTCAAAAGGGGCATACCTTTAAATATTTCTGAGTTCTAATAAATTGACTTGTAGCCAAGTTGCTAAGTGCTCTTTACCCTAAATTAAATTCTCACTTTGAAAATCTTTCTGCTATATATATATATATATATACACACACACACATATATATATATATACACACACACATATATATATACACACACATATATATATATATACATTGCAAGTCTTACCTTAAAAAATAATTCTTACAATGAAAAGTATAAGGATGAGATACAGTTTTTATTTTCAAGGAAAAAGTACATATGGTGCCTTCTATATTTCTGCTAAAGTCTACTTTCAAACTGAATAGGCCCCTCTTCAGTTTAGCTCTGATTTCCTGTTTTTATTAGACAAAATGTAATTCAATGAATAGAAGGCAAAGGATGCTTCAACACTCTTCCTGAACATCTTTTTTAGCCATAGGCACAGGATATATTTTCTGTCTTGCAATTTACGACATTCAAGTGTTGAAATCTTTTCCAGCACTGTATAGTACAGGTCTTTCTTTTTCTAACCTTCAAATGAAGTTTGCTCACTGTTCTTCCTGATTACCCACCTCCCAGTTTTCATTTCTTTCTTTTTCATTTATTACCAGTTTTTTTTGTTTTACCGATATCCCGATTTTAGGTACTGGTTTCTATATCAATTATCTCTACCAAACCACTCCGAAACCTAGTTTTAAAACAATGTCATGCTATCTCTCAGTGTCCTTCCAATTAGAGTGGTTCTTTATTGTTTTTATTATCAGTGTTTCATTTTTACCTGGGAAGCTGAATTTAGTTGAAGGTTTAGTTGGGCTGGAAAATTCTTGAGAGTGTGACATACACATTTGGTCACTGATGCTGGCTGTCATCTGTAATGACTTAATTATTCATATGGCTAATAATTGTAACGCTTCAGGTTCTTGCCTAGCCCTGCCAAAGAACTGGTGTGGCGGCTGACCACGGCGAGTGATGGAGACATGGACTGATAGAAAAGGCTGTCGGTTTTATTAAGCAGAGTGACAGTACAAAGCTTCCACAACGTGGAAGGGGTTCCGAACGGGTAGCCACTGTTGGTTTTGGGTGATTGCCCTTTAAACTCTTTAACGCAGGAGATAGGTGAGGCGAGAAGCTGTTACCAGAGCAAGAAACAAGACAATTAACCATTTGTGACATGTTTTCGATTTTGAGGAAAACCGGAATTGCAATTTTGGTTTTATCTACTTTATGACTTTGCAGTGGCATGGCAAAAGAGACAGGATCCTACAGGACTTTACAAATTATGTCAGAAAAATGGACAGTTAACATTCTTTAGTTTTGGGGGAAGGGGAAGGCAGAGAAGGAGAGAGGACACAGGGAAACTTAAAGCAAAATTTTCGCTGTTTATAGCTTTCTTGGGGAAGAAAACACATGCACAGTTCCTAGTGCTAGAAATATTTTAAGCATATATCGTCAATATTATTCACCCAGGACAGAAGTAAGTCCTGATGCAGGAAATGAGTGAGTTTCACAGCTTTCTGAGTCCCTACTCGACCCAGGAAGCCCAGCTGGCCCCTCCTCTCATAATCTTCCAATAAAAGTGACTACTTTCCTTACATGACCGTCTTAGGAAAGCATTCCAAGATGAAGAAGGCAGAAGAAGCAAGGCCTCTTGATGCTAATACTCTGGAAATTGCACAGTATTACTTATGCTAAAGTCTATTATTTAAAGTGTATCACGAAGTGAGCCCAAAATTAAGAGAATGGAGGAAAGGATTAGACCTTGGGATAGAAGTAGCAGAGATATAATATTATACGAAAGTGCTTTTACTGAAGTTGTAGGAGTTTGTGGCAGTAATAATGTACCACAACCCCATTAACCAAAACTAATCTTAGTAAAGAGCCCTATTAAATAATTGACAAAATAGGTGATAATTTTGTAGTTTAGGACAAATTCAGCTAAAGCCTAAAGCATTATTTTAATGGTCTGACCCAGTGTTTTCTTTCCTTTTTTTTTTCTACCTTTACTGACGTATAACTGGCAAGTAAAAATGTATGTGCTTGGGAATACAACATGGTATTTTAATATATATACACGTTGCAAAATAATTACTACAATCAAGCTAATTAACATATCTATAACATCACATAGCCACCTTTTTCTGCATTGGTATAAACCCTTAAGATCTATTATCTTAGCAACTTTCAAGTATACAATGCATTGTCATTAGCAACTTTCAAGTATATAATGCATTGTCATTAGCTAGTATTTTCTGTCAGCTACTCAGGTGTGGGCAAAGCTTTGATATCAATCTCACTGCTTTTATCTCTTGCTCTAAGCTATTATGGCACCAAACTAATGGAACCATTTTTAATTCTTATAATGAAACAGTATGGAAAGCATACGTTGAAAGTAAAGGATGTTAATAATATTTGTATAATATGGTTGAACCATAAATACATACATTTCAATAGCTTTTGGGATACAAATGTTTTTGGTTGAATGGATTAATTGTAACAGTGGTGAAGTCTGAGATTTTAGTGTACTGGTCACTGGAGTAGTGTACGTTATACCTAGTATGCAGTTCCCTTCTACCCTTCCCATTTGTGAGTCTCCAATATCTTTTAAAGCACTCATCTAGCTTAATTCCCTCCTATGTGTGACAACATATTGTATTTGGTTTTCCATTCCTAAGTTACTTCACTTAGAATAATGGTCTCCAGCTCCATCAAAATTGCGTAAAAAATATTACTTCATTTTTTTTCATTGAATTTCTTCTTGATTAGTCAGTAATGGCGCCCCCTGTGTTTGTGTGTGTGTGTGTGTGTGTTTTGGATGTGTGTATTTTGAGCTTATTCACATTGCAGAATCAATAATAATATTAACTTTGTGAATCATATTTATTATCTGCAAGCATCAAGTCATTATGAAAAGGATTCCGATTTTTTATTATAAATGAAATGTTTTTAATATTCGGTGGTCGTTAATTTTAATATGGTTTATTTGATATAAATACATGAATCATGGGGGTGGAGCTGGAAAAGAAGTCTTTCCAAAAGAAATGTTACAGATCTTCCTCCATATAAAATTCAATTTTTTAACAAGTAAAATTCTGATTACAAGTTAATGTCTCCTTTTAAACTGTGCCATTTGTGAAATGCTCAACAATGACTTGATGCCAAAAGCATTTTCAAAGGATATCGAAGCCTCTTGCTGTGATTTGAAGGTCTATGTCCACTTCAAATTCATATGTTGAAATCTTAATCCCCAAGAGGATCATATTAAGAGGTGGGACTTATGGGAAGTAATTAGGTCATGAAAGTAAAGCCCTCGTTAACAGGATTAGTGTCCTTATCAAAAGGGCCCCAGAGCACTGCCTTGCCCTTTCCAGCATGTGAGGACACAGTGGAAAGGCATTATCTATGAAAGCGGGCCCTCACTAGACATCGAATCTGCTAGTGCCTTGATCTTGGGCATCTTCAATTCTCAGACTCTGGAAACGCGAGAAATATATTTTTATCGTTTGTAAACTACTAAGTTTATGAATTTTCGTTTTTACCATCCTGAATAGACTAAGACACATCTTCTTCTTCTGTTTTTCTGTTTTTTTTTTTTTTTTTTTTTTTTTCTTTTCAATGGAGTTTTGCTCTTGTTGCCCAGGCTGGAGTCCAATAGCGCGACCTGGGCTCACCACAACCTCCGCCTCCCGGATTCAAGCAATTCTCCTGCCTCCCGAATACGTGGGATCACAAGCATATGCCACCATGCCCAGCTAATTTTTGCACTTTTCGTAGAGACAGGGTTTCTCCATGTTGATCAGGCTGCTCTCAAACTCCCGACTGCAGGTGATCCGCCCACCTCAGTCTCCCAAAGTGCTGGGACTACAAGCATGAACCACTGCGCCCTGCCAAGGACACATCTTTTATATAAAACCTGCTTTTACTTCATGTTCTTCAAGATTATAAATTGTGATTTGTTAGAATTCCTCTTGATGAACTGCATTAATAGTGAATCCTGAGATAAGAAGGTATTTTAATTTCTTAAGCAATACTTTTATCAGAGAAAATGTACTAATATTTAAGTTGATTTCCAACATCTTTCTAATGTTCAAGAGGATCAATAACACCCTTACCCACCATCTTTAAAGTCTAAACTAAAGTTTCCCATTTTGGTTGCAGTGGTTGAATTTAGCTGTCTCAACTTTTTAAGTTGGTGTATAAATTATTCATTTCTCAAAATGCATAGGGCTCCTTTTCTTCAGATATTCATATCAAGAGTACAAGATATCCCCACAGAAACATGTTTTTATCCGAACCAAATGAAGTAAACTAAGTTTCAGAGTTTACTTAGATTTGCTTAGGTAGATTTTGATTCTAATTCCAATATCAAAGTGATAAATAGCTTCAAATGGAAAAATTCAGATGATTAAGCCTTGTCAAATATTTACCAAATAGGATGTTGATGAACTGAATGCTTTTAATGAGTTGTTCTAAACCAAAGATTAAAATTGCAATCTGCTGTGATGAAATCCTACAAAATTCAATATTGACACTAAATCATCAATTTAAGGAATAGTAGAAGTTATTTTGGATATCATTTAGCAAACAGATGATTAGAACAGCCTTGTATAGCTTACCTCTGCATTTGCTGCTACTTAGCATTTTTTAAACACCCACTATGGGCCAAGACATGCACTGGAATGTATAATAAAATGAGCACCCACAGTTTTGCTACATGTAAATGAAGAATTCAGCAAGATATATAGAGTTTAAGGAACTATCATTTATATTATTTTTAAAATATAATAATTGCATTTTATATTCCCACTGAATTAAATTTTTGTATTTCATAAACTATATTAAACTTCTGAATATATAGTTCCGGAACTCAGCAAAAGATAACATATAAAACTGAAGATCAGGAGAAAGGCAAAGGATACAGATTTAGTTGGAGGCCAAGATACGGTAATCAGATTTTTCAAATCCAGCAAATTTTATAATATTTAAATCCACAGGGGTAAATGCAACTAACATGAAGTAATACGTACAGTAAAAGAAGATGTTTAAAAAAGTACTTTGGGGATAACATCATGGGCAATTGTTTCATTGCTGTGAGAGAAATAGAACTACAGAAAGGAGACTAAGATGGAGAATGGACAGAAAGGGAGGGTAGAAAATGAGCTGAGATGTTGTCACTGAAGGAAGGAAAAGAGCTTCAAAGTGAATGAGAGTCAACAATGGACTGCACTAGTTTAAGTTAAACAGAAAGAACTCATGTTAAGAGCAGAGAGCTGGGTGAGATATTGATACAGTGTCAGCACAGTTCTTGCCTGCAGTATATTATTAACAAGCAGTGTGAAAGAGTGAATAATGAATGGCATATGAGGATGTTCGAATTGGATAAGTACACACTTCATTCAAGGGTTGCAAGACAGAGTGGTAGGTAAAGGCCAGTGTGAGTAAAAGTTTTGTGTTTGTTTATTTGGTTTTGTATTGTTAGTTTTTATATGGGAGAAATTTGAGCCTGTTTAAAATCCGAGTGGAACAATTCCATTGCGAAGAGTGCTTGAAAAGAGGGTATAACTGAAAAATCAAAGACCTTGAAGTACAAGGGAAAGTAGAGACTGATTGGTGGAGAAGCAAGAGGAACAATACAAGGGAATATCTGCACAAATGAAATTTGTCCCTTGCTTCTGATATAAGTATAGAGTCCAGCTTGGAGGGCTCATATTTTCTTTAGAAAGCGGAGAATTGAAGAGTAGGAGACGTAGTCAAGAATAATTGACAACTGAAGGTGTGTGTGTGTGTGTGTGTGTGCATGTGACGTCGGCAGACTAGTTTACTTTTGGAGTGAATGAAAATGTACTATTATAATGTGTCAACTGAGAACTGAAATATAAGAGTAGAGAAAGAGGAGCCCTTCCAATAGCAGTGTTATGGTGGGGAGACAGATCTTTTTAACAATGACTAGATGCTTGGAGCAATCTTCTTAATAGTTCTAGAAGTAATGTGATGTGTGTGTGTGTGCTCACGCTCACGTATGCATGTGTTAGAGAAAGAGGATATTATCTATCAGCTTACACAGTAAATGACTTAATATGATTTTAGTCAATCAAAATTTTTGATACAATGACAAATATTTTCTTTTTTTTTCAGTAAGAATGAAATACTTTAGTTTGGATGCAAGCATTGATTATACACTGGTTGTTTAGTGTCTAGGCAGAAATAAAGTTGAAGTATAAGGTGTCTTAATATCCAAACAATATTCATCCAAGTAATTTAGTTTTTCATTTCGTTTCAAAAATGAAAACCAATACACCTGTTCAACTCTGAATTTTATCCTTGGGAAAAAACGTATTTTTGTACAACACATTTTAGATTATACATGTTACCAATAAATTGTACTTAATCACTCAATCTAATATTTTGG
>NC_045435.1:4281175-4291077 GCF_002776525.5 Piliocolobus tephrosceles | reverse complement strand
ATGTTACCAATAAATTGTACTTAATCACTCAATCTAATATTTTGGAAATATTTTTGACTCCACTTCCTTGAATCTCACATCTATTTTTTCTCTAAATCTCCTGTAACTTTTCAAACATTTCACACACTACTGCCATCCTAACTTGAGTGTGAATAACCTCATACCAACAACCTTAGACATATGACTCTTGTTAAAAGTTTCTTAATTGATTTCTGTAGAATCAGTCAATGGACACCTCTTACAAATAACCATCAGATTAATCTTTCCAAAATATTTGTTCAAACATGATACTCTTGTTTGGAAATCTTTCTTAAGTACCCACTGAAATATCAGAATAAATCCCGAAGGTACCTTAAGGATTTGGCTTTTGATATATATATCAAAGATTTGGCTTTTGATATATATATTATATATATATATAATCGTTGGGAAAATGTATTTTTGTATAGCATATTTTAGATTACACATGTTACCAATAAATTGTACTTAATCACTCAATCTAATATTTTGGAATTATTTTTGACTCCACTTCCTTGAATCTCACATCTATTTGTATATATATGGAAAATGAAGCCAATAGAAAGGAAGTGAAATTCCTATTAAGTTCCAATAACTCTTTTAGTTAGGTACGATGTATAGAGAATTTGGTGAAAGAAATAAAGTTCTTAACCTCACAGAGCTTATACAAAAGAAGGCAATAAGCAATAAATAAATTAAAATATATAAACAGGTAAGATAATGACAAGATATTATTAGTTCTGCAAATAAATTAAAAGTGGGTAAAGGGAGAGGGCATGATATTTGAGTGTATATGTGCGTCAGTGTGTGTGTGTGTATGCCTCTGTGTGTGTCTCTTTGTGTGAGTGTGTGTATGTATGAGTGTGTGTATGTGTGTGTGGTCAGGGGGAGCTTTTCAGAAGAGGTACTCTTTGAATGAACATGGAGAGTGAGCCCTGAGGATATCTGTGAGTGTTTGGGGAAATAGCATTTCCAGCAGAGGAAAGTGAAATACAAGACCCTGAAGCAAGAAAATAATTTACCTTTAAAAGAATAGCAAAGAGACTAGTGTGGCTAGAATAGATGAAACTTGGGGGTGAGGGGTGGGAGGAAAAATATGTCAGAACACTACTTGGAGGTAGATTATATAGGTAAACCATGGCAAAAATTTACTTGTATCCTATCTTTGATGGAATGCTATTATATGATTTCAGGCAAGGGGTGATATCACTACACTTACTTCTTAAACATTGCAATGAATTATGGCAGGTAAGAATGGAAGTCTACATGAGAGGTAATAGCAATAATGGTGGTAGTGCCAGAAGTGGTTACATTTAGGTATTATAAACATTTTTTTTTTCAATTATATGAAGAGTCTTCAGGAAGAGAAGGATCAAGAGAGAATGCAAAGTTCAGGGGCAAGAAATTGGATAAATGACATGGGGAACCACAGTAAGAGTAGGTTCCTGGGTATAACTTATGATTTTAATTTTGGCCAAGTTTGAGTAAAACAACCATTGGCCACCTAAGTGGAGGTGGTCAGTAAGTAGTTGGAGGCATTCAGTAGGTAGTTGGATGATCTGAGCCAAATTAAATTGGAGTCCTCGGTATGTAAAATGTTATAGTATAATTATCCACTGTCTATTGAATAACCACTATCTAATTTTACTTAACCATCAGAATACCCTAATTAGTGGAAACAATATGTCCATATTAAATATAAGGCATTTCAAGAGCCTACTTTCAAGATTGGGGTGGTCGGTGAGAGGTACCAGTCAGTTGTTGGGTGAGGCTTCTACGAAGACTCTTTTACAAAGTTAATATTGCAAGAAAGCTTATTTATGTGGTGTATTTTTTCCTCTACCTATCCACCCTCCAACTGAACACAGGAATGTTTAGTAGCCAAATTGAGAAAGGAAGAAAAACTATAAGAGCTCGGGTCGCAGATAAATGTGAAACTTCCATGCCTACTCTAAACTGGCTTCTTTGGGGCTTATGAAAGAGAAAAATGTCTCTTACTTTAAGCCACTTTTTGTGGCAAATTTTTGTTTGTAAGAAGTCAAATCTAATTTAAAACAGGCAGAATACATTTAAAGTCACAAGACTGCATGAGGTCCCCAAGCAAGTGAATGTAAACAAGAGAGAAGAATGCTGAGGGACAGCCCTGATGCATCCTCATTTGGAGGACTGAGCAATGAGAAAAATCTAGCACTGGACACCAATAAGGAGCAAGGGAATGACAAAGAAAAGAAAGATGGTGTGATGTAACAGGAGCCACGTGCAGAAAGTGCTCAAGAAGGAGGCAGGAATAGCTATGTCAAGATGGTGAGAGGTCAGGTAAGATGAAGTCTGAGAAATTACTACTCAATTCAGCCATTGGTGACATAGATAATTGGGCACTTAGTGAAGTGGTAGGGAGGCAGAGTAATTTAAAAATCATGTGCAATTATATATATATACATATTATATATATACATATTATATATATAGTGCGTGTGTGCATATATACACACATTCATTATATATACTATATATGAAATTGTATAATATATAATTGCACATAATCACATACATGCAAAATTACATATACACTTACTTATCTGTTTTAATATCATTTTTTAAATGGGAAAACTCATGAGGAATAAATAGCCCTAATAGGGACTTTTATCTTTATCTCATTAAGCAGACATTTCATTTACAATTTCTGACATAGTCTTGTTTTGTTTTTATTTGTTTCAGGAAATTTGTGTTAGAGAAGGGGTATACCAGTTAGAAAAAAAAGAAAAAAGAAAAGCAGGAAAAGGTGAAATTGGGATCCTACTGTATATATCATTTTGCATCATTTTAAATTTCAAAATTTGAGTAGACATGTCATTAAATACTTTACTGAAACATACTTTTAATGAATCACATTTACAAATGTCATATGGATATATCATAAATTATATTAGCTTGAAATCAAAATATTCATAGAAAAAATAAATTCAAAGAACAAAAATGAAAGGGATTTGAAACATTTTCATTCTTAATCAAACTGATGTATAATTCTGTAAGAGTAGAATTCCACATAGTTTTGTAACACAACTTACTGAGTTTAGAAGAGCTCTGAAACTACTTGGTTTTGTCTAATGATTTCAGAATTTAGAGTAATTTTCCCTAGATGTTCATGGATACTTTTATCTAGTTTAATGGAACTTAGTACAATGCAAATATTCTTAAAGATGAAAAGTCAAATTGACTTTGCTTTTAGTTTCACAAAGGGATTTCAGCACCATAGCTTTAGAACCCAGATCCTCATCTACAATATACTTATTAAATAATAGAAAATTCACCATTTCAAAAGCAAAAATACACAGTTAGTTCCATGTAAGTAAGAAGATGATGTTATATAGTCTATGCTGGTGAATTCTTTCCTACTTACATAGATCATCTCTGAAAATTAATCCGCATTGCCTTGATCTAACCTAAATCCATCAGCTTTAGAAGTTCCAATGCAAGCTGCACCTACTACCTTATGTCTTCTTTATTAATTATAGCCAACAGTTATCTGTCTACCTCTGACTGTTGTCCTGGTTGACCAGGTAACACATGTTTTGATATTATATTTTATTCTTTTCCACTTTATCTTTAAACTGTTACACTTAACATAAGTCATCATGCCACACTGAACTCTTCTTGTTCACGCATGGCAAGTCCTCATGTTTATTAACGGCTATGAAATAATATCTTGTTGTTCATAATAGTTTACGTATTTGTCATTTATTTCTCTGACATTTTTAAATGTTGGTTGAGAAAAATATTCTTCTGTAATAACTCAAGAAATAATTATATCTTATTAAAAATATATAATTTTTTCTTTTTTAACTCTCAAATTAAAACATAGGCATTCCTCAATGATTTCATTTTTCAAACCATCCATCACTACCAGAGAGAAAGAGAGACAGAAGGAGACAGAGAGAGACAGAATGGTGAATGATGCCTTCAAATTCTGCCAAATCTGTTTCCATGAAAAGTCTCTGATCACCATCATTACATGATTTGCTTTTTCAAGCTACTCCCAGCCATACCTAAACATGCCAACATATTACTGAGAATGCTAATCGTTAAATCACATTTTCTTAACAATTCAGCAGTTACTATCTGTGTGTATTTTGAAGTACATGAATACCTGGTCTTGATTTATCTTATTAATTACATTAGTAGAATAATATCAATTATTGGTTCTTTTTCACAGTTGACATTATTATTCTGAGTTCTAGCCCTTCTCTGTCAAAAATAGTCTAATGAGATCACAGCTTTATTTTGTACAAATATCTTTCTTTAAAATAAAGGATACTATTTCCAGTAGGTTGTTTGACTGAATGTAACAGGAGCTAATTATAGTATTTGGTAAAATAATACACATCTATATTATAATATTTTGAAATTTTGATGTATCCATTAAAAGGAAGTTTCAGTAAACCATTTAATATCATGAGACTCTATATTACCTTCTTTTATAAGATAAAAAGGAGGTTAAAATGTTATTATAGTAGAATTCCAAGTTTATAAATAAAATGTAGATTTAAAAAATATAGAAAGAAGTGACAGTCAGCTTTAGATTTAAAAACATCTTCAAGTTTCCACAATGTATAAGCATTACTTTTACTTTTTAAAATATAATCTTATATATATGATTAAATAAAAGCAAAATAATTCAGTGTGCTAAATACTTCTGGATCATATAATTTTGGAAATAACCCTCCTTACTGTCTCTGAATCTGATGATCTGTTTTTGCTTTTTAAGTGCAGAGCAGATACATGTCTTGAATTCTCAGAGAGTAAGGTTGGAATGCATGTGCAGATGGCACAACCCACAGAGACATTTGTTTCTTCAGGCACCTTTGTGTCTGCTTTCAAGATAATGTCAACTTGCTATTTTGGAGTAAAATCCAGACACCATTTTCAAATGATGATGTCACATGTGCACAAGGTCTCAGTATTACTGCTTCTGACTAATTATAGTAAGTGTCAGTAATGCTTACAGAATGTAATACATATGTAGACACATGCCTACACACACACACACACACACAGATGCAGAGTAACTTAAATCAGTAATTTACAAACAGGTCTCCAGTCTTAGGGGCACCACATGTAGTTGTGAAATGTTGCTTGGGATTTGGTGAAACAAAGGCGGCATTAGGCATTCTATGATGGACGGCTGATCCATCCATGTAGAGCCCTATCTTATTTTGATGCTATATTTTACTTTTCCCTGAGTGTCTGAAAATCAGAGTGTGAAAAAATGCTCCTGAGGTTTGAAATTCAATGTAGAAAATGGCACAATAAATAAAACTCTTTGTCACATATGAATAGTTTTGATCATCCAGAGCATTCTTGCTAATGGTTCCAAGATTTAAGACCCGAATCATGGCAGGCATTTTCCAGAAAGAGCCCTTGGCTTTGATATTCCCATCCCATCCTGATACAGTTCTAATTTACAGATTGTCAGAATTTGTGATATATATTTCTACTTCATGTATCACTCTCTAATTGGTAGAGTGGATTTTCTAGAATAAAGTGTCTTGTAAGCCTGGAGGTTTCTTTTCTTCTTTTCTGGACAGGAAATCTAAAATATGTTTTTATTTAGAGTTTACAAAACCTATTCACTTAAGTATTTTGGAAAATCTGATTTTAAGATGAGTTTATTTCATCATTATGATAGATACAATAAAATTGGTAGTTTTATAAATTTCTGTTTACTTCATTTTGAATTTAGTAAGACTTCTCTATGTGAATGAGGTTCTAAAATGTTACATTTCTTTATAAAGAACTTTTCCAGAAATATCATATCTTTATTAAAAAATATATCTCATTTAGTCTGCCAGGTATCTTGCAATAACGTAAGCATTTGCTTACAGAAACAGAATCCATTTAGGGAATAAATAATTGACTGATCTCATTATACTGAGCATTTTCCTTCAAAAAGTTTATATCTCTGGTATTTACAGATACTAACAATATTGACAAATAGATTAAATTGTGTCATCACACGAAAAGAATCCATTTTAATCAAAATGTTTCATCCACATGTCACAAAACCTGTAAACACTTAGATATACTTAGATCTAATAATCTCTAAGGTTGTGATTTATTGAGTACTTAAAAATGTATGTACTGAACAGGACCTTTATATATGTTATCTCTGTCACTACAACTCTAAAAAGGATGCTGGGTTGGGTTTATTTGTTCTCATGTTTGAGGTTCTTATTAGCATTTACCAGCTATTTAAGTGTTTTATATCTGTTACTGACTTCAAATTACAGCAAAGCAGTACTTTAAAGATAAGAAAAGTGAGAATCAGAGAATTTAAATGAGTTTTCCAAAGTCACACAGCACATGGTAAAGAGGTAAGTCAAGTCAAATTTCTATGACTCTATGTTTTTTTCTGCAATGATGTCTTCCATGTATGAATTTCCTTCTTCAGTATTATATACCACCATTCCAGAAGAGTATGTGGACATATGATGAAAAGACCATGTCCCATTTATATTTATGTTCACACAGCACCTGTAAAAGTGCCTTATACACAGTAGGCTTCAGTTAATATTAATTAAATCTAAAGTATCATTATGAATCATCAGCTTAATACAATTAATCATCCCCAAACATACTGATCATTAATCACTTAGATACCTGTAGTTCACTTCATTACAAAAGGTTTTGTTGAGCCCACAATGTGTGTCTATGAATGGAGGGGAATGTGTGTATTTAATATTAATTCAAAATTAATTTAATGCCAACACATTCAAAAGATTTTTTCTTCCAGCTCTTCCTGGATAGCCCATCTCTCCCAGACATCAATTCACTATAGATAAGCAGCTGACCCATGTACGGAACACACTTCATTTCATCACAGCCCTTATTGCTTATTTTCTCAGAGAACCAACTTGCTTCCACTATAAAATTTTGGTTACCTTTCTAGTCCTATAGGCAACCGCTTTGATTATTTCCTATTGTGCAGTTGCATAGAACCAGGTATTTCCTAAGCAGCCACATTCAGCAGAGATGTTTTTAAAAAGAGAAAACACTCACAGTCATGCTGCTTCAGGTTGTGGTAGTTAGTACCTGCACATCTCATTTTATTCCTGGCATTATTAAAGAATATTCTAAAATAATATTAAAACTGGTATTTAAGAGTATTCTGTGCCCAGATTTTTACAAGAGCTAGGGGGGAAAACAACGCTAGTAAAAAGTCACTTAAAATGCAAACACAATTATGTCTCAGCTTTTATATGTGGTTGTAATGAACTAGCAGATGAAATATACTCTAGTGGAGGGTTCTCTCCATGGGTAAGGCACTTAGGATGGCAGTGGGAAAACAGGATGGGGATTCAGAATATGGTCATAAAATGACAACACCTTCTCTTTCTATGCTTCACTAAATGACAGAGCATATCCGAGCTTTCGTGAAACATATTTAGATGTGGATGGGCCTCTGCATATTCCAACTCCTAGCTAACACTAGTTCTTGTACTTCAGAATTCCTTTATATTATTTGAATAAAGGTAACTTCTTTTTTAGAACAGAAATTTAACATTGGATAACCTCATTTCAAATTCCACGTAAAGAAATGCTGAAAACAGTTTTATTTTTTAAATGAAACCGGCTGTCTGAATATCCCAGACACAGAAGATTATTCACGTGTTAAGTTAAATATATGTAAAGTTTGAGTGACAAATTTTAATAACTAAAATGTTCCAAAATCTCAAATCTTGAAAAAAGATTAGAACGGATTAGTAAGGATTTTTCCCTTTGCACTGTCACCACCAAGGTAAGATTGCACTAAGATTCTGTGCATATAAAAGCATAAGAAAGCTTAATATGAATGGTAGGAATTTCTTTGAGACTCTGTAAAGCATCTGTGTGGGAAAGTAGATATTTAAATCTGCTAAAAGGCAAGCATTACTGATTGCAGGTTTTGGTCCTATATGAAAATTTTCTTTTTTCAAATGTAGATCTACATCCACTAAGACTTGTGGGGTGATTAATCAATTGGAATTGATAAAAATGTTGATAGTCATATGATTTAGGAGTTCATCGTCCTTAAACAAGTCATCTTTGCAACTCAGATAGCAAAGACTCTTAATGAACTCTAGAATTGCTCTAAAAAAAGTCATGCATTTAAGTATTGTATACTTTTTCTTTCCTTTGAGACTGTTTTAACTGCGGTTGAAAAGCCAGTTTACTGTACTAGTCAAGGCTTTCTGGGATTCAGTTGCCTCATCAACCGATGGGAATAATTACACATTACTGGTCTAAAACTGGGAGCTGGCTTCACAGAGCTGGCAAGATCCCTTAGATGTATGGATTCATCCAATCTACATTTTTAGTAATCAATGCATGTAGCCATCTTAAAGAATGTGTTTTTATTTATTCTAAACTTAGCAATGGTTTCACACACATTCAAGATCACAGTACGACCCAGCCTAAGTATCATATTTTTCTTTTCTTGATAACCACACTTGCCTTTTTCTTAGTCTATTTGTACCCAGCAAGCACACATTATGTAGGTCCCAGATCTTCCATGCAACGTTTTTTCATTCTTTTTTTTTTTTTTAGCAGTCAGAGCCCTAGCGTAAATTCAGTGTACAAAAAACAAACAAACAAACAAACAAAAAAGCTATGTAGATAAAAATCAGTATTAGTAACAGAAAAATAAAAGTAATAGACAAATCAAAACTGTTTAAGTTCAAAATTCTGATAGAATAACTTAGTACAAAGAACACTCTAGGCTGGCCTATTATTCCCAAGCCTCCCATACTCCAGCTTCTTACATCTTACATCAATTTACAATGTACTTTCACCAATATCTCCATAAGCATATATATTGATTTCCTTTTATACATCACATAATATTAAAAATAACCCAAATAATTTGATTAAGGCAGACATTATCACAATAAAAATATTAAAATAGTTATTTCAGTTAATAAGAATATTAAAATAGTCATCCCACTTCATAGTTGTACTTAGAAAACAGGGGGAAAAAAAAGAAATACTTTATCACCTAATTCTTTTTCCAGTATAGTATTCATATGCTATGAATTTCATCTGTATAAAATTGACAATCTTAGAGTAATAAAAAATGACTTTTGAGTGCGGAATAGGATAAAGTACCAAACTTTTTACTAAACAATTTACATATAAATCTGTTCTATCTTTATCATGAATTTTTTTAGTATGATAGTTTTAATGATGAAGAAACTGACACACAAAAAAACTTTTAGTAACTTTACCCCGGTTATGCAGCAGTAAATTTGGACAACTAGAATTTAAAAACAGTGCATCTGATGCTGCAGTTCATAATCTCTTCACCAGGTCAAACAGAGAAAGAATAATCTACTGTAGAAAGGAAAGTTCTCTTCAAAAATAGAAGTTAGAGGGCGGAGCAAGATGGCCGAATAGGAACAGCTCCAGTCTCCATCTCCCAGCGCGAGCGACACAGAAGACCGGTGATTTCTGCATTTTCAACTGAGGTACTGGGGTCATCTCACTCGGGAGTGCCGGACAATCCGTGCGGGTCAGCTGCTGCAGCCTGACCAGCGAGAGCTGAAGCAGGGCGAGGCATCGCCAAACCTGGGAAGTGTGAGGGGGAAGGGAGTCCCTTTTCCTAGCCAGGGGAACTGAGACACACAACACCTGGAAAATCGGGTAACTCCCACCCCAATACTGCGCTATAACACCGGCACACTGGAGAATATATCCCACACCTGGCCGGGAGGGTCCCACGCCCACGGAGCCTCCCTCCTTGCTAACACAGCAGTCTGTGGCAATCTAACCGCAAGGCAGCAGCGAGGCTGGGGGAGGGGCGCCCGCCATCGCTGAGGCTTAAGTAGGTAAATAAAGCCACTGGGAAGCTC
>NC_045435.1:4162456-4271175 GCF_002776525.5 Piliocolobus tephrosceles | reverse complement strand
ATTCCTCAAGGATCTAGAACTAGATGTACCATATGACCCAGCCATCCCACTACTGGGTATATACCCAAAGGATTATAAATTATGCTACTACAAAGACACATGCACACGTATGTTTATTGCGGCACTATTCACAATAGCAAAGACTTGGAATCAACCCAAATGTCCATCAGTGACAGACTGGATTAAGAAAATGTGGCACATATACACCATGGAATACTATGCAGCCATAAAAAAGGATGAGTTTGCGTCCTTTGTAGGGACATGGATGCAGCTGGAAACCATCATTCTTAGCAAACTATCACAAGAAGAGAAAACCAAACACCGCATGTTCTCACTCATAGGTGGGAACTGAACAATGAGCTCACTTGGACTCGGGAAGGGGAACATCACACAATGGGGCCTATCATGGGGAGGGGGTTGGGGGGAGGGATTGCATTGGGACGTTATACCTGATATAAATGATGAATTGATGATGCTGACGAGTTGATGGGTGCAGCACACCAACATGGCACATATATACATATGTAACAAACCTGCACGTTATGCACATGTTCCCTAGAACTTAAAGTATAATAATAAAAAAAAAGAAGTTAAAAAATAAAAGATGCAAAAAAATAGATATCGTAATATAGGTGTGCATGTATATGCATATGTATACTTATATCAACAAACCAGTAACTGTAGAATGGCAATTTGAATTTTGTAATGCTTTCTCAATTTTGTTTTTAATTATTGTATTTAAACTTTGTAATTTAGCTGCACCTAGAATTAATTAGTTTCTTCAGTTATGTAAAACATCCTAGCATGATGAAATCCTCTCTCCCAAAGTGCATTTGTGATTGATACAACTCTTTATGTTTCAGTTACTGTAAGAAACCAAAAAAACTGTTCACCTCAAAATGCTATCCAGCATTTTTACATTACTACTTTGTTAATTTTATTGAAAGGTATTTGTATCTGATTTTGTTTAGTATTTCTTACAAATGTCAAGGAGAAATTTATATTATTATATACTGAAATCTCAACATATTAAAAGAAAATTTCCGCTTTTCGAGAAGCCAGATCTCTTTTGGTAGCCTGAATATGGAAGTTCAACTATGCTTAATTTGTTTTAGTTTCATTCTACAACCTTGTAAATAAACAGGTACTGGATTCCCAAAGGATGCAGTCATTGTGAATCTAGTTAACATGTGAATCTAGTTAACTGGGGACAGGTAGAAGGAACAACTGCTTACTATGGTGATTCTTTGGGGGTAAAACTAGTGTCATGTTAGTGTTTGTGTCCCCAGTGTTTTGTGCCTAGTAGGTAATTAGTAATTATTGACAGGATATGTAAATAAATAAATCAAGGTCAACATTATTTTTATTTCTCCATAGATAGAAATATTACTGCAAAATTTCACAGATTAAAAACAGAAAGAAGAAAATCATATCTTCAGCACTCTGAATTGTGTTCTTCAGGAAAAAATGATTTAAAATGTGGTTCTTGTCCTCAAAATCTTACATAGAGAGATATGATATAAACACTTGCTACTTGGAGAGTACCAAACATGACCAATAAAGAAGTTCTAAAAAGCAATTGTAGAAATATTACTTGGCAGTAAACAATGTATTGCCAATGACAGAAACTTGCCTTGATATAAAAGCTCAGAAGTCCAAGTAATCTGTTCAGGCTGCATTGTCTACAGGAAGCTTTTAAAGAATCAGTAATGGATTATTAGTTTTGAACAATGGATATGAGGGAAGAGAGAGATCTTCTCATATTGTTTTATATTGTTTTATACTCAGTACCTGCTTTAAGAAAAAACAAGGAAGTGAAACCAAAGATAAGCAGCCCGGCGCCAGGCCCAAAACTGGGCCTGGGCCTGCCTGGCCTAAAACTAGTAGTTAAAAATCAACTCATGACTTAGAAACCTATGTCATCCATAGATTCCTGGCAGTGTATAAAAGAACATTGTGAAACTCCCTGCTCTGTTCTGTTTCACTCTGACCACGGGTGCATGCAGCCCCTGTCACGTACCCCCTGCTCGCTCAAATCAATCACGACCCTTTCAAGTGAAATCTTTAGCGTTGTGAGCCCTTAAAAGGGACAGAAATCGTGCACTCGGCGAGCTCGGATTTTAAGGCAGTAGCTTGCCGATGCTCCCAGCTGAATAAAGCCCTTCCTTCTACAACTCAGTGTCTGAGAGGTTTTGTCTGTGGCTTGTCCTGCTACAGATACAGTGAATCTAAAAGAAGAGGACAAAAAATGCCATTCTGATTGATGGGATAGTAATCCATAGTGCAGTTTTAATAAAGTACCAGTTCTGTTTTGCGAACTAATAAATCAGTTTAGGGAATAGAGTACTATTTGATAAGAATAAAGAAAAGAACAGCATTACAATAGGTTGAATTTTAAATATGAGATAGTGAACACAGTCATTTCTAATGTTTGCCTTGGATTTGAGAGCAAGATATAGTAAAATGCTATTGTAGTAACCAGATTTCTTAACCCGAAATCATTGTGTTGCTTTGTTTCTTCCTTTTTCCTTACTATTTTGTAAAATAGCCTAAGCTTTATTTCCTTTTAAAA
The DNA here is from genome assembly GCF_002776525.5 of Piliocolobus tephrosceles. NCBI lineage: Eukaryota > Metazoa > Chordata > Mammalia > Primates > Cercopithecidae > Piliocolobus > Piliocolobus tephrosceles. The sequence continues at coordinate 4,268,603 of NC_045435.1, read as the reverse complement.
GTAGATCCAATAGCAGAACATTAATATTGTATATTTAGAAAGAATTAGTACAGTCCATTGTGAAGTAGCATTGAGGTCTATAAGAAATATGCTACATACATGTGAAAAATGACATTGACAAAAGATAATTTGATACCAGGAGCATGGTATTCTGTTAATACCATGACAAAAAATAAAAGGAAAGGAAAAATTTTAAAACTCCCATTAGAGATTATATTAAATTGCAATTTAGAAAACAAAATAAATCTTTTAAAATCAAATTACTTTGAGTGTATCAGTTTTATCTGCATTTTTTTCACTCTCAGTAATAAACCTGTCAGTAATAAACCTGACAGTGAAAAAAATGAAAAATTGATGATAGCATATCAACAGGGGTATGAATGTCTATGGTGTTTCACTTATGAGTAACTAGTAATATAATTCAATCACCTTGGGCCCATTCGTTAATGTTCCAGCTATCCCAAAAGGAAATGTCAAATACAACAATTTGTTCTCCTGTTCTTTCACTTAAACAAAAGTTTTCAAAAAGTCAGAAATTTTGTCTGATTACTCCTTCTTTGTATTACGTATAAGATTTGCTTGCATATAAGGAAAGATTTAAAATAGTTTCAAACATTTATGCTTCTCCATTTCTATTAAAATCATTCCCAGGAAAATTTCACTTGTTTTGCATCTTTGTCACAAATCTTTCAAAATTTTCTAGCAAATATCTGACTGTCAGTTATAAATATAAAGATCTCCAGTTTTTTTGTGTGTATGAGTTGCCATCATAAAACTATGGAGAGAATGTCAAAACTGTCATATGTGCATACACATGCACACACACACACAAATCTATTTAATTTTTTATTTATAATTTAGCCTAAACAAAATTATGACACAGCCTTAGATGTTTGTTGGTAATTGAACTACTAAATATTTCCCTAATATTCCTGGTTCAAGATTAGTCTACCAAAACCAAATTCCTTGGCTTTGGCTCTTATTGCAACCCTTGCACTACCTCTTGCTTTCCATTAACATATTTGTCAACAAATTATTCCCTCTACTGGAATAAATCTTTCCTTCTATTGTTTCATAGTACTTTGAGTAAACCTCTCTAAATACCCCTTTGTATTTTGAGTACACGTATTGTATAATACGTTATCTTAAGTTGTATACACTTATGTAAATGTGTCTATTCAAAATTAAGCTGAGAAATCTCCTTGAAGGAAGAAATTGTACTTTTGCCTCTTTTTGAAAAATTACTTTTTGCTATACATAGGAAGAAAACGCCAAAAAACTAATTGAACTTTTTCTTAAGTCAAATTAATTATTAACCAATGAATATATTTTCTATTACTGAGGGTATAATTGCTTTTCTACAATGCAACTAATACAATTTATAATTACTTTATTTGCATCTTTGTTTCATTGACTCTTCTATCTGTTAGTATATAAACTATGTGAGGCCAGAGACCATGTTGTCTTTTTATCTTTGGTTGTTTTTTCCATCTTTAAATCTTTTAATGCATCCATTTTTTTTTTTTTTTCCTGGCATGGGAACTCGTGAAATAAACAAGTAAGTGTGAAAAGCAGACAAGTTTTCAAGAGAGTGAGGGAGATTAATACATAACCAGATGATTATAGCAAGTTTTGTAATAGAGGTGCCAGAGCCAAGCACACCACAATTTTTGGCATAGATTTCCATCATTAATTGTGCATTACAAAGAAGGATGTGTGTGGCAGCGTGGGCAGGTTGGAATCTCCTTACCTTCACAAACCTCAAAAACTGGCATTCAGAAACCTAAAAGAATTAAATTTACTTACTGTGCCTTAATCATTAGGTTATCAATTATTTTTGTGTGTGACTTTGATCCAGAAATAGGACATACGTATGTAACATTACAGTTTGCATTACGTTTAGAATTATGGAAATACTATCATAACTCTCCCAAGTTCACAATCTCCAAGTCTTTTTTAGTATTATTACAATTAATATTTTCTTTTACCCTATAGGTAGTTCTACCCTTTATTTGATACTATTTCAGAGCAATTTTTAACTCAAATGAATCTTAAAAAATTATTTTGCTTAATTCTTCTCTATAAAGCCTCCAGAAGGTAGAAAAACTGGTGAAGGCATTGTTTACGTCAGTAATTAACCTTTGTCATTCTGTCAGTTTAAGTTGGTTTCGCAAGCATGCATTGCTCACCTACACTGTGCCTGGCATTGTCCCAAATTCCAGAAATTCAAAGAATAGAAGAGAAGAAGGATCCATTCTCGAGGCTCTCACAGTCTAGCTAGACTACTGTTATGCTCTTGTAACTACAGGTTTCTTTCCTCCTCCTTCTGCTCGTTCTTCTCCTCCTTCCTCTCCCTCTACTTTACCCTTAGCTCCAACCACTGCCTTTATCTTTGTGTTTTTCTCCATCTCCTTATAGGTTTGGTTAAATGTAATATCAAATATTTGGTAAACTGCAAACGAGATTATCAAACATGCGTCATTAAAGTCTTATAGTCTCATTTGCAATGAAGAATCTGTAGAGTTATAGTAGGTTGCAAATTATTCCACATAAGAATTTAAAGTTTTAATGATCTAAAAGTTTTGAAAAACTACATGCCCAAAAATGTTAATATATTTAAATTATAAGTGACTTAAAAGAAGACCTACTTACCATCATTATACATGTACTTATAGTGAAAACTCAAGAGCAAAATATAAACATATGCAAATATATGTATATACATATATATTCTCTTGGATGTGTTCAGATTTATAAGCAAGGCTCTGATTAGCATTAATGGAAGTTTTATGTGGACATAAAGGTTTATTTTTTTTTTATGTACTCAGGAACACCTCCTTCCAGTGCTTTTAGTCCTTTCTATCATTACAGATGCCCAATAAAGTATTTTAAACTGTGTGTCCACAACCAAAAGGAATCTGGAAAATTTACTAGATCCAAAGCATTCAGATGTACTTATCATACACTAAAGTCATCCAAGTCGGTATATCTTATGCTTTAATTCTTTTATTTGCCTCACAATTTTGTTTTCTGGAGTAATTTATTTTTTTTGTCTTGATTCCTGTATGATTTGATCTACAAATTTGAATGCTAATGGCATCTCACTTTGTTGTGTATATGTATATATCTGTGGAAGAGGTTTATGAGGTTCCCATTCCCTAGATTCTGGAGGTTTAGGTGCTTTTTTCTGTTCTCTGCAGTTAATACAAGAAAGACCTTTTTCACACCACCTAAGAGCTATAATCTGAGCCATTGGAGGCCTGGGTATTCTAACTCTGGAAGTCAAAAACCAGAGTTTAATGTAGGTGGCCACTCAGGCAGCTGGACTGGCAGAACTGTAAGAAGTCTTACCGCCATGTCTCAATTGAGTAATATGTGAAATGGTAACATGAGTAGAAATAGTATTCTCAAATTGATATAGAATATACATTTTATATTTTTTGTGGTGATGAAAAAAATTTATATGCTGAGAAAAATAAAAACATACAGTAGTTTGAAGTAGAATAGATTTTTATTAGAACCATTTGAATTTGTCCTCAATTTTATTAGAACCATTTGAATTTGTCCTCTCTGAACTGAACTGAAACAAATTGGTATACTTTACGTGTTTTGTTTGAGTTCCTCTTTTATCTGCTGCTGCCTCTGCTTTGTGAATTCAGAGGAGCTCTTCAATTATGATTTTCTCCTTTCCTCTCAGTAAGCAATGTTAACTGTTGCAATGCTCCTTTCTATGCTTTGTCCTCCTTGCCCATTCTCTAAAGTCCCTGATGTGTATCAGTAATAAAATTCACAAAAAGTGGGAGACATATATATGATGATCATCCCTTAAATACGGTAACATTCTCTATCGCTCTTGTGTATATACCATAATACTTATTCACCATTATTCCCCCTTACGTAAGTCCTACTGTACATAGACCCACTTCACTAGAGTTTGTCCAGTGCGTGTCCATGATGACCCGTAGGTATTAAATGTTTGATAAGACCAAGAAAGAAGGTATTTTGCAAATATATATTATCAAAAATAAAAATATATAACATTGCGTTAAAACTGTGAGACACAGTGCTCAGGTGATGGTAAATGGAAACAAAATTTTCAGTAACCATTATCACTGATGAAATAGTTTAAATGTCAATTGTAATTAGTCAGACATGGTGGCGAGCACCTGTAATCCCAGCTACTCAGGAGGCTGAGGTAGTAAAATCACTTGAACCAGGTAGGCAGAGGTTGCAGTGAGCCAAGATACCGCCACTGTGCTCCAACCTGGGTCAAAAGAGTGAGATTCCATCTAAAAAAAAAAAAAAAAAAAAAAGTCAATTGTAATATCTTAATTTAGCAAACATTCTATGTTGCAATGCTCATTAGACAAATACATATAAACGAACCTTCGTTATTTTACTCTCAATCTGTTTTATAACCCTTTATTTTATATCATTTATTTAAATATGTGTGTGTGTGTGTATGTGTGTGTGTGTGTATATATATATATATATATATGCTTTTTTTTTGTTTTTTAGACGGAGTCTTGCTCTGTTACCCAGGCTGGAGTGCAGTGGTGCGATCTCAGCTTACAGCAACTTCTGCCTCTAGGGTTTGAGTGATTCTCCTGCCTCAGCCTCCCTGAGTAGCTGGGATTACAGGTGCCTGCCACCAAGTCGGGCTAATTTTTTTGTATTTTTAGTAGAGATGGGGTTTCACCATGTTGCCCCAAGCTAGTCTCAAAGCCCTGACCTCAATCCACCTCCACCTCCGAAAGTGCTGGGATTATGGGCATGAGCAACCGCACCCTGCCAACAACCCTTTATTTTAGAGAATAATAATACTACACGAGATGGAAGACTTCTAATGTCTTCTAATATATTAGGAACTGTGCTAAGTACTTTAAAACATTGAGTTGTTTAATATTCATACCAGCTTCATAATGTAGGTGCTATTTTTATCATCCCTTTTTCCTATTTTGGAAACTTAAGCACAGAAAGATAGAATGATTTCTACCCAAATCATACAGCAAGTAAGTGGCAGATCTAGATTAAAAAACAGCTGTACTGGATCCAAACTTGGCCCTCTTAACAGGTCAGCGACACTGACACTAACCATTCATTCATCTCAGAGATGCTGTCAGAGGAGTTTTAAAGAAATGATGTGGTATAGTAGCAGTAGAAAATGCTGAATCTAGCACAAAGAAGAACACAAATAAGTTCAGAAATATACCACCATTCCCCAATAAAACTTAGTCAAAAAGATTTCAAGTCACTTCAGAAGACGATCTGCATTTCTTTCACATTTACGTAGAACTGAGCACTAATACAGTTTATAACATGGCAAATGTTTTTGTAGCCTCTGATACAAGAAAGGCACTCTGAGAGTCTAATTTCTGTTTTGCCTTGTTTAAGCCCTATGCCAATTCCTCAAAGTATTTTCAAAAAACCATATTTTATGAATAAAGAAACTAAGGCTTTAGAAGGTTATGTCAGCTGTTCAAGGCCATGCACTCAATCAACTGTTGTGCTCAGATTCAAATCTAGATCTTTCTCATGCCATCAAGACACTTGAGAACTACGATAATGATAAGGAATAACTTTCTCACTAACTTCAGGTCTCATTGCAGTAGCCAATTTATGACAAAATAGATTTCTTGTCTTTCCCCTAATAAAACTTTATTTCTTTTTATGGAACTTACAACTACACGATAATATATTTTTGTAGTCACTTTTTATCTGTTAGAATTTAATCTGGAAAAGGTTGGGCAGCTTATTGTTGTCAAGGCATATATGCATGAATAGAAACTAAAGAGGATTGTATCTGGGCAAGAAGGACTTCAGTGCTAATTAGCAAGGTAGAGGCAACTTAAGATTTTACACTTGGTTTCCATTTTCAAGACAACCTTAATGCTCTGGCCAACTCCAGCTTGGAAAATTTCTGCTTTCCCTGTCAGAGTGAAAAAAAGTGCTTTCTTAAAAATACCTGTTTTATGTTTTATATTAAAATAATTGCACTAAAATTGATTAATCAGATATCAAATATCATACAGTAGAATAGTAATGACACGGCATAGAGAAGACAAAAATTGGGTTTCCATAAAGATAATGAGTCATGCCATAGATTATGACCAAAAGCACACTATGGAATAGTAATTTGTCACATCGCATATGTTATAAAAAGCAAAGAACTTGGGGATGGATGATGCTACTTTTGAGGTTATGTATGAAGCTGAGGATAAAGAGAGCTTTCAAGGAATGGAAACAGAGAACAACGAGAAAGTCCGTGTAGTTTGTAGTAGAAAGATTGTGAACACGATCAGATTCTTAACCCTTTTTCTATGCACACTATTGCAATGTGAATTTGCTCCTTCTTCATTTAGAAATGAATCCATTTCCCCAATTCCTGAATTTAAGCTGGCTTTGCATCTTGCAACAGAAGTGAGAGTATATGACTTACAAACCAAAGCCTCAGGAGATCTTGTGTGCATTCAGTCGCACTTTTATAATGCTTCCCCTAATATGTGAACAAGCTTGGGGTAACCTGATGAAGGAGGAAAGATCATGTGGGGCACAGTCAGCCAAAATGGCCAAGTCCAGTGTCCAGAGATGTGAAAGATTCCAATCAAGAAAGCATGAATGCCAGCCCTCGGCCAACTCATCAGTTGACCATAAACGCATAATCAAGCACAGATGAGAACAGTTGAGCCCAACCTGGAATAAAAAAAATAATGGCTCAGATAACCTAAAGACTAGTAAGTTAACAAATGTTTATTGTTTAATTGTTTGTTACATAGCATTATTATTGCAATAGATAAGTGGCACAATAGTAAAATAGCACTGAAAATTTAGTTACCTTAAGTGTTCTAGCTCTGTTATCAACAAATATGGTGAATATAAATGAATAACACAGCTTCTGTTTCTCTCTTTTCAAAACTGCAAAATAAAAGAATACATTTTTAAGACCATTTCTAAATTTTTATTTTTTTCATATTCTAAGTTTCTAGGAAATTTGAGGAAGTAGAATTTAAAAACACAATCCATGAAACTAACTTTTTAGATATAAATATACCATGTCTCTTAAAATATTGATTAGAAACACCATTTGTTTCATTTATAATGTATCATTTACAGTGATTACAGATAAAAGCAATAAAAAGTAAAACCTTCATAACTGGAAGATATTTGCCAACAACAACAACAACAAAAAGCAAATGAGCTGTTTGCTCAGCCACTAGAAGAACAAAATCAAACTAAAACATTGGAAGTACATTAAAGTGCTTATGCATGAAAAAGTTTGGTACCCAGGCAAAGGATATCAAAGCCTCAAAAGATTCTAGAAATATATATGTTTCTCCGAGACAGTAAACAAATATATTCAATTTCAGAAAAGCAAACTACTGGACTTGTGAAAGAATGGTGAAGATTCTTACGTTGTTAGTAGTTACTACATTAACTAATGTCTTTCTGGCTTTTTAATCGACGGAATCCGTATCTCTTAAAGTAAGCAAATAATAATGCATATTTATCCAAGTCACTTATATTTTTAATTCTAAATTCACAACAGCCTCTAAACCTTCATACTTAGCAGAAGAGATAGACTCAGAAATATTATAACATAGATAATGTTGATTTCCTCTGTGGGCTTTCACTTAAGCTAAGTGGCTGACTAGCTGATTTTATCAATAAAATGATTTAAGGATAAGGATTGCCGAGCAATAGATCGATTCCTTTATTTAACATTTTAACAAGGTGTCCCAGGATCTGAACTCAAAGGAATGAAAGTTATGGGATGAATCAGTGAGAATGACATTCCACAGTGACACTGTTGCATGCTCATTTTATACCATCATGAGTCTCACTGTATAGAAACGTTTATGTGGGGAAAATAACACAAATAGAAACAAATGAAATTGTTTTTCATATTATCATGTTTATTGATTACATGATTTGGGAACTTTTTCCCCAGGAGGAATATATGCACACACACATGCATACATTTTTAAGAAGCAATAGGGGGAAGAAACCATCAAATGGTCTTAATCTGTAAACCTATATAACTTGAAGTTCAGAGGTACATCAGATTTCAATCTTTGGATTTGTCAGTGCTTCCACAGTGTCATGGTCTTAACTTTTTATCCTTGGGGTCATTAATTCCCCAAACTGGGTCTCTTGTTGTTCAAAACTTACTGCATTGGCAAGTGAGACTTGATGTTTTCTTACCTGCCTCTGATTGGACACAGGTCAGGTGTTCATCCACAAATCAAAAAGTTGGCCAGGTGAATGACAAATGCTAATTGACTTAAGCGTAGATTTCTGAATCTATTATTGTCAAAGTGATTGGAATTACTATGATTAGTTTGGTCACAACAAATCTCAGAACCTTAGGGTGGTATCTTTTCTTGATAAGCATCAACTACATGAAAAAATAAAAGTAGGTAATTGAACAAAATGTAAGCTCTATCATGAAGCAGAAAGGTAAAGATGGACGATGGACAGACAACCAACCACAACCTCCAAAGATATTTACTTTAGGCTGGGCATAGTGGTTCATTCCTATAATCTCAGCACTTCGGGAGGCCGAGGCGGGCAGATCACTTGAGGTCAGGTATTCAAGATCAAGCTGGCCAATATGGTGAAACCCCGTCTCTACTAAAAATACACAAAAAAGTAGCCAGGCATGGTAGCATGCACCTGTAGTCCCAGCTATTCTGGAGACTGAGGCAGGAGTATCACCTGAACACAGGAGGCACAGGTTGCTGTGAGCTGAGATCTGACCACTGCACTCCAGCATGGGCTACAGAGCAAGACTCTAAATAAATAAATAAATAATAAGATATTTATTTTATAGTGTCTGAGAAAAGACAATATAAGTGTTTTCAAATATTAATGGGCTACAAACTGAAAATGGATTTCGTTGTTACAGCTGTTAGGACAGAACTAAGAGCAGTGTGAGGAAGACGTGAGAGGTGAGCTTTAGCTTACAATGACATCTTTCAACAAGGAAATCGGAAACATTTTGACCAGAGGGAATATTTTTAACTGGAAGAGTTCCGGTAGAGATTGGAGGAGTACTTGTCCAATTGGTGACAGAGTTCATTTCTGCAGTGAGTCCAGAGACATCATACATGCTGATTCTGACTGCAATATGAGTTATGTTTTATACACTTTCTATTTGAAACTATAATTCTTATAATTATTTTGGTATCTTTTAGTAAACAATTGCCATTTATTTCAATGTGATTTCAGTTTATTGATTACTTAGTCTTCAGGCCAATGATTTGTAAGAGATGACCAATTACTTTTAGGTGACATAAATGTTCCTATTTTTTCTAGAAAGAGATATATATGTGTGTGTGTGTGTGTGTGTGTGTGTGTGTGTCTCCCTCTGTGTGTGTGTGTGTGTTTTTTCTTACAGTACACAGTTGGTTTTCTTTAATATGAAGGATCTTTACTTTTTCATACTTACTGTTGTAAAAGTTGAAATATGAAGATAAAAATGATTCAAGGAACAACACTGCAGTGTCAGTACTTTTGTTTTTATTTGCTTTGTCATATATTTTTAGCCTCCAAATGAGTAGTGAAACACATTAACAGAAATGAGATAAACCATGGAATTTACTTCACCATTGAAAGGAGGACGGGATTCTTTAATTATGCCATATGAAGGTATATTAGAAATATGATATCGTTGGAATAAGCATCTCCTTAGATGCATTTGGTACATATGCTATCAGATGAGATGCAAAATGCTCGCATCTCCTCATTATAAAAGATTTCACTAATAGTTGCTTACTGTATTCAAATGCAGTTATAATCAATCAAATCAATATTTTAAAAAGCATTTCGTGGAAGTTTGATTGCCTATGAATATCTTACTGTTCATTTCTTCCCTTATGCACAGAAGGTGTAAACCTGGCTTTGAACAATGTGTACTGCCTTTTTCTGGAGCTCATATTCTTAAAAAATAGATGGAAATTCCCTTTCCTGAATATCATAATTAGACATGTAAGTTCAAAACAATGTAAAGAAAATGTATGAAAGAGGAAATAAAATTTTTAAATCAAAGAAAAAACTTTTTAAATAATTATTATTTCTGTGTGAGATAAATATCTGTCCTAAGAATGAAGAGAAGGGAACCAGAGTACCTATGTTATTACTAATGCTTAAACATGCTGGGTATTCATATAAGCATATACCTATAATTAAGCAGGCCTCTTATTAATTAATTAAAATTTTAATGATAATTTTGTTATATAAATATACAGTTGTAAAATGCATATAATGACTTGTTTTAAATTGTGTTTTAAATAGGAGCTGTGTCTAAGTGCTATCTTTTGTTTTAACTGGCTATGTGAATAAGGGCAAACCTTATATCCATGTGGTCCACAGATCTTCAGTATGTAAGGAGATTATTCAAATTATCTCTGTGGTCTCTTCTAGTTTTTTAATCAGAAACATTTGTAATTAACCTTAATAAAAAGATTATGATTAAAAACAATAGGGTATAGCTATGACACTGCTTAATTGGCTACCATTGCAAGTTGGTGCATTCCAGTTCTCCAAGGAATGCTCTAGTTAGTGGTCAGATATAGTTTAATTTATCTTTTAAATTTTCGCATTAGGTGTCTTTTTAAAGAAAGAAGTTTGGAATATCTTTGATATTTTAAAAAATTGTGTTACTAGTAGTAAAAATAATTACAATAATAAGAGCAAGCATAAAGATCTACAAATAGTTTCAAAACTAATAATGTGTTAAATAGCCAGCTACTACAGATGTTAAAGAAATTTTTCTAGCATTTTTACAATTAGACACACCATTTGCTGTAAATTTTAAAATATTAATTCTCAAAAATTTAGAAAATTTTTATCATGAAGAATCTGAAATGTGAACAGAAATATAGAGTAATATTGAATATAATTATATACATATTATCTTGGTTTAACGATTATCAAATGTTGACACATTGTTTTGTCTCTCCCTCCTAGTCTTTCCCCCATTTCTTGACTGAAATATTTTAAAGCAGATGCTAAGCCTCAGGTCATTTACCTTCCCAAACCATTATATGCATTTCTAAAACATATGGATGTTTTTCCACTAACCAAAATGTTATTATCATCCGTTAAAAAATTAACAATTATTACTTGGTATTAGTGAGATCTCATCTTATGTTTAAATTTCCCCTATTGTGTCAAAATATTATTTTTGCAGATGGTTTCCTGCAATGAAGCCTCAGACAAATTGTGCATTTCTACCGCAAATTTTATGACATTGTTGTGTTGAATAAACCAGTCAGTTTTCTTGTGTTCCGGATTTGTCAATTTGTTCTTTAATGGTATTGTATAACTTTTTCCTCTCTAGTTTCATTGATCCTATAAACTGGAAATTCATTCTTAGTTCTATGTTTTATATCTTTGAACAAGAACATTAATCTACTGTGACTTTTCTCAGCAATGTTTTGGAACATTTTATATGTAAATTTAAAACACTTTTTCTTATCTCCAATTTTTTGTGATTTTTGTTTTCTAATTTAATGGTTAGAGACTGCAAATAAGAGTGTGTTTATGTGTCTGCACATGTGTGCACACACATTTAGTTTGTAGATATCTTGTTTAGACTCAAATCTATGCTCACAAGTAAGATTAGCTGGCAATTTTTTTTTTTTTCTTGTGTTGTCTTCCTTGGTATCAATACAATACTGACATAGTAAATTAGTTTGAAATATTTTTCTCTGCTATTCTTTATCTCATTGTTTTGTTTTGAAGTCAATGGACATTGCAATGTTTCTTAGAACTCACTCATGTAAGTCTCAATAACTATTTTCATGTGTTTCTTCTTCCTTTGCTTTTGCTTGAAAAAAAATGGGTGAATCTCAAATGTTGCTCAAATGTCTTTAATGACTATAATCTGTCCAGAATTTCTATTTCTTCTCTTGTTAGTTGTAGTGAGTTATACTTTACCCAGGTAATTTCATATCTGGTTTGATATTTAAAATTTAATATAATAAAATTATGGAAATACCAACAGATGACTTTTTAATCATGACTATTTCTATAATTATTGACACATTCAACTATTAATTTTTACTTCTCTATTTTTTAAGTACTCCCAGAAGTCTATTTCATTAGATTTTTCAAAATAAAATTTGGTTTCCTAATCTTCCCTGTTTTTCTCTTTGAAATGTCTTTTCTCATGTTTGTTGTTATTTGCACTTTGTACACTCAACTGGAGCGAGATGCTCAGCTCTTTCATGTTTAGTATTTCTTGTGGTCAGATATAAGTGTTTAATGCTACATACTTCAAAAAAACACACTGCTTAAAGTGCATGCCACAATTTGATAAACTGTATTTTCATTAGTTCTTATTCTTCAGTGCTGAAGATTTCACCTTGATATGATTCTATTGTAACCTTTGTGTTGTTTACAGTTCTGTTTTTAATTTCAAAATAATTAATATAATACATGTTTTTCTACTGTTTTCAATCTAATTAATTTATGGTTAGCTAAATGATGTGGTCGATACCAATTCACTAAAATTTGTTAAATATTATTGAGTAATGCATAATTTATTTTTGACAAATAATACTTAAAAGCATTATATGAATACATTTGATTTTTCCTTAAGTTCCGTCCTCTATTATTATAATTAAAAAGTGTTTAAATATCTCTTACTATGATTATAAATTTGTCCAGTTTTCTCACAATTTTGTGAAAACTTCTCACAAAGATGTAGGATAAACATATTTAGAATTACTGTGTCTTTCTAGTTAATTGCAAATTCATCATCATAACAATATGACACTATAATAATGCTTTTTTGCATAAACTTATTTTCATCATATGTAAGATTATACATATATAGCACATATTATTGTATGTATAATACACACAGTTTTTTTTTGTTTACTTTTCTGGGTATATATCTGTTCCTTCTTTTACCTTCACGAATCTTCACATTCTTTACATTGCATTTCGCTTCTGAAAACCAAGTAATTCAAAATGTATTTTTAAAGACAAATTTCACAATCTTTGTCTTTTAATTGGAAAAATCAGCACTTTTTTTTTTATTTTTACTGATATGTTTAAATTTTCTTACCAACTATGTTTAAGATTTTAAGTAGTCCTTCTTTTGTATAACTTTTTCACCTTTACTATTTTTGAAATTATAGTTTATTTTAATTATATTATTCTTAAAATATATCCAAAGATATACATCTTTTCTAAGTCTCTTAAAATATTTTATTGTAAATTTTCTTCTAACTTCTTGTCTTAGCTAACATTAAAAGTCATCAATATAACTGTTATTCTTCTGTACAATATAAAACAATCTCTTATTTAACAGATCATTCCACAACACTCTCCAGTATTTCTAGAATTATCTAAAATGTTTACTTGATAAACTAGTATTGCCAAGTATAATTTTTATTTATTACATATGAGTTCGTTTTAGCTAAAAGTTTTTCAGGTTTTATGACACTATATTTTTCTTTATCTAGCTTCAATGTTCTTAAAGTATATATGTTAGGGAATCTTTGAGCTGCCAACTAATATCTAAAATCTTAATCTCTCTCTTACACACATATCCACATCTCTTATTTACTTTGATCTGAAAATATCTTAATAGTGCCATAGTTTTTTAAGTAACCTAATCTTGGTATACAATTCCAGATTGATATCAATTCCCATTTATAACGTTGAAAGTATTATAACATAGACTCTTTGACTATTGTTGCTGTTGATAAATCTCTTATTTTGATTGCTGATCATGTATAAATATCTCTCTTACTTTGGTTGTTTATAGCATTTTTCTTTGTTTTTCACTCTGCACTTTTACCTCATTATAAAAAAATTCCTAGCCATGTTTTCCTGAAATATTTCTTCTCTCCTCGTGTGTTAGTTTGTTCTCATGCTGCTAATAAAGACATACTGAGACTGGGTAATTTCTAAAGGAAAGAGGTTTAATTGACTCACAGTTCAGAATGGCTGGGGAGGCCTCTGGAAACTTACAATCATGGCAGAAGGGGAAGCAAACACATCCTTCTTTACATGACAACAGGAAGAAGAAGAATGAGAGCTGTGTAGAGGGGAAAACCTCTTATAAAACCATCATATCTTGTGAGAACTTACTCACTATCATGAGAATAGCATAGGGAAATCCACCCCCATGATTCAATTACCTCCTACTGGGCTCCTCCATGACACATGGGGATTATGGGAACTAATTCAAGATGAGACTTGGATGGGGACAAAGCCAAACCATATTATTCCACTGCTGCCCCCTGCCAATGTGTGAGAATGTCCTTACATTTCAAAACATATTTGTGCCCTTCCAACAGTCCTCCAAAGTCTTAAATCATCTGAGCACTAACTCAAAAGTCCAAGTCCGAAGTCTCCTCTGAGACAAGGCAAGTATTTTCCGCCTATGAGCCTGTAAAATCCAAAGCAAGTTAGCTACTTCCTAGATACAATGGTGTTACAGTCAGTGGGTAAACACACACATTCCAAATGGAAGAAACTGACCAAAACAAAGGGGCTACAGGCCCCATGCTAGTCCAAGATTCCATAGAGCAGTCACTAAACATTAAAGTTCCAAAATGATCTCCATTGACTCCATGTTTCACATCCAGGCCACATTGATGTAAGAGGGGATGTCCCACAGCCTTGGACAGCCCCACCCATGTGGCTTTGCAGGGTACAGCTCCATTCCTGTCTGCTTTCATGGGCTGGCATTGAGTGTCTGCAGCTTTTCCAGGCACATGGTGCAAGCTGTCGGTGGAGCTACCATTCTGGATTCTGTAGGACAGTAACCCTCTTCTCACAGCTACACCAGGCAGTGCCCCAGTGGCGACTGTGTGGGGCCTCTGACTCCACATTTCCCTTCGACACTACCATAGCAGAGATTCTTCATGAGAACTACTCCCCTGCAGCAAACTTGTGCCTGGACATCCAGGCATTTCCATACATCCTCTGAAATATAGGCAGAGGTTCCCAAACCTCAATTTTTTACTTCTGTGCACCTGCAGGCCCAACACCATGTGTAAACCACTAAGACTTGGGGCTTGCCCTTTCTGAAGCAACGGCCTGAGCTGTATATTGGCCACCTTTTGGCCATGGCCGGAGCTGAAGCAGCTGGGATGCAGGGCACCATGTCCATAGGTTGCATAGAGGAGGAGGGCCCTGGGCTGGGCCCATGTAATCATTATTCATTCCTAGACCTGAGGCTGTGATTGGAGGGGCTGTCATGAAGGTCTCTGGCATGCCCTGGAGACATTTTCCCCATTGTCTTGGTAATTAACATTTGACTCCTAGTTACTTATATAATTTTCTGCAGCTAGCTTTAATTTCTCCCAAGAAAATGGGTTTTTCTTTTCCATTACGTTGTCAGGCTACAATTTTTCCAAACTTTTATTCTCTGCTTCCTCTTCCATGTTTTGTTGCTTAGAAATTTCTTCTGCCAGGTACCCTAAATCATCTCCCTCATGTTCCAAGTTGTATAAATCTCCAGGGCAGGGGAAAAATGCTGCCAGTCTCTCTGCCTAGGAAGAATGACCTTCACTCCAGTTTCCAAAGAGTTTTTCAATTCCATCTGAGACCACCTCAGCATGTACTTCATTGTCCATATTACTATCAGCATTGTGGTCAAAGCCATTTAACGAGTCTCTAGGAGGTTCCAAACTTTCCCACATCTTCCTGTCTTCAGAGCCCTCCAAGTCTCTAGGAAGTTCCAAACATTCGTACATTTTTCTGTCCTCTTCTGAGCCCTCCAAACAGTTATGACCTCTGACTGTTACCCAGTTCCATAGTCTTTTCCACATTGTCGCATATCTTTACAGCAGCACCCCACTCTCTGGGGACCAATTTATTGTAGTAGTTCATCTCACACTGCTAGTAAAGACATACTGCAGACTGGGTAATTTGTAAAGGAGAGAAGTTTAATTGATTCACCATTCAGCATGGCTGGGGAGGTCTCAGGAAACTTACATGGTGGAAGAGGAAGCAAACATGTCCTTCCTCACACGGCAGTAGGAAGGAGAAGAATGAGAGCCAAGCAAATGGTGAAAAGTCGGTTATAAAACCATCAGATCTGGTGAGAACTTACTATCACAAGAATAGCATGGGGGAAAACAGCCCCATGATTCAGTTACCTCCCACCAGGTGTCTCCCATGACATGGAAATATTATGGGAGCTAAAATTCAAGATGACATTTTGGTGGGTACACAGTCAAACCACATCACTTGAATATGTGAAAAACCTTCCTCATTGTTTGGTGTTTAGTTCCCTGGGCAGTCAGGTAAAAGTCACCTTACCAATTGGGATTTTTCCAGGTTACTGCCAGATGGATCCATTTGTGACAATATTTTGTGGATGGGATTTTTGGAGAACTTAGACACATTTTGCTCCCTCTGATGGCTATTAGTCTGCTGGTTTTCATAGCTACTATTGTTATAAGGCAACTGTTTTCCAGGGTTATCATGGAGTTGGACTGAAAAGGATAGGGATAGTTTAAGTTAAAATAATACAGAACTTGTTATTTTTGTATTAATTTGCAATCCCCAGATGACTTATTATATCAAGCATTTTTTTCAAATGCTTATTTGTCATACATGTATCTCTTTTGGTGAGGTGTCTCTTCAGACCTGTGCCCAATTTTTAATTGTGTTATTTATTTTCTTATTAAGTTTTAAGAGTAATTTCTATATTTTGGATAACAGTCAATCCATTAACAAATATGATTTTTGCAAATAATATCTTCAAATGATTCACTTTACATTTCTTTCTTTTTTTTTTTTTTTTTTTTTTTAACAGAGCAGAGGTTTTACCTTTTAAGGATGTCCAACTTACTAATTTTTTTTTCATGACATATTCTTCTGGTATTTATCTAAAATGTCACAGAGAAAACTCAATGTCACATAGATTTTGTCTCATACTATCTTCTAAGAGTTTTATAAGTTTGCATTTTACAGTAGGTCTATGACCCATTTTATATTTTCTAATGAAATGTAGGATAAAATCTGTGTATAGCTTCTTTCTTTTTTTTTAGCAAGACATGTTTTAAAAATGCTCATACATTCATTATCATTACTATTCATCACTTCTCTGTCTTTTAACTACCTTTCTCATAAGCACAGACATGCAGGTACACACAACTCTTCATTGTTTGGATTTCATAATATTCCACTATAAATACATCTACCCCCACTCTATCTTTGTGCATCATTTATATTGTTCTTCATTTCTTTCTTGTTAACATACATATTGTTGTCTGCTCTAAGTCCTTTTTCTCTCACTTTAAATCTTTTGACTGTTTAAATCAGTCAAAGATTTAAATCTTCTTTTAAGATTTGACTGTTTAAATCTTCTTTTCTCTGGGTGTAGCATCGTTCATGGAAGATTTTATTCCGTTTTCTACTTGTGTCTCTACATTTCATTCACTAGGGACACTCAAATACACAAATATGTCTCATAATTATAGTATCAGTTAGAATGTCATATTTATTTATGTGGTCAGTTAATTCATTTATTTCCCATGAACTAGAAGATAAGATACAAAGTGTAAAAATCTTGTCTTATTTTAGTATTTCATTCAACTGATCTTGTCATTGTAGTCTAAGTATTGTTACCACATATGACATGTGATACATGGTTTAAAACATTGTTTTTACTTAAAATAATCAATAGCTGAATGTGTTCTTTGGCTTTCTCTTGTAGTTAGTGTAAACATATTCTTCATAGAGATTTTCTATAACACTTAATACTTGCTTTAATTCCCTGGTAAACTTTCTCTTCTCAAAGCAGTTATTACATTTTTAACAATACGTATCTTATTTATGTTATTGTTTAATGTCTATTTACCCCACCAAGGTTTTTGTTTCCCCCACTGGGCTTAAATTGTTCTTCAAGACTCCTTTAGTCATTTTGACTGATTGTATCTTATGATCTTATCTTCACACTAACTTAACTTACTTAACAAATGAGTGCTAGTTTGTCAGATGTGTTGGAATATGTTTTCTCTGCACTTCTGTTACTGAAGCCCATCATAGCAATTTTAGACCATCTAGTATTTTTGTACATATTAGTCTCTAATACTAGATTTGATCTATTTAACAGAATAAATGTTGACATTCTTATTCTATCATTAATACTAATTCTTAGTTCAGTGCTCTGTATATAGAAAACATTTGATATATACATATTACATATAATTAAACTGTGCTACATTTTAATTTGTTTTGTTAATAAATGGCTGATAGTTTCTAGAAGGATGTTTCTTATTTTCTCTAATATTTATCTTTCTGAATTTAGAAGAAAATTGAAAGAAGAGTATAACAAACCTAGGTTCAAAAAAAAGTTAACATTTTTCAGCTTCATTAGGTTTTGAATAATACAAAGGTGGTCAATATTTTGCTGGAATGACTCTTACATTCTGTGAGACTAAAGATTCTTGCTATTATCACCAAATTAGATTACAACCACATACAGGAACTATGGGCTTATGAACTCTGGACTTATTGGCATGTCTGTGGAGTTGTGGCTAATATTGGGTAAAAGTAAAGTCTGGTTATTAGTTAGTACTATAGCCTCACTTAACACTAATTAGTGAAGAAATACATATCTGAAAGCACCATTTTATGTACAAAAATTCATTTTGCAAGAGCATTATTTCATTTTTGGTACCTCCAAACAAGAAAACTTAAAGATGATAGCTGAAAAAAAGGATTAAAATGATCATAATAGATTAGCATTGTGAAGGACAGACAAAAATCAGAACAAGTAGGGTATTAGTTGGAATAGGAGGAAGTATCAAAATAGCTCTGTGCCTGCATGGTTCTCTTAAAACTGAGCTTCAGTGGTGAGTTGTATTATTCAGCTGAAGCCATGAATTGTGACAATCATTTCTTCCTTTTCTGAATTGCTACACACAAACTGTTTTTCATCTGAAAAAAAAAATCCCATATTTTTTATTTTTCAATTAAGTGAATATCCACTACTCCCATGTATTAGTCAGGGGTCTCTAGAGGGACAGACTAATAGGATAGATATATAAAGGAGTTTATTACGTATTAACTTACACAATCACAAGTTTCCATAATAGGCTGTCTGCAAGCTTGAGGAGCAAAGAGAGTCAGTCCGAGTTTCAAAACTGAAGAATTTAGAGTCCAGTGTTCAAAAGCAGGAAGCATCCAGCATGAGAGGAAGATGTCAGCTGGGAGATAGGCCAGTCTCACCTTTTCATTTTTCTGCCTGCTTAATATTCACTGGCAGCTGATTAGATGTTGCCTACCAGATTAAGGGTGTGTCTGACTTTTCCAGCCCACTGACTCAAATGTTAATCTCCTTTGGCAACAACCTCACAGACACACCCAGGATCAATACTTGCATCCTTCAACCCAATCAAGTTAACACTCAGTATTAACTATCACAAGCCCACCCCTTGTCAACTTGAACCCATATATATATATATATATATATGTATATACACACATATGTATATATCCTGAGATCACACATAATCTTTAAATAAAGACAATAATAAAATCATAAGTACGCCTAACATAATACAACTGTCCTTCGTACTACAGGAAATGCAGTAATCCCCAACCCAAATACTATTACATAAAGTTAGCAATACTTAAATGCAGATATGAAATCAATAAATCTTATGACACATGATAAAGGAGAAAGGAAATAAAATAAAGATATTTTCTCAGTACAACTGTGTACATGCAGAAAACATGCTTTTAACAAAAAAAGGAGGAAATACCCATGACAGTTACAATCGTAATAGCTGCAACTGGTCACGTGGTTTTAGCTGGTACCGATGATGACCTTCTTCTACTACCAATTTTGTATTCCCTTTGCTTTCAGCAAGCACCTCAGCATGTCATTTTCCTCCCCACCCCCCGCCGGTGATCCAAACCTTAATTCCTGAGGAGTCTGGACCATTTGTAGTCCTGCCTGGATTGGGCTGTTGTGGTTTCATATTGACCTTAATCACAGGACATGTTATGGATCTATGTCCTGATGGAACTCCTGTATTTCATGCCTACTCTTCCTTGCCTACATTATGGAGTAGTCGATTGACTTCATCTTGATAGTCTGGGTCAATCACCCCACCCTAGTCAACACTGTAACTTTCTTCTTATCATGTTGACTTAAAGGGAGGAGGAGCCCAAAGTGTCCAGGAGGCAATCTTAACTTCCGGTTTAATGGGATCATCATTGTGTCTCTGGGTGGCAGCATTTCTCCCTCTAGGGCTCTAGGTCTGCAGAACGTAATGTCACAGGAACAGGAAGCAACAATTTTGCTAGTAGATCACTAGGGGTGATGGTGGGTGGTGACACTTCCACTTCCACCCCTTGATTCCTGGACCTGTGAATTCTGGCTATGGAAGAAAAAGTATCATATATCAGATGCTGATTCAGAGCATACACAGCTTTTTGGAGAACTTTTCCCAGCCTTACAAAGTATTGTTAATTAGTTGGCATTGTAATTGTGACTTCAAAAGGCCATTCCACCATGTATTAATCCAGCTGCTTCAGGATGATGGGGAACATGGTAAGAACAGTGAATTTCATGAGCATTAGCCCACTACTGCACTTCTTTAGCCATAAAGTGATTGCCTTGGTCAGAGACAATGCTGTGTTGAATATCATGATGGTGGATAAGGTATTCTGTGAGTCCATGGATGGTAGTCTTGGCAGAAGCACTGCACGCAGGATAGGCGATCCCATATCCACAGTAAGTGTCTATTCTAGTGAGGAAAAACCTCTGCCCTTGTCATGATGGAAGAGGTCCAATATAATCCACCTGCCACCGGGTAGCAGGCTGATCAACCGGAGGAGTGGTGTCATATGGAGGGCTCAGTGTTGGTTTCTGCTGCTGGCAAATTGGGCACTCAGCAGTGGCCACAGCCAGGCCAGGCTTGGTGAGTGGGAGTCCATGTTGCTGAGCCCATGTGTAACCTCCATCCCTGCCACCATGGCCACTTTGTTCATGGACCCATTGGGTGATGACAGGGGTGGCTGGGGAAAGAGGCTGAGTGGTGTCTACAGAACAGGTCATCCCATTCCCTTGATTATTAAAACCCTCCTCTGCTGAGGTCACCCACTGGTGAGCACTAACATGGAATACAAATATCTTCACAGGTTTTGACCACTCAGAGAGGTCTATCCACATACCCCTTCCCCAAATTTCTTTGTCACCAATTTTCCAAAAATGCTTCTTCCAAATCCTGACCATCCAGCCAAACCATAAGACACAGCCCATGAATCAGAATATAATTGCACACTTGGCCATTTCTCCTACCATGCAAAGTGCACAACCAGGTGAACTGCTCAAAGTTCTGCCCTCAAAGAAGATTTCTCTTCATCTCTGTCCTTCAGGGATGTTCTAAAAATGGGCCGTAGTGCTGCAGCTGTCCACTTTTGGGTGGTGCCTGCATATCGTGCAGAACCATCTGTGAACGAGACCCTAGTCTTTTCATCTTCTGTCATCTGATCATAGGGAACACCTCAAGAGGTGATCGGTGCAGGCTGGGAGAAAAAAGGCAGGGTGGCAGGAGTAGAGACCACGGGCATTTGAGCCACTTCCTCATGTAACTCACTTGTGCCTTCAGGATCTGCTTGAGCACAATCACATATATACCACTTCCATTTGATAATGGAATGCTGCTGTGCATGACCCACTTTATGACTAAATAGGTCAGAAAGCACTCAGTTCATGATAGACAGTTCAGGTTGCATGGTGTCTTGATCACCCACAGGAAAACATTCAGTTTCTACCAAAGTCCAGTAAGAGACCAAGAGCCGTCTCTTAAAAGGAGAGTAGTTATCTGCAGAAGATGGCAGAACCTTGCTCCAAAATCCTAGAGACCTCCACTGTGATTCACCTATAGGGGCCTACCAAAGGCTCCAAACAGCATCCTTATCTGCCACTGACACCTCAGGCACAATTGGATCTGCTAGGTCATATGGCCCGACTGGCAGAGCAGCTTCCATAGCAGCCTGGACCTTTGGCAGAGCCTTCTCTTGTTCTGGACTCCACTCAAAACTGGCAGTCTTTTGAGTCACTTGATAAATGGGCCAGAGTAACATACTCAAATGAGGAATGTGTTGCCTGAAAAATCCAAATAGGTACACTAGGCATTGTACCTCTTTCTTGGTTGTAGAGGTTGCCAAATGCAGCAACTTATCCTTCACCTTAGAAAAAATATCTTGGCAGGCCACACACCACTGGACCCCTGGAAATTTTACTGAGGTAGAAGTTCTCTGAATTTTAGTTGATTTTATTTCCCATCTTCTGGCAAGCAAATGTCTCACCAATAAATCCAGTGCATTTACTATTTCTTGCTCACTGGATCCAATCAGCATAATGTCATCAGTGTAATGGACCAGTGTGATATTTTGTGGAAGCAAAAAGTGATCAAGACCTCTCTGAATAAGATTATGACACAAAGCCAGAGAGTTGATATACCCCTGAGGTAGGACTGTAAACATATAGTGCTGGTCTTGCCAGCTGAAGGCAAATTGCTTCTGGTGGGCCTTATGGACAAGAATGGAAAAAAAGCATTTGCCAAGTCAATGGCTGCACACCAGGTATGAGAAGATATGTTAATTTGCTTAAGCAATGAAACCACATCTGGTACAGCAGCTGCAATTGGAGTCAACATTGGTTAAGCCTACAGTAATCCAGTGTCATTCTCCAAGATCCATCTGTCTTCTGCACAGGCCAAATGGGAGAGCTAAAAGGGGATGTGGTGGGAATCACACCCCAATGTCCTTCAAGTCCTTGATGGTGGCATTAATCTCCACAATTCCTCCAGGGATGCAATATTGTTTTTTATTTACTATTTTTCTAGCTAGAGACAGCTCTAAGAGTTTCCACTGGCCTTTCCCACCACAATAACTTTCACCCTATGGGGCAGGGAGCCAATGTGGAAGATCTGCCAGCTGCTATGGATGTTTGTGCCAGTTATGCATTCTGGCACTGGGGAAATGACCACAGGATGAGGCTGGGGACACACTGGACCCACTGTAAGTAAGACCTGAACTAAATCACCATTAATTACCTGACCTCCATAAGCCCCTACTTCAACTGGAGGACCACAATGATGTTTTGGGTACCTTGGAATCAACATCAGCTCAGAGCCAGTGTTCAGTAGTCCCTAAAATCTGTGACCATTTCCCTTTCCCCAGTGCACAGTTACCCTGGTAAAAGGCCAGAGGTCTCCTTGGGGAAGGATGGGAGAAAGATTTGCTGAATACATTGTTGGTAATGTAGTGTGATCCTTCCTTAAGGGAACCCAGTCTCCCCTTTATTCAAGGAATTCTGGGTCTGTAAACTGGTTTAAGTCTGGAAATTGATAGAGGAATCATGATTCTCTATTTTTGTAATTCAAATTAGTCTTTTATCCATTTGACCTAAAAGTTTTCTTCTCAGATAAATTAAGCAGGAATGCAGTAGGCTTCTTATAAATTTCACTCCTAGGAACACTGTTATTAATTAGCCAAAGCCAGAGCTCTACATGATTCAGATTATTCTGATTGCTGCTTTGTCTCTGCTGTCCATTTTGGTAGCTGTACCCACCTTGCTTTTGACGATTGAGAGCCGCCACTTGGCCCCTGCCATCTTGGGATCCCCCATTGTATTTACATTTTGTAGTTGAGTGACTGATTCCCACTGTTAGATCTGACATACAGAGAAGAACAACAGGACTCTTCAAAGATGAAGACATACAGGGCTCTCCAAAGATGCAGGTGCTGCCCTCACAAATCTATTTCACAAGGCATTGGTCAAGAGTATATATTCTGGATCCTCCCAACTGGCATGAGTAGGTCTAAAGTGACTAATTCACTCCACTATCCCAATGTCCCTAAGTCTTTGGATCCCTTCTTTTATATTAGACCAAGGGAGATGAGGGATGTCCAGCTCACTTACAGTGGGCCATCTTCTAATCCATATTTCAGCTAACCAAGCAAATAATCTATTAGAAACTTTCTTAATTGCCTGAGCTGCATTAAAAGTAGGGTCCCTACTTAGTGGGTCTGAATCAATAAATCCAGCCTGATCCAACTCTATGTTACTTCCATCATTATTTCATATCCTTAATATCCATCCCCATGCCTGTTATCTAGATTTCTGTTTATATAAATTGGAAAACTCAAGCAGTTCTTTTTGAGTGTGGTGCATCTCCTCATGGGTGATAGTCTCAACCTCACCTCTACGGGCCCACCAGGGCTTTAGTCTAGTTATAGGTTTAGAAGCAAACAGATGTCTTGGAGGTGGCTCCTGAGGAAAATCAACATTATTTTGCCTGCCAACTGCCTCAGGGCAGGCCATCGCTGTTGCCTCAAGCAGCCCAGGGTTTATTTATCACCTCAGACAAAGGTGGAAAGGCTGATGGCAGCATGGATCGGGGAGGGGATGTTGCCACTACTGGGGATAGGGAGGCTGTTCCTTCTAGCAAAAGAACTTCATCAGAGTTTACAAACTCTGTGTCCCCAGCTTCATAAGAGTTCTCTCACGCATCCCCATTCCAAGTTGCAGGATCCCACTCTTTTCCAATCAATGCCCTCAATTTAACAGTAGATACCTGGTGAGGCTGTGCATGCACATTTTGTTGCAGGTTAGTCACTCACATGATAAGAGCTTGTGTCTGTTTTTCCACAATTTCAGCTCCTTCTCTTCAGGAGACAAGAATCACTCAGGGCAATCTTGGCAGATTTGAGGCTCACTATCTTCTGCTGATGCTGGGAGACAGAATCCTTGAGTTCATCATTTTCTTTCATCACTTTGTCCACTGAACTTAGGAGCAACCAATCAGCTTCAATATGTTCCTTGGTTCTTCACATATGGTCAAGTATATTATGTATAGAGTTACTAACCTCCTTGCCTCTGATAAGCGATGAATCAGGAGTGTCAAATCATTTATTTTGCATAACTTTCTAAACAGTTCATGCCAAGGACTATCAGTGTTTTCTATACTATTGGAAGTAGAGTCCTTAGCATTTTTTAGTCTAATCATGTTAAAAAGCCAACTTCAGAAACACCAAAATGAATGAAAAAACTCCATACTTAATATTGTGTTCCTCTAGAACCACTCCTGGTACCAAACTCTGTATTAGTCAGGGTTCTCTAGAGGGACAGAACTAATAGGATAGATATATAAAGGAGTCGATTATGTAGTAACTTACATGATCACAAGATCCCACAATAGGCTGTCTGCAAGCTTGAGAAGCAAGGAGAGCCAGTCTGAGTCTCAAAACTGAAGAACTTGGAGTCTGATGTTTGAGGGCAGGAAGCATCCAGCACTGGAGAAAGATGTAGGCTGGGAGGCTCAGCTAGTCTCGCCTTTTCACGTTTTTCTGCCTGCTTTATATTCTCAGGGAGCTGACTCAATTGTGCCCACCAGATGAAGGGTAGGTTTGCCATTCCCAGCCTACTGACTCAAATGTTAATCTCCTTTGGCAACACCCTCACAGATACACCCAGGATCAATACTTGCATCCTTCAACCCAATCAACTTGAAACTCAGTATTAACTATCACACCCCAACGTGACAGGGCTATCCAAAGTTCTGAGGCTAATACTCCAATATAATTATACGTATTTGTGTGATTCCTGTAATCATACCAGTATATGTGTATGAGTTTAGTAGAAACTTTAGCTATAGATAAATCAAAAGAAGAGATACAAAGAATTAAAATTATATTAGAAATATGTGTCAACCTTTATCACGACAAACTTAAATATTTAACTATTGAGTTAGGTGCAGTAGAGTGACTTCAAAACTTAGAATTTCCTTGATTTCTAAGGAAAGGGAATTTTGCGTGTAAGATCTGAGATAGGGATGATTTCTGTAGTTGAAGAAAGGACAAAGCTATCATCACATCAAACAAGATGATGAGAAAAGTGTGAATCGTGTCAGTTTTCAGGCAAATTAAGCATTTTAGATTATCATGGTATTACTTCATAAGTGAATAAACACAGATTCATAGCCCATTTTCCATAGTAAATAAAGAAGAAAAGTAAGTCATTACCTAGTCTGAACACTTGCCTAAAACATCTTAGTAGTTTTAAATATTTTTAAGCTAGTTTAATTTCTAATTTTTTTAAAAGTTGATTATACATTATTCAATCCATTTCAATATGACTATGAAAATATTTATTAATATGTAAAATTAACTAATGGACATATTTTTAAAATCTAGTTATTAGCAATCTTCATGTGGAAGATCAGAACACTTTTAAATCTTTCTGTTATCCATTCAGACATAGTTTATAATGAGCAGATGTTGACTTTTTTAGAAGGAGAAGTTTCTATGCACATAGATCCCATGTTTCTGACATGACATCTGTATTCTCTTAGCAATTATTGTGAGAGCTATGCAGCTGCCTTATCCTGCAAACCTGGGATTCAAACCTTATCCCAGATTTGAGATTACATCAGTGTGCACAGCTAAAGGATGTTCCAAAATGTGTAAGTAGAGGAAAATATGAACTTTTTCCCAATTTTGAAATATATAACACTTTTTTGTAGAGGTTTATACCAAATTCTTAAAGTGATAAAGTAAAAGAAAAGAAAAGGATTAACAGTGTTGTAATATTCCCAGCCAAAATAAAGAAATACAAATGTATAATGTGATATTGAGAAGAAGCATCCTTGCAGAGGCTTGTACCTATACCTTCAAAGCTTAAAAAGTGAAAAATGTCTAGGCACAAATAACAATAGGTAAGAGACAAGAGGTATATTAAGCACACTGAATTATAGTTGTGGTATATATAATATCCCATTTTATTTTCGGAAGAAACTTGAACTTAGAAATTAAATCTGAATTTTGAGAGTTTACATTGTATTTATTCTCGCAAAATATGATTTATTATTGAATTTAAAATATTACTAAAATATGTCATAAAGATTCCTTCAGGGTGTTAAATATCTACCAAGAAAGGAACTTTGGCAACCAAATATAAACACCCAAGAGAAAAAATGGTATTTAAGCAGGTATGACATATTTCTCAAGCCAGGTGGCTGACTAGAAGTATCGGACACTTGCTGTCTCCAGAGGGGAAAAAAAAAAAGCCAAAATTGCAAATAGATAATCACATCTGGCATAGAGCATCTGAGGCAGAACAATGAAACTCAACAGAAGTCACGAAAAACAATTGAAGCATGGCAGGAAAGGGAACTGTGATGCCCAGCTCTTCTGGGATTGGCTGGGAGCTGGGAGAGAGGCTCAATATTGTGGAGAAAGGCTAAGTGAAACCCTCAGTGGTCCACGTTTTCACCGCAGACTACTGTGATCCTAGCCATGGGAGAGTTCCTCTACACACACAAGCCCTGGGCTGTCCTGGGGGGCAGCCTGGGGACCCCATGTGGACATTGCTCTATAGAGGGAGTCTGTACTGGGTCATATATTCCCACCCTCAAGACATAAGCAGCAGCATCACACTGTAATTTTGACAACTCAGCTTCTACCAGACAGGATTCTTCTTTGGGACTCAATAGTCCCTGCCCCTCTCCATCCCCAAAACCCCCAGTGACATCCTGAGCATCCACCTGGACAGCTGCACTGGCACATAGCTGGCACAGTGCTGAGGTCCTGTGAGGTCCTCAGCACTCTAGACCAAATAGAGTCCTGATCCCCAGAGAAGGGGCAATGCAACACACTGACAAGGCTGCCCCAGGACAAAGGGCACCAAAACATGTACTTTCCAGAACGTGAGAGGTGCCTGCCTTAGTCTATGGGCAGAGTAGTCTCATCTCCCTCTTTTGCCCTCACTAGTAGCAGACCTCCGAGCTTTACCTCCTGGACAGGGACCAGATCCCGTTCCTGATCACACATTGCTACAACTGCTGCTGACACCAGAAAACAAAGCAAGTATTAGCTAAAGTCTAAGAGTTGCCTGTCTGGGGCTGTGGACTGCAACCTGGCTTACACTAGAAGCACGACTTCTGGGCTTGTGCTAAGATCCAGATGCCAGGATCCCTCCCCATGTCACACACCAATGCAGTTGCTACTGCTACCAGCAACCAAAATGAGCAGTACCCTGAGTTTAAGAGCTGCCTCTCTGGGGTTGTCAACAGCAACACTCTCTCCACCATCAAAATGACCTCTGAGCTCTAGCATGTGCCCTGAGATCAGGCTCTCCACAACCACCATTGCAGACCATCCGGCCCTACCTACTGTAGCCTGTGACTCTGGACACCACTGAGGGCCTAAAGTCCAGCCCGCCTGGCCTGGCACCACCTCTTACAATGTGCAAGCATGCTGCCTATGGACATGGAAATCACCCTGACCATTCCTCCACCTCAGGCATATATGAACTCCCCCTAGAAACCTGAAGACATGCCCACCTAGCCTGCCACAAACACCACTGACACCCACCAACACATGCCAGCTGAGTGCCTGGGGACTGGCCTGCCCAGCTCATTATGACCACTACTAAAAATACTGACTGCCAGCTGTGAGCTGAAAGGTTGTCCTACTGCGACTACTACCATCACTCATGCCGCACACCATGTCCAGGGGCCTGAGGACCCACTTGTCCATCTGGCCCACTGCCGCCACTGCTAACACCTGAGCAAACTGCCTGGAAGTCCAAAAATTGGACCACCTGCACCTGCTAAATCTAATGTCTACACATGCTGCCCAGGCATGAAATGACAGGCATGCTTGGGCCACTACTATAATCACCAAGGCTTAAGGACTGCCCAACTGACATTCTCTCCCCAGCAAAGCCTCACCACGGCCTGTACTGAAAACTGCAGCCAAGCCACCGAGGAAATTACAGACATCTCTGATGCAGTACACAGTTAGTGAAATCATATGAAGACTACCCTACTGCAAGAATCCACAATCAAAGCTGAAGTACACTTCCTAACCATCAACATAGGCACATCTTGAGAAAAAAATGTCTTCCTTTACAGAAGTTAACTCAAATATTAGAAAATGGTTTGTATTTTTTGCTCAGAATTGCTTTGCAAATTCAGGCTCATTTTTTTATTTCACATAAATTCTACAACAGTTTTTTTCTAATTCTCTGAAGAATGATGTTGGGAGCTTGTTAGGAACAGCACTGAATCTGTGAATTGCTTTGGGCAGTATTGCTATTTTAATTATATTGCTTCTCCCAATCCGTGAGCATGGACTATATTTCCATTGGCTTGTGTTGGCTCTGATTTCTTTCTGCAGTGTTCTGCAGTTCTCCTTGTAGAGATCTTTCACTTCCTTGGTTAGCTGTATTTCCAGGTATTTCATTTTCTTTGTGGCTCTTGTAAATGGAATTGTCTTCTTGATTTGACTCTCAGCCTGGACATTAGTGGTGTATAGAAATGTTACCAATGTTTGGATATCAATTTTGTTACCCTGAAACCTTACCCAAATAATTTCAGTTCTAGTAGCCTTTTGGTGGAGTCTTTAATGTTTTCTAAGTATTGAATCATATTGTCAGTACAGAGAGATAATTTGACTTCTTCTTTTCCTATTTGGATGCTTTTTATCTCTTTCTTTTGACCTGGCCAGGACTTCTAGTCCTATGGTGAATAAAAGATGATGGCAATCAAAACAGCATGTTACTGGTACAAAAACAGATACATACACTAATGGAACAAAATAGAAAATTCAGAAATAAAGTGACACACCTACAATGATCTGATCCTTGACAAGGCCAGCAAAAACAAGTAATGGGAAAAGAAAACCCTGTTGATAAATGATACTGGAATAACTGATGAGCCATATGCAGAAAATTGAAGTTGGACCTGTACCTCTCACCATGTACATAAATTACCTCAATATGGATTAAAGAAAGATTTAAGACTTAATTAAATGTAAGACCTCAAACTATCTGAATTCTAAAGAAAATGTAGGAAAATACTCTTCTTGTCATTGACTTTGACAAAGTATTTTGGAATAAGTGCCAAAATTAATTGCAACAAGACCAAAAATTATGAAGTGAGATTTAACTAAACTAAAACGTTTCTTCACAGAAAAAAAAAGCTATCAATAGAGTAAACAGACAAACTACCAAATGGGGGAAAAATAACAGCCATTCTGACTGAAGTAAGAAACATAAAAGTATGAAACTCACTGTTAAAGCAAACAAATGAATAAGAAAGAGAAAGGTCTCAAATGGTCCCACTACAAAAAAGTACCAAATTACAATGACAAATAATAAGAGAAAAAGGGATAAAGTATGTACAAAACAGTGAGAGAACAATTAACACTATGACAGGAATAAAACTTCATATATCATTGATAACCTTGAATATAAATTGATTAAATTTTCCAATTAAATGATACACAGACTGGCCACATAAATTTTAAAAAAAAAGTGATGTAGCTATATGCTGCCTACAAGAAACATACTTTACCTAAAAAAGAGCAGAAGTAGTTGGACTTAATATCAGATAAAATAGACACTAAGGCAAAAACAGTAAACAAAGAAAAAGAAGGTTATTATAAAATGATAAAGGGACCAATCCAACAAGAGGATAATCTAGTTCTAAATATATGTGCACCCAACACTTGAGCTCCCAAATAAAAAAGCAAATGTAATTAGACCTAAAGATAGAGTTTAAGTCCAATACAGTAATAGTTGGGGACTTTCATACTCCACTCTCAGCATTAGATGAGTTATCTAGGCATAAAATCAACAACAACAAAAAATCACATTGTATTTGAATTGGAATTTAGACCAAATGGACCTAACAGATATTTACAGAATATTTCATCCAATGGTTGCAGAATACACATTCTTGTCCTTGTCACATGGATCATACTCTATAACAGACTATGTTAGGTCACAAAATATGTCCCAACAAGCTTAAAATGATTGAAATCATATCAAGCCTTTTATCAGAACTAGATGGAATAAAGCCAGAAATTAATATCATGAGGAACTTTGGAACTGTACAAATTAAACAACAAACTGAAAACTGAACAACATTATATTGAACAGTGATTGGATCAATGAAGAAATTCAGATGAAAATCCAAACATTTCTTGAAACGAATCAAAATAACACAACATACAAAACCATTGGGATAGGGCAAAAGCAGTCCTAATATGGAAGTTTATAGTAATAAACACCTACATCAAAAAGCAGAAAGTTTTCAGATAAATAATCTAATGATATATCTCAGTTAACTAGGAAAGCAAGAACAAACCAAACCTAAAATTAGTAGAATGAAAGAAATAATAATGATCATAAAAGAAATACATGAAATAGATACATAAAATAGTAGAACATCATGACAAAATCAAAAGTTGGTGTTTTGAGAAAAAAAATCAATAGATTGCTAGATATGCTAAACAAAAAAGAAAAAGAGAAGAGCCAAATAAAATAAAAATGGAAAATGTAACATGATAATTAATAGTACAGAAATAAACAGAACACCAAAGACTATTATGAACACTTACATGACAACAAACCGGAAAACTTAGAGGAAATGGATAAATTTCTGGAAACATACAACCTACCAAGACTAAACTAGGAAGAATAGAAAGTCTGAACAGATCAATAACAAAAAGTGAGATTTACTCAGTAACAAAAACTTTTCCAACAAAGAAAAACCCAGGACTGAATGGATTCACTACCAAATTCTATCAAATATGAGAAGAACTAACACTGATCCTTCTCAAACTATTCCAGAAAATTGAAGAGCATGAAATTAGGAAATTCAACCTAAGTCCTTTTACCAGACTAGCATAACACTGATATCAAAACTGGACAAGGATACAGCAAATAAAGAAAACTACAGTCCACCACTCCAGATTAACTTAGGCAGAGAACTTCTCAACAGAATACTAGCAAACCAAATCAAACAGCACTATCAAAAAGATAGTATACCATGATCAAGTGGAATTTGTACTAGCAATGCAACGATAGTTCATCATATGCAAATCAATATACATGATACATCACATCAAGAGAACAATCATGCCAATAAATACAGGAAAAGCATTTGATAAAATTCAGGATCTCTTCATGATAAAAACTATCAACAAACTAAGCACGGAAGAAACATACACTAAAATATAATAAAGGTCATACATGATTATATCATCTGGCTGTGTCTCCACCCAAGTCTCATCTTGAGTTGTAGTATCCGTAATCCCCACGTGTCATGAGAGGGGCCTGGTGGGAGGTAGTTGAATCTTAGGAGCAGTTACCCCATTCTGTTCTTGTGGTAGTGAGTGAGTTCTCACGATATCTGATGGTTTTATAAGGGGCTTTTCCCGCTTTGGTCAGCACTTCTCTTTCTTACCACCTTGAGAAGAAAGATGTGTTTGCTTCCCTTCCATCAGGATTGTAAATTTCCTGAGACCTCCCTGGTCCAGCAGAACTGTAAGTCAATTAAACCTCTTTCCTGTATAAATTACCGAGTCTCAACCAGTTCTTAATAGCAGGATCAGAACAGACTACTGCATATGACAAACCCGGAGCCAACATCACACTGAATAGAGAAAAGTTGAAAGTCTTTTCTCTAATAACTGGAATAAGGCAAGGAGGCCCACTTTCAAAACTCCTATTCAACATACTACTGGAAATCCCAGCCAGAGAAATCAGGCAAGAGAAATAAATGAAAGGCAGCCGAATTGTAAAAGAGGAAGTCAAATTGCTTCCGTTTGCAAACAACATGAACTTATATTTAGAATAAAACATAGACTGCATCAAAGAATGCTTAGAACAGATACACAAATTCAGTAAAGTTGCAGGATGCAAAATAAACACAAAAATTAGTAGTGTTTCTATACACCAATAATGAATAGCTGAAAATAAAATCAAGAAGGCAATCTCATTTACAATAGCTATGCACAGAAAAATGAAATACCCAGGAAGAAATTTAACCAAGGAGGTGATTGACCTGTGCAAGGAAAACTATAAAACACTGATGAAAGATATCCAAGAGGACAGAAACAAATAATTAGACATTCTATAATCAGGAGTGGAAAAACGAGTATTGTTAAAATGACCATACTACCCAATGCAATCTAAAGTTACAATGCAATCTCCATCAAAATCCACGTCCTTTTTCAGAGAAATATTTTTAAAAATTATAAAATTGTTATGGAACTGAAAAAGAGTCCAAATAGCCTAAGCAATACTGGACCAAAAAAAAAAAAAAAAAAAAGGCTTCAAAATATATTACAAAGCTATGGATACAGCTTGAATATTTGTTTCCATACAAATTTCATGTTGAGTTGCAATCCTTAATATTGGAGGTGGGGCTGAGTGGGAGATGTTTGAATTATGGGAGTGCATCACTCATGGGTTGATGCTGTCTTCGTGATAGGGAGTGAGTTCTCATGAGATTTGGTAATTTAAAAGTGTGTGACACCTTTCTCTCCACTCTCTCTCATTCTCTTCTGCTTCTGCTTTTGTTATGTGATGTGCCTGATACTCATTTGTGTTCCAACACGGTTGGAAGCTTCCCAAGGACTCTCCAGAAGCAGATGCCACTGTGCTTCCTGTACAGCCTGCAGAGCCATGAGCCAATTAAATACATTTTCTTTATAAATTACCCAGTATCAAGTGTTTATCACCAAAAAGAAATAAGTATGTGTGGTGATGAATATGATAATTGTCATGTTAATTATCACATGTTAATATGTTAATTATCATATCCATTACCTCACATATTTATCATTTTCTTTTGGTGACAAACACCTGATTTGGTCATTCCACAATGCATGTACATAGTAAAACACATTGTACACCATAAATATTTATAATTATTATTTGTAAGAAAAAAATACAACTTTTAAAAAGATAGAAACTTATAAGCACTTATATAATAAAGTTTGTCCTATGATAAAATAGGGTAAATAAATTTATATATGTGTGTGTATGTGTGTATTTATATATACATTTATATTCCAGTGTACTTGTACCCCACCTCCCAAAACGGTAATAAAAGTAAAATTTTATTGGTCTTAGTAGAAAGGTCTTGAGGATACGTAATTTGTTCTAGTAATTGCTTTAGCCATGGTTCTACAGAGAAACGGAAATAATAGAATATGTATGTATATATGGAAATGAGTTGTTCTGAGGAATTGACTCACATGATATGGACATTAGCAAGCTCAAAACTTACAGGGTAGGCCAGCCATCAGGTTAGAGACTAAGGAAAGCTGATGTTGTAGCTTAAGTCTGAATGCCATCTGCTATAGAACCTGGGAAAGTCAGTGAAGTCCAAAGGCAATGTGCTAGATAATTTCTCTTTTGCTTGGGGGAGGACTTTCTTTTTGTACTATTCAGGCCTTCAATTGACTTCAACTACATTACTGATGGCAATCTGTTTTTTTCAAAGTCCAATAATATAAATATTAAACTTATTATAAACACTGTCACAGAGATGCCCAGAACAATGTTGGATCAGATATGTGGGTGCTCTATGACCTAACCAAGTTAATACATAAAATTCACCCTCACAGTAATTATTTAAATGATCAGCATGAATTGTCAGTTGATGTGAGCCCCAATAATTTATATTTACTGGCTCTACTCAACTATAAGTCAATAAGATAACATATACATATATATGACTCATTTACCTAGTCTTTAAAATAAGGATGAAAATATACATACCTCAGAGATTTACGGTGATGATAAAGAGTGTTATTTATTTTATTTATTTATTTATTATTTTTTATTTTCTGAAACAGAGCCTCACTCTGTCACCCAGGCTGGAGTGCAGTGGTACGATCTTGGCTCACCTCCACCTCTGCCTCATGGGATCAAGCAATTCTCATGCCTCAGACTCCTAAGTAGCTGAGACTACAGGTGTATGCCAGCATGCCCAGCTAATTTTTGTGTTTTTAGTAGAGACGGGGTTTCACCATGTTGGCCAGGCTGCTCATGAACTCCTGGCCTCAAGAGATCCACCCCACCTCAGCCTCCCAAATTGCTAGGATTACAGGTGTGAGCCACTGCGCCTGGCCAAGACTGTTATTTATTATGTTTGTAAAAATACTTGGAAACATATTTGGCACATGTTAAATAATATAAGGGAATTAGCAAGGAACACAGAGTATTCTATTAACACCTCACTGTCTGAATATCCCAATGGAATAGTTGAAAAAATGAATATCAAAAAAGCTGAATGAGGATCCTTTTATTTCCAAAACATGAAATCATTGACTATTTAATTTTTTAAAAAAATATGAATGAATGAATGAATAGAAAAATTAGTTTCTATTTAGAAATCAGTCCATTTATAGAACAAACAGTTTTTCTGATAATTGACAATTGAAGTCCACCCAAGTGA
Source organism: Piliocolobus tephrosceles (assembly GCF_002776525.5). Taxonomy (NCBI): domain Eukaryota; kingdom Metazoa; phylum Chordata; class Mammalia; order Primates; family Cercopithecidae; genus Piliocolobus; species Piliocolobus tephrosceles. Next base: position 4,233,351 of record NC_045435.1, on the reverse strand, counting down.
GATTAAAATATATTTTAAGAATATATAATTTATAAATAAACATCATTAAGTAGACACTATCTTTAAAAATTAAACAATTAAATGTTAAAAATTAAATTATTTATGTTTGAACTTACTTTTTTCAATTTTTAAAAAGTTATTTTCTTAAAGCCATGGAAGAAATTTTTCTTTTACCTCAGAAAATTTCTGCTGCTGACTACTGGACAATCTAGTCCGTTTACAAATTAACTAGTTTCTAAATGTGGTTTTTAAGATCACAAGATACTGGCAAGGAACAGAGAGAATAATATAAACACACGACTGATGATGTTTAATTACTATACAATTGAGTGTACCCATTAGGCTGGAAGTCCCATTGGCAGCTAAGCCATTGATAAAAGTGGTATTCTATTTTTAGACATTTTTACCAGAAATATTTGGAGTAAACCACCCAAAATGCTTATCATTCAGCTCTTCTGAGGCTCATTTCCTTCAACTGTTCCACTGGGATGTTCAGACGGAGGTGTAACACTCTATGTTCCTTGCTAATTACTGTACATTGTTTACTATGTGCTGAACACATTGGGTATTTTTTCAATATAATACTCTTAACTCTAACATATGATAACATATAATATATGTTATTGTATCAATTTTGAAGTCTAGGTAAATGAGGCACAGATAGGTTAAATACTTTCCCAAGTTCATTGAGATAGAAAGAGTGGCAGACATACTTCACATCCAAGTAGTCTGACTGCAGACTCTGTGGTCTTAAACACCGCTTTGCTACTTTTACATTACAAGATAGCCATGCAGTTTTGTTGTTGACTGATTATACAACCTCTTAAGAGATTGTTTTTTATGGCATACATAGTACATAAAGATACAAAGATATAGATACCTATATGTCTAAAAAGGTAAAGTTTTGTGCATATATAACAGGGGAAAACAAAACAGAGCCCCAGAGAAACACTATGTCATACCTACCACAATTGGTAAAATTAAACGTGTAATAACATCGAATGATAGGAACAATGTGGTAAAATCTGAAAATTTATTTGCTGTTGACAGAGATTCAAAATAGTACAAGCTTTATAATTAACAGTATGGAATTTTTATTAAAATTGAATTTGGTAAACCCTCTGTGTATGCCTCTGACTTTTGGTACAGCAATCCCACTCCTGGTTATACCAACTAGAGAATACAATTGTTGAAAGTATTACACAATTTTCTTCATCAAATTTGCAGTCTGGTAAAATTTAGCAGGACTTATTTTTGTCTTTTGGGAGACTTTCAGGAATATTCCTTTTCAAAGTTTCCAGGTGGTATTTTCTGGAAGACAGATTGTGATTTGCGTCCCTAGCATGTACAAGAAAACTGCTAACAGCTTTGTTATTTCCTGATGTTATGTTTGGACGTTTGACTTATTCTGTACCAAAGAAGCTTCTGGATCCTGATATCAGGAGATTTTCTCTAACATTGGCATTCTATTTCACACTGACAAAAATGCTGGCTTTCTAAATTCTGCTCATGTTCTTTTAAAAATGTCTTCTTTTAACTTTACATGTAAGACGGCCTGCCCACAGTATTCAAAAAAACAGCTTGTCGTGTGAGTAAAGGGTGATTTTTAGAAATGCTCAGCAGAAATATCTGATAATTCCAAGCAACATGCTCATTAATGAAGCTACTTTACAGAATACTTAAAAAGAAACCCTTATTTGAGAAATGTCAAGCACTTCTCAGTAAGCCCTATGGACCTGTATAGTAGTAGTATGAACTAGGTGGCAAAATTAAGATGAAGAGCAAAAGCAATGGAGTTTTACACATAACAAAGTAGAAAATAATCAGCATACTTGCTAAACTTTATTTTTAATTTACTTCAGAAAATTTGTGCAGAGAGTGCAGTACAGCAGTCTCTCTTTGTCTATGAGGAATACTTTCCAAGACATTCAGTGGATGCCTGAAACCTCAAATAGTTCCAAACTCTGTATATAATAGGCACAAATTACTTCTTCATTCTTCACAATTTCATGGACAGAAGATATCTTCTTACCATAGTACATTTTGATAACATCAGCATATGATTTTTTTATTTCCTTACATTGAGAACTTTCACCCCTTCATTTTTAAAGGAAGCATGTTATGGTTTCTCTTTGGTATATCCAAATTGCTGGCATCACTACTCTTGTACTTGGGGGCATTCTTAAGTAATGTAAAGGTGATTGAACACAAGCACTGCAATACCATGACAGTTGATCTGATAACTGAGAGGGCTACTAAGTGACTAATGGGCAGGTCGACAGCATGGAGATGGTGAACAGAGCAATGATTGATGTTCAGCAGCTAGGGGGCAAAGAGAGGGCATGAGATCTCATCATGCTACTCGAAACAGCACACAACTTAAAACTTATAAGTTGCTTACTTCTGAAATTTTCCATTTAATATTTCCAGAAACCATAAAAAGGAAAATCATGGGTAAGGGAAAACTGCTGTACAACAAAAGAACGCAGAATTTGGAACCAGAAGAAAGACCTTTCTGTAGTTTGCATTTTTATAGCTTGGATATTACTGATCTGAAGCCATAATAACATGTAGGAAAGAAAGCAATTATATAAGTTGATTCAGAGATTGAGATAATACATATAAGCCAAAAATATTTCAATATTAGAAGTACTACAAAGTCATATAAAAATTATTGTTCAAATGAGAACATGATTTCTACTTCAAAGGGGCATTTGTTAAAACATCTTAACTCTTTTTTTATCCCCTGGGTATAGAGCAGCAGTAGGTCAGTGCATGAATACATGTAGTATTCAATACTTCATAAAATTTGAAAGTCTGAATAAGTGAGCATAGCATGGAATTTCCTTAATTATGGCACGTGGTTTACATAATGCAAAAGTCAATTTTGCATTGCTTACTTTAAAATAGGAAAATATATGATGGAATGATGAATGGTAGAGGAAAGAATACATGTGTAATACATGTTTTAATATCTGGGTAGTAAGCATGTGGGTGATCATTATAAAATTATTTATGCTTTTCTGTATGTTTGACATTTGTCATAATAAAATGTCAAGGGAAAAGGAATAGTAGCACATGTGAGGGTTTAAATTGCTTTTATTCTGACTGAGATCCTGAAAGATGACTTGCCAGGAGAGAATGGCTGAGAGAACAGGCTGTTTGACAAGGGGTGAACTTCCCTGAAGGGAATAGGAAAAAATTAATAAAAATGAATGTATGTCTCTTATATTCTGGATTGCCTGGAAAAGATCACAGACATTCCAAGCCCTCTGTAGTTGTGTTGTGTGTTACAGAAATTATGAACCATTTAAGTTTACGAGTGGGTGTGTGAAGGAATTCTTCAACATAGAATTTTTGACTCAATTCAAGGCTTTGCAGTCATCAATTAATCCATAGTCCATCTATTTTGAAGATTCTTTGCCCATTTAAAAGATGCACACACATTTTATTTTGTCATTTATTGCCCGCTAAATCATTCTTGCATATCACAACTGGGCTTTTTGCCAATGACATATAATTATACTAGAAGGCTTAACTTACATTGTTTCTATAATCATAAATACAGTTACATCTTGAAAGCACACACACACATACACAAATCTAAATATACAGAGGAATGACATGAAGAAGGAAGGAGGAAAAAATAAATGTATCTTAGAATGTATCTAAGAATGTATCTTAGATTCTACTTAGAATGTATCTAAGCAGCAAATGTCAGTTATGTTTAAATGGGTGAACAATTTAATAATTTCATTTTGAGTATTATTCAATTTTAAATTTAAACTCTGTATTGAGGTTTGTTATTCTTTCTTATCATATTTTTCCCTAACTTTTCCCTTCAAACTATGTTTAAGTTAAATTTTGGTTATGAGGCAAACTTGCCATGGTGGTTTAAGGACCTTGGATCCTGGACAGCGATTATTCCTTATCTCAGACTGTTTTTGAGTTTTGACACATGCCACTATATTTCTTCCTGTAAACATCTGCCATGGCTGCTGAGGTATTCGCTACTGTTGTAACTAATCTCCTGGTACACCAAAGATTTGGTTCTTTGCCCCACCCTTCCAAACTCAAGGCTAAGGTTAATTTGACCCACTTCCATAACAGTAGTACAAATACTCTAAAACCAATGTAACATGTGCTTCACCCCATTCTTGACTTCAGGAGCTGACCTAACATTTATTCTTACAGGATTACTTTACCCATCACCAAGGCTACACCATGGCAGGTGCACAGGTTTTCAATTCTGTTACCTTTTACATGAGAATATAGTATCATTCCTATGTCACATGCAGACCTAAATGACTGACAAATGCACCCCCCTCTGCATGAAATACAGTATTTTGTGATGTCCTTTGTTCCAGATTCATAACTGTAAAAAAGACCACATGCCCATTTGCTGTTAGCTTTCCTTTCCTCTCTATTTATCTGAGGTTTTGTCCTCTCAATATTTCCCAATTTCCCCTTTTGTACCAAAGCTTAGAAGTGTGAAATGATGAAATTCCGGTTCACTGATAGATTCAGATAGGCTGTTAGCTTGTTTATTCCATCCAAAGCCCTCTCTGCTTCCCTCCCAGTGACGAATTCCTTTTTCCTTCAGTTTCTAAGCAAAATCCACCCATCGTTGCTCTGAAGTGATGGAGTATTAAACTCTTGTCTTAGGATGGGAGTACTGCAAACAATTTTTAAAAATTATTGAAGGAAACATATCGAGGGATTTCACAAAATTATAGCACTATAAATTGTATTATAATTTATAAAAATAAAATAGCCGGGCGCGGTGGCTCAAGCCTGTAATCCCAGCACTTTGGGAGGCCAAGACGGGCAGATCATGAGGTCAGGAGATCGAGACCATCCTGGCTAACATGGTGAAACCCCGTCTCTACTAAAAAATACAAAAAACTAGCTGGGTGAGGTGGCGGGCCCCCGTAGTCCCAGCTACTCGGGAGGCTGAGGCAGGAGAATGGCGTGAACCTGGGAGGTGGAGCTTGCAGTGAGCTGAGATCTGGCCAGCGCACTCCAGCCTGGGCGACAGAGTGAGACTCCTTCTCAAAAAAAAAAAAAATATATATATATATATATACGTATATATACACGTATATATACGTATATATATATATAACAATTTATAGAGCTACTTTTACAAAACTATTGTATACTAACCTGATTATATATTTTCTTCGTATTTATATCAAAATATATAGAAGTAAAAGTAAGTCAAGTTAAATTACCAATAAGTGTATGTACTAACTCAAAATTAAATAACTCAATTTACTATTCTATAGTATACTATAATAAGAGATATATAAAATCTGTTTGTCTCTGCCCCTAGTTCTTGACACAAAGCTCCTAAAACTTCTATAATTTCCTGAGTGAAAGGAGCACTGATAGAGTTTCTAAATCCCTTGGAATTTCCTGTATAATTCTTAGGAGCATCTTTTGTTTTCACGAGGCAACTCTTGATGGATTCCTGGATAGCCTCAGAATCGGGAACTTGTTGCCAGGAGAAACAATCAAGTGATTAGAGTTGGAACTTTCAATCCCACTCTCCCACATCCAGGAAGGAGACAGGAGCTGAAGGTTTAGTTGATCATCAATGGCCAAGAGAGTAATCAGTCATGACTATGTATTGAGGCTTCCATAAAAGCCCCTCGTAACTGGGTTTGTAGCGCTTTCATATGGCTGAACACCTGGAGGTGCCTGGGAGGTGATGCACCCTGAGAGGATATGGAAGCTCCAAGCCCCTTCCCATATATCTTGTCCTTCAAAATCTCTTAATTTGGCTGTTTATGTGTATGCTTTGCAATATCTTCTGTAATAAACTGGTATCCTGACAAATTAATCAAACTCAGGGAGAAGGTAGTGGGAATCCAGATTTATAGCAAGGTGATCAGAAGTTTAGTTGACAATCTATTACTTGCAGCTAACATCTGAAGTGAAAAAAGTCCTGTGTGACTGAGCCCTTAACCTGTGGGATCTGACTAACTCCAGGTAGAGAGTGTCAGAATTGAATTGAATTATAAGAAACCCAGTTGGCATCCACTAGATAACTGATCGGATGCTTGTAAAAGAAAATCCAACACTCACCTTGATAACCAGAAGGGAAATAGTGTCTATTATGTGTTGACTGTGTAAGAAAAGAAAAACAATGCTTATCTTACACAACTTTTAATATAATGCTGACAAAATTCAAGCTCAAATCAATAAATATTCCCACTATATAGTTCTGAATATTGCTTTCTTATCCATAAATATGTTATGTTTTCCATTAAAACATTAACTTACAATTTACATATGGGCCCTCCATATGATTCAGCAATTCTATTCCTAGAGATCTAGCCCAAAATGAGCCCATCTGTTAATGAAAAAATATGTACAAGAATTTTCACATTAACTTTACTACCAGTTACCCCAAAACTGGAAAAACCCAAATGTTGGTCAAAAAATGAATAATAAAAATAATAAAAATAATAAAAATCTGACACATTGATGGATCTCACAGATATTAGTTGAGAGAAGAAAGAAAAAAGCACTTGTAGCCTGGCTCCATTTATATGAAGTTCAAAAACAGATAAAGCTTCTTTATGGTCACAGGAGACAGAATTTATATTATTTCTGAACTGCCAAGAAATGGGGAATAAATAATCATTTTGATAGTTAGATATGTTTCATATCTTAGCCTATGAAGTAGATACATGATTGTCTATATATGAAAATATTATTCTAGCTATATGCTTGAAGACTAGTGCATTTTGTATTTTGCACATTTTACAATATCAATGTAATACTTCCTCAAAGAAGAAAGAACATTAGCAATAAGCTTTAAACTGATTTGTTGCTTTGGAGAAATTATACATTATGCACAAATCTGAACATCATGGCACAAATACATTTTGAATAGTTCATAATAGGTAATTATTGAATGATTAATGACATGTTACACTAGGAAAAATAGTCTTCAATTAATTATGTAGGTCTTTGTCCATGCACATCTACTTTCAATAAGATATTGAAATCAAGGCATATGAAAGAGACTTCATAACAAAATATTAATCTTTTTTTCTCTATAAGGTTAATGATCACTCATAGAATATCACATTAGTACCTGAACATTTTGCTACCCTTATCTTTTATTTAAATGATATTAATATCGGGAAATACTGACATGTGAGGCTAAATAACTCAATGTTCAGAAAATTTTAAAATTTTGGTAGTTAGCACAGTGTTTGAAGATTTCAAGACCTTTGGGGTTAGTGGTCTAATATTTGAGAATATTGCTCTTCTATGTTTCAGTTCTGTGAACTTGAGCACAACTTTTAACTTCGTGGAGGATCCTTTAGTTTTCATATCTAAGAATGTGTATACTTATAATATCTATTGCCTAGGTTTATTTGAATTAAAAAAATAAATGAAATGATGTGTTTTAGACTATGAAAAAAAACACATAACTTAAAATGTACCCCGTCCTACATTTTTTATTAAATAACACACCTGTATGTGTTTTAGACAAAAGGGAAGTAACAGAGACGACAGTGTGACTGGGCTGAGAGTTGATACAAAGATAGATAAGATGGAGCCTGTGTTCTTTGTCTACTTACAATCAGTCATAGTGAAATAAGCACATATGTATAGTTAAAGAAATAGTAAGACAATTATACAATGAGTTATGCAAATAAGTAGGGGGGTATCTTAGTATATTTGTGCTTATATAACCCAAATGGAGCACAATAACCAAAAACACCCACAAAATGGGTAGTTTATAAACAACAGTAATTTATTTCTCTTTGTTATGCTGACTGGAAAGTTCCTGTTCAAGGCACTAGAACATTCAGTATCTGGTGAGGGAATACCTGCTAGTTCATAGAAGGCATCTCTTTCTTATGTCTCCATGATGGAAAAATAAACAATCTTCCCTGGGCCTCTTTGGTGAGGGCACTAATCATATTAGAGCCTTCATGACTTAATCACCTCCAAATGCCCCACCTCCTAATACCATAACCTTGGGGGTTATGGTATTTCAACATATGGATTTTTGCAGGACACAAACACTCAAACTTTACAAGGGGATTGTATTGGTCCATTCTCATGCTGCTATAAGAACTGCCTGAGACTGCATAATTTATAAAGGAAAGAGATTTAACTGACTCACAGTTCTGCAGCACTGGGTAGGTCTCAGGAAACTTCAAATCATGGCAGCAGAAGAAGCAAAAACATCCTTCTCACATGGTAGCAGAAGGAGCAGTGCTGAGCAAAAGGGAGAAAGCCTGTTATAAAACCATCAGATCTCATGAGGACTCACCACTATCACGCGAACAGCATGAAGGTAACCACCTCCATGATTGAATTGCCTCCCACTGGGGTCCCTCCCATGACACCTGATAAGGTGATTATGGGAACTATAACTCAAGATGAGATTTGTGTGGGGTCACAGCCAAACCATATCGTTCTGCCCCAGTCCCTGCCAAATCTCATATCCTCACAATTCAAAACACAATCATCCCTATCCAACAGTCCACCAGTCTTAGCCCATTACAGTATTAACCCGAAAGACCAACTCCAAAGTCTCATCTGAGACAAGGCAAGTTCCTTTTGCCTCGGAACCTGTAAAATCAAAAGCAAGTTAGTTACTTCCTAGATGCACTGGGGGTACAGGCATTGGGTAAATACACCCACTCCAAAAAGGAGAAATTGACCAAAATGAAGGGGCTACAAGCCCCATGCAAGTCCAAAATCTAGCAGAGCAGTCAAATCTTAAAGCTCTAAAATTAGCTCCTTTGACTCCATGTCTCATATCTAGGTCATGCAGATGCCAAGTGGTGGGCTCCCACAACATGGGGAAACTCCACCCCTGTAACTTTGCAGGTTACAGCCCTCCCTCCCTGCTGCTTTCACAGGCTGGAATTGAGTATCTGCGTGGCTTTTCCAGGTGCACAGTGCAAGCTGTAAGTGGATCTACCATTTTTGGGTCCAGAGGATGGTGGCCCTCTTCCCACAGTTTCACTAGGCAGTGTCCCAGTGGGGAGTCTGTGTGGGATCTCCAGCTCCACATTTCACTTCTACACTACCCTATCAGAGATTCTCCCTGAGGGCTCCACACCTGAAGCATATTTCTGCCTGGGTATCCAGGCATCTCCATAGGTCCTCTGAAATCTAGGCAGAAGTTCCCAAACCTCAATTCTTTACTTCTGTGCACCCACAGGCCCAACACCACGTGAAAGATGCCATGGCTTGGGGATTGCACCCTCGAAGCAATAGCCTGAGCTGTTCATTGACCCCTTTTAGCCATGACTGGAGTCGATGCAGGTGGGATGCAGGGCACTATGTCCCAGGGTTGCACAGAGCAGAAGGTGGGCCCTGGGCCAGGCAGATAAAACCACTTTTTCTTATAGGCCTCTGGGCCTTTGATGAGAGGGGCTACTGTGAAGGTTTCTGACATGCCCCTGGGAGAGTTTCCCCATTGTCTTGGTGATTCACTTTCAGCTCCTAATTACTTATGCAAACTTCTGCAAGGGGCTTGAATTTTTCCCCAGAAAAGGTTTGGTTTTGTTTTGATTTGATGGCATAATCAGGCTGCAAATTTTCCAAACTTTTATGCTTGACTTACACTTGAATGCTTGCTGTTTAGAAATTTATTTTGCCAGATACCCTAGATCATCTCTCTCAAGTTCAAAATTTCACAGATTTCTAGGGCAGAGGAAATATGCTGCTGGTCTCTTTGCTAAAGCATACCAATAATTACCTCTATTCCAGTTTCTAACAAGTTCTTCATCTCCATCTGAGACCACCTCAGCCTGGACTTCATTTCCATATCACTATCATCATTTTGGTCAAAGTCATTCAACAACTTTCTAGGAAGTTTCAAATTTCACACATTTTCCTGTCTTTTTCTGAGCATTTTCCTGTCTTTTTCTGAGGTTCAAAATGTTGCAACCTTTGCCTGTTACCCAGTTCCAAAGTTGCTTTCACATATTTAGGTATCCTTATAACAGCACCTTACTTCAAACATGTCCTTCTTCATATGGTGGCAGGAAGGAATGCTAAGACAATAGGGAAAAGTTCCTTATACAAACATCAGATCTCGTGAGAATTCACTCACTATCACAAGAACAGGATGGAGGTAACCACCCCCATGATTCAATTACCTCCAACCAGGGCTCCTCTCACGAGGGAACTATAGTTCAAGATGAGATTTGGGTGGCGGCACAGCCAAACCATATCAGGGATTAAACATAAAGAAGCATCTCTTTTCTGGGAATCAGAAAAAAATCATCTGAGGGACATATTCTTTTAATGCAGTCTTTTACATGTAACAGAAGTCCACAAACAAACAGTATGTAGATGGTATAAATGTAAGAAGACACAACACCTTTAAGAAACATACAATGAGTTAAAATTTAACATAAATATTTAATACACACAGTAAATAGAATGTAAAGACGCAAGTATGGATCATAGGCATATTATAAAATAACAAGAATTTCATATTAATATTGAAAACTACATACACATTTTATTAAAAAAGATCAAAATTATTATGTTTTCTTCTAAGCTATAGAATTTAAACTGAAGATATTTCATACAAATACAATAAAATACTAAGATAAGTATGAAGATTACATGTGGGAGTATGCACAAGAAAAGTATATGTAATTGACCTTTGTAGGAATGAAAGAAAATCATCTTTCTTAATCTGTTTAGTGTTGTGATAAATACCTGAGATTGGGCCAATTTATAAAGAAAAAAAATTGGCTGGACGTGGTGGCTCATGCCTGTTAATTCCAGCACTTGGGAGGCTGAGGCAGGCAGATCACCTGAGGTCAGGAGTTCGAGACCAGCCTGACCAATATGATGAAACCCTGTCAATACTAAAAATTAAAAAAACTAGCCAGATGTGGTGGCATGCACCTGTAATCCCAGCTACTTTGGAGGCTGCGACAGGAGAATTGCTTGAACCCAGGAGGCGACGGAAATAGAGGAAGCAAGAGAAAGGAAATGGAGGTGCCAAGCTCTGTTGAACAACTGCCCTTCTGGGAATTCTCACAAAGTCTAACGGAGTGAAAACACACTCAGCTCCTCCCAGGGAGGTCATTAATCTGTTCATGAGAGATCCACCCCCATAATTCCAGCATCTTCCATTAGGCACCATCTCCAACATCAGGACCAAATTTCAACATGACAAATATCCAAACTGTAGCAGCAGCCTTCTTATCACTTTCTTAAAGACTTTTTTTTTTTCTGTTCTAATCTTCACATCAATTAAAAGGCTCTGAAAGCTATCTGATGGAGATAAAAATGCTCACTGCTAAAAGTGGGTTAGATTTACTGTCTGGATCTACGTTTAAGTTTTGTTAAATATAATTTGCAAATTTCTAGGTTGATCCTATTCAGCAATAAGATTGTGAGGCCAGAGACCTTAGGATTCATATATTGAGACAGGTTATACTCTGATTTCCTCTGAAATGCCTATAAAAATGGCAATAACATTTTAATTAATTCAGCAGCTGAGGACTCCGATGTCTACTCTCTTTTCTATGCTTTTTCCCCTCCTACTTTAATTTTTAACCTGCTCCGAGGCCCCTCTACCTCTCATACCACCTTCCTCAAACATACAAATACACATATGCACATGCATGCACATTTTGGCAGGAGATGATAAAGCCATTATTTTCTATTTACCCGTCAAATCTACAAATAAAATTTAACAACACAAGTTAAGTGTAACATACTTTTTAAGTCAAGATTTTGCTTATTGAAAGGTAGCTACTGCCTTTCTCCAGGTTAGAAGCTCTCTTAAAAATAATAACACATTGAAGATATGCTATAGTCTTTCAACATTAGAAGTACAAATAATGCTGCTGCAATTCAACTGTTTGTGAACAATTTCTGATGAGAATTTCTCAGTTTGATCTAAAAGCAATTACAGCAACTCATTTTATTTCTTACAGAGAGATTGACAAATATCACAGAACACCTTGAAAATGAGGGATTCAAAGTGCTTTTTTAACATGGAGACAGAATAATACTATTGAAAAGTAGCATAAGTACTTGACAACGATGACAATGTTTTTTTGTCAATTGTGCCTGTTACTTTAAGCTATAATATTTCCATGGGTAGATATAAGTTTTGTGAGCCTTGAAGCCTATAAAAGCTGTTGGGCTCTTGGTAAGAAGATAAAATTACAAATACTATAAAATTAGGCACATTGGCATTAGAAGGACAAATGTAATGGATAAATCTTAAAGTTCAAATCTTGTTTTTTTCAAGGAATATACTTCTAAGCACTCCATCAAGAATGTGGGTAATTAATTTCCGACTATACATAAAACTGGTAAGTTTTTCTTAGATTTTCTCTGGTCAAAATCTTTTGAGGAAGTTCATAAACTAAAAACACATTCCATTTTTTAATTGAGATCTCCTGATAAATATAATAATTTGAACCTAATTTTTAAGGTAAAATGGCACTTATTCAATGTGCATTTTTGCCTTACACGTATCAGTGTTCTTGCCCTTAATTCCTATTTTATTTAAAAAATAAACACATTTTCCACATGTTTTAATAAACACAGAAGCATATTCCCCTACAGGTGACTCTTGATTTATTATTCTTAGCTGTGTAAGAACAATAATTATTTTCATATTTAATGGAAAAAAGACTTATAGTTTGCTTCTCTATCTTAGAACATAACAAATTCCATTTAGTGTGCAATTTCATGACATATGAACTCCTGACCTGATATAACAATAAGATTCCTACAGTGCTTATTTACCTTTACTATATGAGAGAGTCTGGGGAAAACAAAAACAAAAAACAAACAACAACAAAACCATATTGACTTCTGGTTGGTTTTGATTGCTTTCTTGTCCATCTTTTTTACCTTCAAAAATGTCTTCATTTTTTAACATGTCAATCAATTCCAGACAAAAACTTCTTCAAATTGGAACTGTATTGAGTTTCTCTACTTGTCTATAATGAAATACTTCATTCAAAATTGTTCTAAGGAGAGACTTTAGCTATATTTCTTGGCCCTTCAGCTTTTTGCTGAATAAATAGTACTTTTTGTTTGTCTCTCAGTTATCCCAACCATTATTCAAAAGGTATTTACAAAGGTCTCACAGTTTTAAATATAGGCAGTTCCTCACATGTCACCACGGAATTCTGTTTAGCTCAATACCATGAATACCATTAACTTCCCACTGAAGTAACGTTGATGATTGCAACAAGTGTAAAAGAAAGTCCAAAAAGCACATTTCATGAGATTTTGAATTGAAGGTCTCCACATGATTATATTTATTAAGCAGATGAGTGAAAAACTTAGTCAAAATAAGACCTTAGTATATTTGTCCTCTCTCCTAGCAGTAAAATAATTTTTTGCAACAGTTGAGTCTAGTTATTATACTTCTAATAACACGTAAGTGACATTGAAAAATTATTTTAAGATGAATATGGTATTTCGTATATCAAAAATCCTTGAACATCAGCATTTAATGAAGTTTAAACATCTTTCTTTGGCAAATGGCAAATTTTATTGGATTGGATGGTTGGCAAATCCTTACAGGCAAGGTCTCTATCATTGAGGAGATTGCTGTATTTTGAGGACATACTGTAAAAATAAAAATAAAGCAAATTGTAAAAATCATTTTACTAATGTCTGAAAAATGTTTTCAATCAAGTTCTCTACAATGTTTTAAAATATCACATTTTGGCTGGACGCAGTGGCTCACGCTTTAATTCCAGTACTTTGGGAGGCCAAGGCTGTCAGATCACCTAAGGGCGGGAGTTCGAGACCAGCATGGTCAACATGGTGAAACCCCGTTTCTACTAAAAATATGAAAATTAGCTGGGCATGGTGGTGCATAGCTGTAATCCCAGCTACTCAGGAGGATGAAGCAGGAGATTCGCTTGAACCTGGGAGTCGGAGGTTGCAGCGAGCCAAGATCGTGTCACTGCACTTTATTTAGCCTGGGTAACAGAGCAAGGCTCTGTGTCAAAAAAAAAAAAAAAAAAATCAAATTTTGTAAAAGAAAGTATTCAAATATATTATTGTGATAAAATTTCTACATATCTAAGCTAAAAGATGTAAGTCATATATTAAAATAGATTTTAGATGAATGCATATAGCCTACTGATTTTAAAGCAAATGTTTACGTTATTGTGTTTTTTTTCTATTTAGAAAAAACTCAGTATTTAGGTAGAATGTTTTTCTCTCAGTTGCTAAAAATAATCTGTTACAATAAAATGCCAAGAAAAAAGGCAGTATAGTAACATCAAAGTAAATTGAGAGATTTGATATTGCAAAAATAACCTGTAATTTTTACAAGTAGATTTATTATATTTTTTACTGATACACATTAGATGTACATATTTCAGAATCCATGTGATAATTTGATACATTCATATAATCAAATCATGGTAACTGAGACATCTTTCACCTAAAATATTTATCTTTTCTTTACACTACAAACATTGCGCTTACTCTTTTCTCGCTGTATTGAAATATACAATCAATCAATAGGAACTGAGTCACCCTATTATTCTATTAAATATCAGACCTTATTTCTTCTAAGTGTATATTTATACCCATTAACAAACCTCTCATTATTTTCTTCTTCCTTCTACCTTCCCCAGCCTCCTATAACCAGAAATTTACTCTATATCTGTATGAGATCCATTTTCTTAGGTCCTACATATAAATGAGAATCAGTATTTGTCTTTCTGTGTTTTGGCTTGTTCTACTTAACTCAATGACTTCTTCCTCCCATGTTGCTGCAAATTTAATTTTTTTATGGTTGAATAATATTTCATTGTTTGTATGTAGTACATTTTCTTTGTCCATTCATGCAGTGATGGACACTTAGGCTGATCCCATATTTTGACTATTGTGAAAAAAGTGCTGCAATAAACATAGGAGTGCAAATATCTCTTTGATGTATTGTTTTCCTTTCTTTTGGATACGTACCCAGTAGTGGAATTACTGGATCATAGGGTAGATTTATTTTTAGTTTTTTGAGGAACACGCCATATTAGAGGCCACACTAATTTACATTCTCATCAACAATGCACAAAGGTTGCTTGTTCTCCATGTTCTCACCAGCATCTGTTATTTCCTTTTTTCCTTTTTGATAAAAGACATTCTAACTGCAGTGAGATTATACCTCACTGAGGTTTTGATTTTCATTTAGCAGATTATTAATAATGTTGGGTGTTTTCTTCATATACCCTTTGGCCATTTGTACATCTTCTTTTATTAAATGTCCATTCACATATTTTCCATTTTAAAAAATTAGATTGTTTTCTTACTACTGAGTTGTTTGAGCTCCATATGGAGGAAGCATTTTCACTTCATGTAATCACATCTACTTTCACTTTGGTTTTCTGTGTTTTGAGGTCTGACACGAAGAAAACTTGCCCAGACCAATGTCCTGGAATGTTTCCTCAATGTTGTCTACTAGTAGTTTTATAGTATCAGGTGTTCAGTTTCAGTCTTTAATCCATCTTTATTTGATTTCTGTATATGATGAAAGGTGGGGTCTAGTTTCCTTCTTCTGCCTATGGCTATCCGACTTTTCCCAAAACATTTATTAAAGAGACTGTCCTTTTCCCATTTGATGTTTCTTGCATTTTATCTAAAATTAGTTGACTGTAAATGGATGCATTTATTTCTGTGTCCTCTATTCTGTTCTACTGATCTATGTGTCTGTTTTTATGCCAGTACCATGCTTATTTGGTTACTATGGCATTGTAATATATTCAGAAGTCTGGAAGTGTGATGCCTCCAGTGTTGTTCCTTTTGCTCAGGATTGCTTTGGCTCTTTGGGGTCTTTTGTGGTTCCATACAAATTTCAAGATTTTTCGTATTTCTGTGAATAGTGCAATAGAAATACCATGTTATTCATATTGTGATAGAAATTGCACTGAATTTGTAAATTTTGGGGGGTAATATTGCCATTTTAATATAGTAATTCTAATCTATAAGCATGAAATATCCTTCCATTTTTTTCATCCTGTTCAATTTCTTTCGTTAGTGTTTTATGGTTTCCCCTGTATAGATCTTTTACATATTTTGGTGAATTGATTCCTAGGTTTTTAGATTATTTGTATGTTTGCAGTTGGTGTATATAAATGATACTGATTTTTGTAAGTTGATTTTGTATCCTAAAATCTTACTGAATTTATCAATTCTAAAAGTCTTTTGGTGGAATCTTTTTCTAAATGTAAGATTCTGTCATCTGCTCTAATGCTAATGTGACCTCTTCCTTTCTAATTTGGATGTCCTTTATTCCTTTGTCTTGTCTGATTGTTCTGGCCACAACTTCCATTATTATGTTGAATAAAAGTGGTGAAAGTGAGCATTCTTGTGTGATTTCAGATCTTAGAGGAAAGGCTTTCTATTATTCTACATTCAGCAAGATATTGACTGTGGGTTTGTAATATATGGCCTTTAATATTTTGAGGTATAGTTATTCTATATTCAGTTTGTTAAGGGATTTTATGATAAAGGAGTGTTGAATTTTATCAAATATTTTTCAACATCTATTGAAATGATCCTATGGTTGTTGTTTTTTGGTTCTGTTAATGTGATCTATCACGTTTACTGATTTGCATGCATTGAACCATCCTCACATCCCTGGGAAGGATATCACTTGATCATAGTGAATGGTTTTATTGCTATGCCATTGAATTCAATTTGCTAGAATTTTGTTGAAGATAGATATTTGCTTTCATGTTTGTCAGTGTTACTTGCCTGTGGTTAAATTTTTTTGTAGTTTCTTTGTCTGGGTTTGGTGTCTAGCTAATGCAGGCCTTTTAGAATGAGTTTAGTCATCCTTTGTTTTCATCTTTTTGAAAAGTTTGAGAAAAATTGGTTTTAGTTCTTCATTAAATGTTTGGTGAAATTCATCAGTGAAGCCATCAGGTCCTGGACTTTTTTTGATGAGATATTTTGTTATGGCTTCAATCCCCTTATTTATGGTTCAATCTTCGTAGGCTGTATGTGTCCAGGAATTTATCTATGTGTTCTAAATTTTCCAATTTGGTGCTGTATATTTGTTTGTAATGCTTTCTAATGATAATTTATATTTTTGTGGTCTTAGTCATTATGTCCCCTTTTTTGTGACTGTATTTATTTGTGGCTTCTCTCCTTTTTTTTATTAGGTTAGCTAAGGTTTGTCAATTTTGTTTATCTTAAAAAAAACTTTTCATTTCGTTGGTCTTCTGTGTTCCTTTCTGGTCTCAAATTACTTTTTCTGATCTTTTAATTATTATTTATTTTATTCTACAAATTTTGAATTTCGTTTGTTCATGCTTTTTGAATTCCTTGAGGTACATCATTAGGTAATTTATTTAAAGTCTTTCAACTTTTTTGATGTATGCATTTACTGATATAATCTTATCTCTTAATATTGCTTTTGCTGCGTCCAATAGATATTATGTTTTATTTCCTTTTCATTTGTTTCAATTTTTTTTTAATTTCCTTCTTAATTTCTTTATTGATCTATTGGTTACTTCAGAGAATGTTGTTTGATCTCCATGTGTTTGTATATTTTTTGACATTCCTCTTGTAATTGCTTTCTAGTTTTATTCTATTATGGTCAGAAATCATACTTGATATAATTTCTACTTCTTTGAATTCGTTGAGATTTGTTTTGTGGCCTAAAATATGGTATATTCTAGAGAATGTTATGTGCTGATGAAAAGAATGTGTCCTCAGTAGCAGTCTGGTAAATGTTCTGTAAATGTCAGGCCTATTTGGTTTTGTGTGTCATTTATCTATGATGATCCTTTGTTGATTTTCTGTCCACATGGTCTGTCAATTACCAAGCATGGGTTGCTGAAGTCTTCTAGTATTGTGGTATAGCAGTCTATTTCTCCCTTATATCTATTAATGTTTACTTTATATACTTGTTCCAGTGTTAGGTGCACAAATATTTATGATTAATATATCCTAATCCTATAGTGACCCCTTTGTCATTATACAGTAATCTTCTTTGTCTCTTTTTAGTCTTTAATTATAGTCTATTTTAACTACTCCTATTTTTTTGGTCTCTGTTTGCATGGAGTATGTATTTTCATCCCTTCACCTTGAAAATATGTGTGTCTTTATAGGTGAGGTGGATTTCTTACAGCCAGCATATAGGTGGTTCTTGTTTTCTTATTAATGCAGCTACTCTCTTTTAATTAGAGAATTAACTCCACTTACATTCAGTGTTCTTACTGATAACTAAGAACTGCCAATTTGCTGTTTGTTTTATGGTTGCATTGTAACTCTTCTATACCTTTCTTTTTATCTTACTGTCATCCTTTGTGATTCAATGATTTTCTCTATTAGTATGTTTTTGCTTTTTTAATTTTTTTGCTTTTCATTTTCAGTGTATGTATTATTGACTTTTGCACTGTGGTTACCATAAAACTTTAAGAAATATCTTAATTGCTCTAACCACTGATTTTAATAAGATGACAACTTATTTAGATCACAAAAAAAAAAACTTAAAAAAGAAAGAACTTAAAACAATTCTCTAGATTTTAACTCTGATTCCCCATCTTTTAACTTCTGGTCATCTCAATTTACATATTTTCATATTGCCTGTCTCTTAACAAGTTGATATACCTATTATTGTTTTGATATATTTGTATTTTAGTTTTAATGCTAAAAACTATTTTTAGCGGAGCAAGATGGCCAAATAGGAACAGCTCCAGTCTCCAACTCCCAGCGCGAGCGACACAGAAGACTGGTGATTTCTGCAATTTCAACTGAGGTACTGGGGTCATCTCACTAGGGAGTGCCGGACAATCGGTGCTGGTCAGCTGCTGCAGCCCGACCAGCCAGAGCTGAAGCAGGGCGAGGCATTGCCTCACCTGGGAAGCGCAAGGGGGAAGGGAATCCCTTTTCCTAGCCAGGGGAACTGAGACACACAACACCTGGAAAATCGGGTAACTCCCACCCCAATACTGCGCTGTAAGCAAACGGGCACACCAGGAGAATATACCCCACACCTGGCCGGGAGGGTCCCACGCCCACAGAGCCTCCCTCCTTGCTAACACAGCAGTCTGCCGCGATCTAACCGCAAGGCAGCAGCGAGCCTGCGGGAGGGGCGCCCGCCATTGCTGAGGCTTAAATAGGTAAACAAAGCCACTGGGAAGCTCGAACTGGGTGGAGCTCACAGCAGCTCAAGGAAACCTGCCTGTCTCTGTAGACTTTGCCTCTGGGGACAGGGCACAGCTAAAAACTAACAGGGGAAGCAGCAGAGGCCTGTGCAGATGCGAACGACTCTGTCTGACAGCTTTGAAGAGAGCAGTGGATCTCCCAACACGGAGGTTGAGATCTGAGAAGGGACAGACTGCCTGCTCAAGTGGGTCACTGACCCCTGAGTAGCCTAACTGGGAGACATCCCCCACTAGGGGCAGTCTGACACCCCACACCTCACAGGGTGGAGTACACCCCTGAGAGGAAGCTTCCAAAGCAAGAATCAGACAGGTGCACTAGCTGTTCACCAATATTCTAACTTCTGCAACCTCTGCTGCTGATACCCAGGCAAACAGGGTCTGGAGTGGACCTCAAGCAATCTCCAACAGACCTACAGCTGAAGGTCCTGACTATTAGAAGGAAAACTATCAAACAGGAAGAACACCTATACCAAAACCCCATCAGTACATCACCATCATCAAAGACCAGAGACAGATAAAACCACGAAGATGGGGAAGAAGCAGGGCAGAAAAGCTGGAAATTCAAAAAATAAGAGCACATCTCCCCCTGCAAAGGAGCGCAGCTCATTGCCAGCAATGGATCAAAGCTGGTCAGAGAATGACTTTGACAAAATGAGAGAAGAAGGCTTCAGTCCCTCAAACTTCTCAGAGCTAAAGGAGGAATTACATACCCAGCACAAAGAAACTAAAAATCTTGAAAAAAGAGTGGAAGAATTGACAGCTAGACTAATTAATGCAGAGAAGCTCATAAACGAAATGACAGAGATGAAAACCATGACACGAGAAATACGTTACAAATGCACAAGCTTCAGTAACCGACTCGATCAACTGGAAGAAAGAGTATAGCGATTGAGGATCAAATGCATGAAATGAAGCGAGAAGAGAAACCAAAAGAAAAAACAAGAAAAAGAAATGAACAAAGCCTGCAAGAAGTATGGGATTATGTCAAAAGACCAAATCTACGTCTGATTGGGGTGCCTGAAAGTGAGGGGGAGAATGGAAACAAGTTGGAAAACACTCTTCAGGATATCATCCAGGAGAACTTCCCGAACCTAGCAGGGCAGGCCAACATTCAAATTCAGGAAATACAGAGAACGCCACAAAGATACTCCTCCAGAAGAGCAACTCCAAGACACATAATTGCCAGATTCACCAAAGTTGAAATGAAGGAAAAAATCTTAAGGGCAGCCAGAGAGAAAGGTCGGGTTACCCACAAAGGGAAGCCCATCAGACTAACAGCAGACCTCTCGGCAGAAACTCTACAAGCCAGAAGAGAGTGGGGGCCAATATTCAACGTTCTTAAAGAAAAGAATTTTAAACCCAGAATTTAATATCCAGCCAAACTAAGTTTCATCAGTGAAGGAGAAATAAAATCCTTTATAGATAAGCAAATGCTTAGAGATTTTGTCACCACCAGGCCTGCCTTACAAGAGACCCTGAAGGAAGCCCTAAACATGGAAAGGAACAACCGGTACCAGCCATTGCAAAAACATGCCAAAATGTAAAGACCATCGAGGCTAGGAAGAAACTGCATCAACTAAGGAGCAAAATAACCAGTTAATATCATAATGGCAGGATCAAGTTCACACATAACAATATTAACCTTAAATGTTAATGGACTAAATGCTCCAATTAAAAGACACAGACTGGCAAACTGGATAAAGAGTCAAGACCCATCAGTCTGCTGTCTTCAGGAGACCCATCTCACATGCAGAGACATACATAGGCTCAAAATAAAAGGATGGAGGAAGATCTACCAAGCAAATGGAGAACAAAAAAAAGCAGGGGTTGCAATCCTAGTCTCTGATAAAACAGACTTTAAACCATCAAAGATCAAAAGAGACAAAGAAGGCCATTACATAATGGTAAAGGGATCAATTCAACAGGAAGAGCTAACTATCCTAAATATATATGCACCCAATACAGGAGCACCCAGATTCATAAAGCAAGTCCTTAGAGACTTACAAAGAGACTTAGACTCCCATACAATAATAATGGGAGACTTCAACACTCCACTGTCAACATTAGACAGATCAACGAGACAGAAAGTTAACAAGGATATCCAGGAATTGAACTCATCTCTGCACCAAGCGGACCTAATAGACATCTATAGAACTCACCACCCCAAATCAACAGAATATACATTCTTCTCAGCACCACATCACACTTACTCCAAAATTGACCACATAATTGGAAGTAAAGCACTCCTCAGCAAATGTAAAAGAACAGAAATTATAACAAACTGTCTCTCTGACCACAGTGCAATCAAACTAGAACTCAGGACTAAGAAACTCAATCAAAACCACTCAACTACATGGAAACTGAACAACCTGCTCCTGAATGACTACTGGGTACATAACGAAATGAAAGCAGAAATAAAGATGTTCTTTGAAACCAAGGAGAACAAAGATACAACATACCAGAATCTCTGGGACACAATTAAAGCAGTGTGTAGAGGGAAATTTATAGCACTAAATGCCCAGAAGAGAAAGCAGGAAAGATCTAAAATTGACACTCTAACATCACAATTAAATGAACTAGAGAGGCAAGAGCAAACACACTCAAAAGCTAGCAGGAGGCAAGAAATAACTAAGATCAAAGCAGAACTGAAGGAGATAGAGACACAAAAAACCCTCCAAAAAATCAATGAATCCAGGAGTTGGTTTTTTGAAAAGATCAACAAAATTGACAGACCGCTAGCAAGATTAATAAAGAAGAAAAGAGAGAGGAATCAAATAGACGCAATAAAAAATGATAAAGGGGATATCACCACCGACCCCACAGAAATACAAACTACCATCAGAGAATACTATAAACACCTCTACGCAAATCAACTAGAAAATCTAGAAGAAATGGATAATTTCCTGGACACTTACACTCTCCCAAGACTAAACCAGGAAGAAGTTGAATCCCTGAATAGACCAATAGCAGGCTCTGAAATTGAGGCAACAATTAATAGCCTACCCACCAAAAAAAGTCCAGGACCAGATGGATTCACAGCTGAATTCTACCAGAGGTACAAGGAGGAGCTGGTACCATTCCTTCTGAAACTATTCCAATCAATAGAAAAAGAGGGAATCCTCCCTAACTCATTTTATGAGGCCAACATCATCCTGATACCAAAGCCTGGCAGAGACACAACAAAAAAGGAGAATTTTAGACCAATATCCCTGATGAACATCGATGCAAAAATCCTCAATAAAATACTGGCAAACCGGATTCAGCAGCACATCAAAAAGCTTATCCACCATGATCAAGTGGGCTTCATCCCTGGGATGCAAGGCTGGTTCAACATTCGCAAATCAATAAACGTAATCCAGCATATAAACAGAACCAAAGACAAGAACCACATGATTATCTCAATAGATGCAGAAAAGGCTTTTGACAAAATTCAACAGCCCTTCATGCTAAAAACGCTCCATAAAGTCGGTATTGATGAAACGTACCTCAAAATAATAAGAGCTATTTATGAAAAACCCACAGCTAATATCATACTGAATGGGCAAAAACTGGAAAAATTCCCTTTGAAAACTGGCACAAGACAGGGATGCCCTCTCTCACCACTCCTATTCAACATAGTGTTGGAAGTTCTGGCTAGGGCAATCAGGCAAGAGAAAGAAATCAAGGGTATTTAGTTAGGAAAAGAAGAAGTCAAATTGTCCCTGTTTGCAGATGACATGATTGTATACTTAGAAAACCCCAGTGTCTCAGCCCAAAATCTCCTTAAGCTGAGAAGCAACTTCAGCAAAGTCTCAGGATACAAAATTAATGTGCAAAAATCACAAGCATTCTTATACACCAGTAACAGACAAGCAGAGAGCCAAATCAGGAATGAACTTCCATTCACAATTGCTTCAAAGAGAATAAAATACCTAGGAATCCAACTTATAAGGGATGTAAAGGACCTCTTCAAGGAGAACTACAAACCACTGCTCAGTGAAATAAAAGAGGACACAAAAAAATGGAAGAACATACCATGCTCATGGATAGGAAGAATCAATATCATGAAAATGGCCATACTGCCCAAGGTTATTTATAGATTCAATGCCATCCCCATCAAGCTACCAATGAGTTTCTTCACTGAATTGGAAAAAACTGCTTTAAAGTTCATATGGAACCAAAAAAGAGCCCGCATTGCCAAGACAATCCTAAGTCAAAAGGACAAAGCTGGAGGCATCACGCTACCTGACTTCAAACTATACTACCAAGCTACAGTAATCAAAGCAGCATGGTACTGGTACCAAAACAGAGATATAGACCGAATGGAACAGAACAGAGTCCTCAGAAATAATACCACACATCTACAGCCATCTGATCTTTGACAAACCTGAGAGAAACAAGAAATGGGGAAAGGATTCCCTATTTAATAAATGGTGCTGGGAAAATTAGCTAGCCATAAGTAGAAAGCTGAAACTGGATCCTTTCCTTACTCCTTATACGAAGATTAATTCAAGATGGATTAGAGACTTAAATGTTAGACCTAATACCATAAAAACCCTAGAAGAAAATCTAGGTAGTACCATTCAGGACATAGGCATGGGCAAGGACTTCATGTCTAAAACACCAAAAGCAATGGCAGCAAAAGCCAAAATTGACAAATGGGATCTAATTAAACTAAAGAGCTTCTGCACAGCAAAAGAAACTACCATCAGAGTGAACAGGCAACCTACAGAATGGGAGAAAATTTTTGCAATCTACTCATCTGACAAAGGGCTAATATCCAGAACCTACAAAGAACTCAAACAAATATACGAGAAAAAAACAAACAACCCCATCCAAAAGTGGGGAAAGGATATGAACAGACATTTCTCAAAAGAAGACATTCATACAGCCAACAGACACATGAAAAAATGCTCATCATCACTCGCCATCAGAGAAATGCAAATCAAAACCACAATGAGATACCATCTCACACCAGTTAGAATGGCAACTATTAAAAAATCAGGAAACAACAGGTGTTGGAGAGGATGTGGAGAAATAGGAACACTTTTACACTGTTGGTGGGATTGTAAACTAGTTCAACCATTATGGAAAACAGTATGGCAATTCCTCAAGGATCTAGAACTAGATGTACCATATGACCCAGCCATCCCACTACTGGGTATATACCCAAAGGATTATAAATTATTCTACTACAAAGACACATGCACACGTATGTTTATTGCGGCACTATTCACAATAGCAAAGACTTGGAATCAACCCAAATGTCCATCTGTGACAGACTGTATTAAGAAAATGTGGCACATATACACCATGGAATACTATGCAGCCATAAAAAAGGATGAGTTTGCGTACTTTGTAGGGACATGGACGCAGCTGGAAACCATCATTCTTAGCAAACTATCACAAGAAGAGAAAACCACACCCCGCATGTTCTCACTCATAGGTGGGAACTGAACAATGAGATCACTTGGACTCGGGAAGGGGAACATCACACACTGGGGCCTATCATGGGGAGGGGGAGGGGTAGGGATTGCATTGGGGAGTTATACATGATATAAATGATGAATTGATGATGCTGACGAGTTGATGGGTGCAGCACACCAACATGGCACAAGTATACATATGTACCAAACCTGCAGGTTATGCACATGTACCCTAGAACTTAAAGTAAAATAAAAAAAAAATAATAATAATAAAAAAACCTCAAAAAAAAAAAAACTATTTTTAGTATGAATTGCACGTTACACTAATAGTGTTGCAGTATTTTGGGTTGTCTCTTTGCACATTATTTTACCAGTGGGTTTTATATCTTCAAGTGTTTTCTTTATGTACATCAGTGTTTTGCTTTCTTTTACTCATTTTTGTTTGTTTGTTTGTTTGTTCAGAGTGAAGAACTCCCTTTAGCATTTCCTGTTAGATGGGTCTGGTGATGATGGATTATTTCAGCTTTCATTCATATGGGAAAGACATTGTCTTTC
Organism: Piliocolobus tephrosceles; assembly: GCF_002776525.5. Classification (NCBI taxonomy): domain Eukaryota; kingdom Metazoa; phylum Chordata; class Mammalia; order Primates; family Cercopithecidae; genus Piliocolobus; species Piliocolobus tephrosceles. The sequence goes on along the minus strand of NC_045435.1, from coordinate 4,208,225 downwards.
CTTCGTTTTTGTAAAAACAGCTTTGCTGGATAAAGTATTCTTCGATGACAGTTTTATTTCTTCCAATGACTGGGAAATATCACTCACTTTCTTATAGCCTGTAGGTTTCTGTTAAGAAGTCTGTTGTCATATTAATTGGAGTTCCTTTCTATGCTGTATTTTTTAACGTGTTGCTTTTTAAAAATTACTTCTTTGTTCTTGGTCTTTGATTATTACAGGCCCGAGCATAGACTAATTTGGGTCAAATTTGTTTAAGGTTCTCTGTCCTTCCTGTCTCTAAATATGTATGTTCTCCTCAAGTTTTGGAAAGTTTTCTGTTGTTATTTTTTTTGAATAATCTTTCTGCCACATATTCTTGCTCAACTTTCTCTTGAACACCAATCATTTTTAGATTTGGTCTTTTTAGTTAATTATTTGTTTCTTATAGGTGATCTTTGTTTCTTTTTATTCTTTTCTTTTCTCCTCTGTCTGTGTAATTTCAAATAGCCTGTCCGAGCTTACTGATTTTTTTCCTCACTTGATTAATTATGCTGTGAAAATACTGCAATAGATTCTAAAGTTCAGCAAGTATACTTCTTAGTTCCAAGATTTACATTCAATTTTAAAAATCATTTCAATTTATTGGTCATATATCTCAGATAGATTTTTGAATTGCCTTTCTGTATAATTTTGGAGAGTGCTGATTTTTATTAGAACTGCTATTTTGAATTCTTGGTTAGATAACTCATGTATTGGCATCTTTTCAGGGCCATTCAGTAGTTCCAAAGCATGGCTGTGTCCCCACCCAAATCTCATCTTGAATTGTAGTTTTCATAATTTCCATGTGCAGTGGGAGGGACCTGGTGGGAGGTAATTGAATCATGGTGGTCGTTACCCCCATGCTGCTGTTATCATGATAGTGAGTGAGTTCTCATGAAATCTCATGATTTTATAAGGCAGTTTTCCCTCTTTGCTCAGCTCATTTCCTTCCTGCTGACATGTGAAGGAGAAAATGTTTGCTTCCCCTTCCACTATGATTGAAAGTTTCCTGAGACCTCCTCAGCCATGTGGAACTGTGAGTCAATTAAACCTTTTTCCTTTATAAATCACCCAGTGTTGGGCAGTTCTATATAGCAACATGAGAACAGACAAATACAGTCTCTAACCTAATACAGACCAATAATGAAAAACTCACAGTGTTCATTATAATTAATCAGAAAAAAATGAAAGTTTTTTCTGTAGGTACAAAGCAAGGATACCCACCCTCATCACTACTATTTAACATGGTACTACACTTATTAACAACCTATTTTGTTGAGCACTTTTATTAAGAAACAATGTTGAAGCTTGTCAAATATGTTTTCTATATCTATTGGGTTAATCATGTGGTATTTATCTTTCTTTATGATACTATGGTATATCTCATTAATTGCTTTGCATATGTTAAACCAAACTTCTATCCCAGGGATAAATTGTAGTTGTTCATGGCATACAATCTTTCTAATGTGTCGCTGAATTTGGTTTGCTAGTATTTAGGATTCTTGCCTATAGATTTATTACAGATATTTACCTGTAGTTTTTTCTTTTTGTGGTGTTTTTGTTTTGGTGTTAGGATGATGCCAGCCTTGTAAGTGAGTTTGAAGTTATTATTCCTACTTCTACTTTTTGGAAGAGTTTGAGAAGGATTGATATTATTGCATATTTGAATATTTTGCAGAATTCAACCATAAAGTTTTCTGGTCCTGGGCTTTTCTTTATTGGGAGGTGTTTGACTGTTACTTTTATCTCTTCATTTGTTAATAATCTGTTCAGGCTTTCTCTTTCTTTTTAATTCAGTCTCATAGATTAAAGTTTCTATGTATGTATCAGTTTTCTCTAGATTATCTAATTTTTGGAATATAATTATTAATAAGATTTCCTTAAAGTTCATTTTATTCCTGTCTGCAAGTTGACATGACCCTATGTATAAAAAACCCTAAAGATGCCACTAAAGAACTGTTAGAATTAATAAACAAATTTAGTAAAGTTTCAGGATATAAAATCAACATACAAAAAATAAGTTTGATTTTTTATACCAACTAATGGTATGCTCAAAAAAGAAGTCAAGAAAACAATTCTATTCACAATAGCATCAAGAAGAAATAAATACTTAGGAATATATTTAACCAAATAAGTTAAAGATCCTTATACTGAAAACTATGAAACATTCATGAAGGCAATTGAAAAAGACATAGTTAATGAAAAAAATATCTAGTTTTTGTGTATTGGAAGAATTAATATATTAAAATCTCCATACTACCTAAAGTGATATACTGATTCAATGCAATATTTGTCAAAATTGTGCTGACATTTTTTACATGAATAGGAAAACAATTCTTAAATTTGTATAGAACTACAAAAGACCCCAAGAGGTCAAAATAATGTTAATAAAGAAAGTTAAAGTTGAAGCCATCACACTCCCTAATTCCAAGTTATATTAAAAGCAATGGTAATCAAAACAATATGGTACTGACATAAAAACATATCTGTACTGACATACAGAGCAATATAACAGAAAATATAGCCCAGCAATAAACACAAGCATATATGCTTGACCAAGTTTTGGTCACACCCCAATAAGACACAATAGATAAATGGTAGTCTCTTCAATAAATGGTGTTAAACAAACTGGATATTCCCATGCCAAATAAATAAATAAATAAACAAACAAAAAAATGAAACAAAGAAACTGGACCCTTGTATTACACTATACACAAAAATATGCTAAAACTGAATATTGAAGAGTTGAACACTAGATCTGAAACTCCTAGAAAAAGCATAGGAGTAACGTTCCTTAATATTGGCCTTAGCAAGAATTTTTGGGTTATATCATCAAAAGCACAGACAACAAAAGCGAAAGTAAACAAGTGGGACTACATCAAGCCAAAAAGCTTCTGCACAGCAAAGGAAACAATAAACAAAATGAAAAGGCAGCCAATTGATTGGAGGAAAGCATTTGTGAGCCATATATCATGTAAGGGGTTAATATCCAAGATATCTAATGAACTCAGATAATTCAAGATCAAAAAACAAAATAATTTAATCAAATTGATCCAAGGACCTGAATAGGCATTTCTCTAAAAAAGAAGTAAAAATGGCCCACAGTATAAGAAAAGTTGGTCAGTATTAGGAATCATCAGGGAAATACAAATCAAAACCACAATGAAATATTACCTCACACCAGTTAGAATGGCTATTACCAAAAACACAAGAAATAACAGTGTTGGCAAAGGTGTGCAGAAAAGAGAATCCTTGTACTCTGTTGGTGGGAATGTAGATTGGTGTAGCTATTGTGGAAAACAATATAGAGATGCCAAAGAAATTAAAAATGGAACTGATGTATGGCCCAGTAATCATTTTGCTACATATATACACAAAGGAAATGAAATCAACACCGCATAAAGATGTACTCACTCCCATGTTAATCACAGCATTGTTAACAATAGTCAAGATACGGGAAGCAACTGAAGTGTCCACAAAGAGAGTGCACAAATAGTGTCCAGTGAATTTGTGGACACTTCAGCTGAGTGGATAAAGAAAATGGATACAGAAAAATATGTGTGTGTGTGTGGTGTGTGTGTGTGTGTACACATAACGGATTATTATTTATTCATTCTTTAAAAAGGAAATACTGCTATTTTGACAACATCGATGAAGGACCTAGAGGACATTATGCTAAGTGAAATAAATCAAGCACAGAAATAAAAATACTGCATGATCTCACTTGTGTGTGGAATCAAAACACATACACACACACACTCAATGTCTCCCCTAAATTCTCAAATATATAGAAACAGAGTAGAAAAGTGACTTGGAGGATGGGAAGATGAAGGTCAAAGGGTACAGTGTTAGGGAGGATAAATAAGCCTGGAGATCTAATGTACAGCATAAGAACTATAGTTAACAATATTGTGTTATATACTGCTGGAAGTTTGCTGAGAGAGTAGATTTTAGGTACTGTTACCACACACACATGCACACAAAGGGTATAGATGGATATGTTAATTTACTTGACTGTAGCAATGGATATCCACATGATGGATATGTTAATTTGCCTGACTATAGCCATCATCTCACTGTGTATATGTATAGCAATACATCATATTATAAATCTAAATGTATACAATAAAAATACATTTGATAAATTTCTTTTTATTTGTGCTTATTTTAATTGCACCCTTTTGATGATATTTCTTTCATTTTTTTAAAAGAAGTATAATTTCTTAAAGCAAAAAAGTACAGGATATTAAAGTTAGTGCAAATGGGTCATATTCTTATACCAAACTAGGAACTAAAAAGCACTCCAGTTTTATGTCAGACTCCACGACCTCATTCACTGAAGGTACAGTTCCGATGATTAGTTTTTGCATGGAATACACTTAGACTTAATTTTAGATTTGGGGTCTTAATAGAGTTAGAGTTGTTCATCTGAAGCTTAAAAATGACAAAATTGTTTCACGAACTAGTAAAAACCCATGTCAAAATCTGTCCAAATCAGAATTATAATCATATGTTCTCTACGTATTTTGAAAATATTAATTACTTAAAGCACTGTTCTAATATTCAATCTCTTTATTCAATTTCAACCTTTACATCTTATGTCAACACAAAATTGGTCTTTATCATTAGTAAAAAAGCCATAATCAAATTGAACCATGCATCTTGAAAATAAACTGCTGAATTATTAGGGGTCTTTGATATCTCTGGAGACTGAGTTTTTGTACTAAATTTTAAAATGTGAACATAGAACATGAGTTTTGATCAATTTAAATTATTACTGATTTATTCTTGGTCCCAGTTTTGTGTGTGCAAAGCACTAACAGAAGTGTGGTTCGATAGAGAAATGCCTTTTGCAACTGATACAAAGCAGCTGAGACAAATTTGTAACGTACTTCCTGCCTCCAGTCCAGAGAAGCTAAGCCATTACTAGTTCTATTCTATCATACAGTATAGTGATTGCAATAAAGCTAAAAGCCTCGCCCATGATTAGATAATGTGTTGGGGAAGCTTTATTATCCATTGACCCCACCTGGAATGGCATAGAATACAGAGCAAAGCTCCTGGCAGTCTGTGGAATGTTTCTGAAAACAATCTGCTAGTTCAGAGAAAAACATATGCCTCTGGGCTAAAATATGTATGCCTTTTTGTTCTCTCTACATCCACCAAGTCACAAATTTAGATCAAATTCTAATTCTAGAAACTTTCAAAGGAAGTGTAGTATTTTTTGTTTCCTTGTTTTTAAAATCCTATAGAAAATGTCAAATTAATAATTATATTTTATTTTGTCTTTTTCTAAGAAAAATTATATATTTTATTCATAAATACTATATAAACAAAATACCCAAATACATGGAGTAAAATATAACTTTGTCCCAGTGGGGTAAACAGTTTATCAGCTTTCCTTTGGGGAATCATTTTAAAAATCATTCATTATCATTGGGAATGAGATGTGAACAGGAATGCCCAATGTTGAGGGTATTTGGGAATCTGAATATTGGGTGCCTAGATAATAGCAGTGACCAGAGTCCTACTGTTTTGCTAGAAAGGCAGAAGAGTAAGTGTTGCCCAAGGAAAAAGGATTGCTTCAAGATAAATTATTAATAGGAAAATGGTGGTCTTCCTTCTTTTTTATTTTTCATTTTGCTGTTTTTTGTTTTGTTTTCCACAAAGTACCCAAATCTCACCTAATCTCTTTTAACAGAAATAGAAATATTTATACATTAATTTATACTATTAAGCTAGTGAAATAATACATTATTTCTCCTAAGAATAATTACCTCCATGTAATTTTTGAGAAAAAGAAGACAGGACTTAACAGAATGACAACATAAATTATTATGGAATTTCAGAATTTAGCAACAGGGGATAGATTTGGATGAAAACCTTTCAGGCTTATGTCAAGTCTCCCTGTGCAGACCCCTGTGTATATCGCCTCACTTTAAGAAAATCTCATAACACAGCCAAAAAATGTGGCACAAACTTTCTGATCAATTAGCCAGTAGCATTTGAAAACATGTATTGGAGTACACAGAAGCACTTTGGTACTTTGTGATTTTTGATTATTTATAGCAACTACATTATCATCAAGACTAAAGGTAATTTACTTCCAATATTTAATTCCATTTTAGTATATGCCTGAGAACTCTATCAACTTGTAAACCATCCTTCCTCTCTAGTTATACTGGTCAGTATTCTCATCTAGAAATTTAATTATAATGAAGTAGACTAAGCAGTGGTGTCACTTAAAGTTAACTGAAGCCTGGCTTTTTTCTCTAACATAAGCTATTTCATAAATAATTGTGAAAATGCAAGAGATACCTGCAATGCCTTCTGTCTCCTTATTCATATTTGGTATCTTCTTTTCACCCTAAACTACATGTAACCCATTCTGCCACCTGAAAAGAACTGTTGGATAATAAAGGATTTGATAAACTAATTCAAGCTGAGATATTAAGGTCTCAAGATGGATAATCATAACTTTTGAATACTGATTAATAACCAAAAGGAGGGTATGTTACATATCATTGCTTTCTTTTTCCTGAAAGTATACTTATGCCAGACAAATATGTCCACACATTTACCTCCATGTTTTCCAATTCCATTATGCATTATATCACTTAGAGGGCCGCATAAACTACAGATAATGAGACTCCTCAGATGATTTGGTACATCTGAGAGGGAGCCTGGGAGCCTGTGTTCTGAAACATAAACAGGTTTGAAAACATCTGATTGTCACTTCTCAGAATAGTAGTTTATTCTGTATGAATTTAAGACCGGTGTGAGTGATTGGGTTTATACCTTATAATATATTTACTATGAATTTGCTTTATTGAATATTTTGATAAATTCGGGAGATACAGAACATTGAATTAATATTGAGTAAGATGAGTCAAGGAAGGGTTAGCTCATGATCTATGATTATGATTTCACCTTTTACCAAAGTCAAAGTATTCCCTCTTTTAAAAAGTCATTATCACTCTACTATGGCAAAAAGGTAGTTCCCTCTAAATAGTTTAATACATACTTAAAAAAAAAAAAAAAAACGTTTTAAACATGAAAACATCAGATTCCCAGATGTGGTTTCAATGAGAAAACATACTGGCAAAAATGCCTACAAATGTAATAACGATTAAAATAATGTTGTGATTGTATTCATTGGAGGAGCATTTGCATACATTTTCACGTAGGGCTGTACACTTGAGAAATAGTCAATCAATTTAGAGAAAATGCTTGGGGCACAGATATGTTCACTAGAGAGTAATAGGTATTGAAATTCTGTCTCTTCCCCGACTTGCCACCCTAATTCAAGAGGTATTACAGAAATTTTGATTAATTAGACCACAGCAAGTTTACCTGATATGTTTATTCCCATCAATATGCCTAAAAAAAGAGAAAAGTCACACTCTAAGTAGCAGATGGCATCCTGGGTGGCAGGCAACTGCAGTAGTTCAGGAAGTGTTTTATTTAACATTCAGTGTACCTCTCCTACAAGATCCATGCAATTTTTTGTTTGTTTTAATTTTGCTTCACAGTTGAGTATCATTGTATTATTCTTTGAGGGTTCAGTTTATTCTCCCTGCTCATCTGTATCATGCTCAACTATTTTCTGTAACTAGAGAAGTCTCAAAACAGGTGTTTAAAAATGCTGCTATTTTCCATTTGGCCCGTAAAGAGAGAACAACACAAACAGCCATTTCCCTTAGCTTTGGCTCTGCACCAGTGAGAAAGTGCCATAACAGAAGCAATCACTCAGAGAGAAAGTAACATGCATTTCCTCTTTTGGGAAAGCTATGGGGCACTTGAAAGATGATTGGTTTGTGGGACTGGCACTATGAAATTGGAATGCCCAGATTCCAGCTGTGATGAGAATAGAAAATCAGGAACAGGTGGATATACATATATGGGTGTATATGTAATATTAAAATATGTATGTCTGAATGACACTATTTTCAGTGTTTCATTATATCTTTTATCTTTTTTATATCCGTCAACAAAAGAGAGCACTTTATCCCATGAGCCCAATCTCTGTATGATCTTCAAATATTCTGTTCTATCAATCTCATCCTTATCAGCCCCTGGAACTCTTTACCTTTCCTTCTATTTATGGTTTTCAAACTCAAACTGTTCTCTGATCAGCCTCATAACTTTTTCATTCTAACAGAAACTTTGCTCCCTCTTGAAGGCACTCGTGTTCCCCACAGCTTTTACAAATTCGATCAGGTTTTATTTTGTTTCTCCCATAATTCTCATAAAACTGAGCCTAAAAGTAAGGTAGGTGATCTCCTTGCAATTTCTTTTTTTTTTTTTTTTTTTGGTGTTTAGTCTTCAACAATTGACTAAAACTGTTATTGCAAGTGCCATTTAAAAAAATATAATTAGTTTTCTTCATCTCTCTGAGTCTTCATCTTTATTGATCTTTACGTGGCATTTGATCTCGTTGATGATTGTCTCCCTTTGATGCACTTTCTTCCCATTGCATCCGAATGCCACTCTCATGATTTTCCTACTTGATCACTAGTTAATCTCTGTCATTCTTTTGGGGACCTCTTCTCTTCTTTATGGCATCAGTTGACATGCCATGGGACATTAGAGTTACAGTTATCCTTAAAGCAGTTCTTGGCCTCAGTCTTAAATTTGACATTTAAGTCATCAGAAAATCCTGTTGAGTCTTCTTCCAATATCTCCAGAACATGACTTTAAGTGTTACTTCCTAATACCAACCCCTCCTGCCTGCATTAGTGGAATAGGCACAGACCTGGGCTATTTGCTTCCACTTTTACCCCTTAAATTAGATAGAGATTAAAGAGAGAAATAGGGAATTATGTGTTTACAAAGCTCTTGAAGAAGAACAGTCTATGTGATTGCCTTAATTTTTATTTTTACTGTCACAAAAAGGAAGAACTGCTGCTGTCTTGGGTCAAAAAACTGTAGAAAATAACGGATAACTTTAAAATGTCTTTGCAATTCTAAGGTGAACGAAATAGCGGGGAATCTCAGAATGTTAAATTTTACATCTGAGGAGCCCATGTATCTATCTTCTCACAATGATCAACAGAGGAAGAAGAAAAAACATTGCTCTGTCTCTCCTGTGCTTTCTGACCATAAATCGTAAGGTCACTTTACTTACACAGTAAATTTGTAGTTATTAGACCCAGTTTCCTTTACTGATTTTTATTCTACAGTTCCTGTAATTCATAGTAGACAGTATTACTTTCAAAATATTAGAAGTTGATATCTAAGCACAGAATATCTTATATTTACAAAGAGTTAGATAATCATATAACACGACATCAACAGAAGTATAATTTCACTGTAATAGTGCACTCACAAAGGAAGTTATATTTTATCAAATCAGTAATGGCAGACATTTACTGTTTTGATACTATAAAGATAACATGGATTGCTATAGCTATTTAAGTTAGAGCAAGCAAATGTAATAATTTATAATTAAGCAGTGTACATTTGTATACCAACTATAAATACTTGAGTTGTCTGAAATACATTTTTTCTTCTCCACTTTACTGAATATTGTAAAAAGACAAAAATAAGTGGGAATCGTAACAAATTAAACACTATGAATTTGTAAACAAGAAGTTGATAATATGTCTTTAATCATTCAAGTTCTAATTCCTTAAAAATTGAAACTCATATTTAGTATGATCTGGATTACACAATTGTCTATCGTCAAAAATATTGAAATACATGAACATATACATACTATGATTCCTTGCACAATAAAAACAGAATAGCATTAGCACATTATTATAAAGATTGATTTTTTAAATTGTAAAATAAATTATGGTTGTATCTCTGATAAATCCGTAAAAATATAATTTGCTCTTTAAAATCCATACTGTTTTCAATTGGGTATGCAACATATGTCATTTAATTATTTTTTTTATTGCAGAACATTCAGATTTTTGCACCTCTGAAAAATGTTGTTATAAACTTATAGAAATAGATCTATAGATTTGAGATGACAAGTAAACATTGATGTAGATATTTGCTTAGCTCCTTATCTATAACAGCTTCCATTTATTTGAACTTGTGAAAAATTTTATATTTTTGTTTCCATTACAATTTGAGTACAATTAATAGTTTTAATTTTCTGTCATAATGTAATTGACTTGTTTAATGTGAAACTATTAGCAACATTTAGTCACAGACTTTATATTTAATAAGTATAATATATTAATAAAATATTTTTACATTAAAAAAACTAAGCAAAGAATGTTGACCTATTAACTCATCCTTTAAAATATTGGATTTTTAAATGAAGTGAGATGTCTAGTTCTTATTATAGACATTGGTGTATGTAACAAAAATGTGAAGTGGATACTCAGCTTGTCCGGTATCTAAATAAAATGGTTTCAAAGAAGCACAAATCAACAACTAAGTTGAGTTAAAACTCATTTTAATCATTAAACCATGCCTTGAGGACATGGAAATCAAAATGAAAACAATCTTAATGAAAAAAAATATACTTAATACTTTTCTCAAAGTCTTACCCACTGTTGATTTTCCCTACATGTTGATGATTCCCCCTCAAATGTTAGCAGTCATGTAAAACTCATTTTATCCAGTTCATTTGGCATTTCTTCTTAATTCCACAATTTCCCTAGAGCCCTCTTAAGTAATTTCAAGTCTATTCTGAAAAAAATTCCCCCTCTGCCTCTTATTATTATTCTCATTATTCAGTTTCATAAAATGTCAAAGAATATGTTGGAGAGAAAGGCAGATGTTAAGAATATTGATACGGCCGGGCGCGGTGGCTCACGCTTGTAATCCTAGCACTTTGGGAGGCCGAGGCGGGCGGATCACGAGGTCAGGAGGTCGAGACCATCCTGGCTAACACGGTGAAACCCGTCTCTACTGAAAATACAAAAAATTAGCCGGGCGAGGTGGCGGGCGCCTGTAGTCCCAGCTACTCTGGAGGCTAAGGCAGGAGAATGGCGAGAACCCGGGAGGCGGAGCTTGCAGTGAGCCGAGATCGCGCCACTGCACTCCAGCCTGGGCAACAGAGCGAGACTCCGTCTCAAAAAAAAAAAAAAAAAAAAAAAGAATACTGATACATTATTAATTTAGTCCCAGTCATATTGATCATTAGAAGTTATACCTTTCGTAGTTGATTTCATTCTGCAGATCTTCCCATGGTGGTCAACTTATTAGAAATGTGAAAACTTAGGAATGATTCGGTTATTCTTCACTATGCAAACAATGTATATGTTTACACTGCTCACCTGCATGTAAGCATTAATCTTATATACTATATATATATATATGGGAAACAACTAACACATCAATTAATTATACTTTTATTTTCTATTTCTATTGTAAAATATAAAACATCTTTTAAGTAAATCCTATCTATTTAGAAATACATACACAAAAATGTCCTAGAGAGAAGGCTTGCTATTAAGGTAAAATAATTTCACTCATACATAAATGTTCAAAAATCACTAGTCCATCTGGAGATTTTTGTTCCAATAAACAGATTAATTATTGTATACATTCTCATAAGTTTGAACATAATTACTATAAAGATAATCTTCTAAAGCCATGATGTAGTCTTTCTATTATTAGATATAAATAACACTATTATTGAAATAGAAAGCCCCTAAGAGAAAATTTCTAAACATACATGCATGTGACCACCCCCCGGGCTTACACAAACAACTTATCTTATCTGGAAAACCCCTAGCTGTTTGAGGTTACAACATACATGCATGTGACCACTCCCCGGGCTTACACAAACAACTTATCTTGAAAACCCCCAGCCGTTTGAGGTTGCGAAAAAGGAATGTTCAACTTTAAATGTTAACCAATAATAAGCTTATAACTACTGTTTTTCTGTAACTTGTTTGTACCTCACTATAAAAGAAACCCTAAAACAGCAGCCGGGGCCTCTCTCTTGACCTGCCATTGTATCAAGCGGAGAGGTCCGAGTTCGAACTCGTAATAAAGCGGCCCGGCTAATTGGCTTTGACTCTGGACTCTGGTGGTCACTTATTGGGGTCTCGCGACTTCGGGCACAACATTATTAATAATAATTACTATCATTTGATATTCCATTTATGATAGTTTGTATTACTTATATACCACTAATGCTCTGTAATTAAAAAAATTTAAAAAATAGTAGTTGAGTCAATTATAATCTCAATATAAGATTTTAAAATGTATCAAACTTTTAAACAATTGAGTTTAATAGAATCAATATTCTTCTCTAGAATGTATACTTAAAATAACTACCTAATATAAAAAGATTTTATTCATTTCATTATCTAAGGAATTTAATTGGTAAATTAATTGTGGGGAAAAGAAAAAAAGGTCAGATTGTTACTGTGTCTATATAGAAAGAAGTAGACATAAGAGACTCCATTTTGTTCTGTATTTGAGATGCTGTTAATCTGTGACCCTACCCCCAACCTTCTCCTTGCAAGAGAAATGTGCTGTGGTGACTCCAGGTTTAAAGGATTTTGGGCTGTGCAGGGTGTGCTTTGTTAAACAAGTGCCTGAAGGCAGCTTGCTGGTTAAAAGTCACCACCGTTCTCTTGATCTCAAGTACCCAGGGACACGTACACTGCCAAAGTTCGCAGGGACCTCTGCCTAGGAAAGTTAGGTATTTTCCAAGGTTTCTCCCCATGTGATAGTCTGAAATATGGCCTCGTGGGAAGGGAAAGACCTGATCGTCCCCCAGCCTGACACCCGTGAAGGGTCTGTGCTGAGGAGGACTAGTACAAGAGGAAAGAAGGCCTCTTGGCGGTTGTTGGCGGTTGAGATAGAGAAAAGAATCTGTCTCCTGCCCATCCCTGGGCAATGGAACATCTCAGTGTAAAACCCAATTGTATGTTCTGTTTACTGTGAAAGGAGAAAAACCGCCTTAGGGCAAAAGGTGGAACTTGCTAGCACAACGCTGCTCTTTATGCACTAAAAAGGTTTATGGAGATGTTTGCATATGCATATCAAGGCACAGCACTTTTCCTTAAACTTATTCATGTCACAGAGATCTTTATTCATATGTCTTACTGCTGACCTTCTCCCTACGATGATCCTATTATCCTGCCACTTCCCTTTTTCTAAGACGGTAAAGATAATTATCAATAAATACTAAGGGAACTCAGAGACCGGTGCCGGCGTGGGTCCTCTGTATGCTGAGCGCTGGTCCCCTGGGCCCACTTTTTCTTTCTCTGTACTTTGTCTCTGTGTTTCATTTCTTTTCTCCAGTCTCTCGTTCCACCTAACGAGAAACGCCCATAGGTGTGGAGGGGCAGGCCACCCCTTCATTAATTATTCAATTAATTAATATTGATTCTATAACTTGTTTGATGAATGAGACCATCATACCATAGTATCGATATCAAATGAAATAAAAGATAATTCAATAAATCAGGATTGATGAGGGTGATCCTTTATTAGAAATTCAACAGCTTCTTGCTCTTAGATAATTCACTGTATTCTAAAATAAATTCTAATTCCTATGAGTAAATTGTTGAAAGTGAATACAGTCAATAGACCAAAAGCTTACAAAATGTAATTTACAAATACTTATTGAGCACATGTCCTTAAGGCTCTCTGTGAGGCACATCACAGTCTTTTGACAAAGTTCTGAGTGAGGAAATCCTAAACTGACAACTTCTAAAGTTGTTACTATAAAGTCTAGAAATCCCATGCAGTATTTTAGAAACTACACATACAACACACACAGGCCCATATAGGCACACACAAACAATTTTGTTGTAATGACAAGGTAAAACCTGTAAACACTAAAGATAGTGTTTGTGTCTTTTCAGTGTATGTTCGTAATTTTTCTTTTTTCTCTTTTCCTAGGAAATGAATATGGTTCTTCCAGTGTAACCTAATTTATCCTGCGACATTTGTTTGCTTTCCACAAGAGGTTCTATGATAAGCCATTTATTCCATAATGTAATTTAGAAAAACGCTGGAGGTGATGTATGGTTGCTGTGGCCATTTTGGTCAAGCGGTATTTAGAAGTAGAGTGAAAAAAAAATGTAACCACCAAACTTCCATTGTAGAGTATGGAAGGATAGCTTGTCTTTGGATTTTGTGCCACCTGTCAGCACTGACTTTATTCATTGTAGCTTGTACTACCCATTAAAGCATCATTAAAATAAATTCTCTTAAAAAGCACATTCATCTTTGCTTCTGATTACAAAGACTGGAGATTGTATATTAACACAGATTTTAAGCATTCGTATCATAATTGGACACAAGCTGCTCTGAACATCTGTTTGTTATCAAGAATAAGAATGACATATCTCTTGTTATAGATTTGTTTAATGACCAAATTTTGAAATTATTCCCACAGTATACTAAGACTTTGAGCTGAGCTAGGAGTTGCAGGAAATTGGTGTGTGAGAAAAACAATGCTGCCTTCAAATTCAGCACATACAGATAGTTTCGGTACCAGAAAGGTATCATTTATGAAGGAATTTTGATTTAAAGTATGACAGTCTCAGTTTTATACAGTCATTAAAACTAGGTTGGCATCAATACCTAGGTGCATCACCCCTCTACCTATTTGTATCCTCAGAATCTATTAAAGTTGTCATTAGTAATTACATGTTCCTGTTTTTAATCATTTTTAATCAGATTTTATAAAGCCTGAAGTGTATGTATTTGTTTTCCATTACTTTAACAATTTATCATTGGTTAGTTAAGACACATACTAATAGCTGTCTTTCTTTAAAACTCCTAGTCGCATATTATACACAGATTTACCCTCATTACCTAGTGATGTTTGGGAATGTGTTATGTATAATCCTTTAAAGTATACATTCATTCATTTATTTCACAAATACTTGCTCTGTGTGTGTGTTTGACAGATATGTTCAGAATGAAGGGGACAGTACTGAGTAAGATGTGACCCTGATTTTATAAGAGGAGGGAAAGAATTAATCAAGTAATCAGAAGTGATGTATGAATACAAACTGCTACAACTGTTGTAAAGGAAAGGGCCTCTGTCCTATGAGGAAAGATAACAAAGATTAGTGACTTAGACTCGGAGGTCAGGGAAGCCATTTCTGCATGATTAAAACTTAAGCTGAGGTCTGAGGGATCTTGCCAAAAGGGACGGGAAAGGCGCAGAGGTGATGTAAGAATTTTTCAGCGTAGGATAACATGTGCACAGTTCATGGGGCAGTTCGGAGCTTGACACATTACAGGAATAACAAACAGGACTAGTGTGATTGTGCTATGTGGAGCTAAGAGAGACACGGTGTGAGATGAGGATGGATAAGTAAACAATGGCTACCATGATGGTTACATAAACATTTAGGTCTTTATTGCCAGAGCAATAGGCGTTTAAGGATTTTAAATAGTGATTTGACTATACCATATTTAAACTTTGAAAGTATTACCTGGGGGATGGCATGAGAAGTAAGGGTTGGAGGATATACACAGTAAATACCTGAAGGGTAGTTAATGTAAATATTTCATGAGTGCCATAAAATATGATGGCAGATAAGAAAAATGTGCTCTATATTTAACTTTAAGAATAGCTACTGGGCCCGTTTTGTGTCAAATTGCCTCATGTTCCCACTCATCATTTACATGAGAACCTCAGCTTTTAGAATCACTATATAATTAGGGGAAGAAAGCAAGTGAAAATCTGAAGGAAAATAGCCTGATCCCTGCTTGTTAGAGACAATAGATGTCCTCTCTAGACCACTGTTGCTTCATGCTTTATCCTTTCCATGCAAATTATTTATTACATTAGCCTGGAATCATCATGATTTTGTCCTTGGAACACTTTAAATAGATTAGAAAATTCCTATAATCCTTATTTTATTGATTGTTGAGTTTTTCAGAAACAGACTCACCATCGATGATTACATGTATTTGTTATATGATAATTAATGATCTTTACCAAAGAGATAAAATGTTCCTTAAAAAATTCACTCCCAAGACCCTGCCCCATGTACTTATTTTCTTTTCTGTAATGGTATCTTGCAATGAATTTGGACTGCAAAACACTTACAGAGTATATACTCTGGTGCTTCGGTTGAATTTTGAGTTTTTAGTGGGCAACTATGCCATACAATGAATTATATTTGGTCAATGGTACAGATAAAATAAAGTTTTAGATACAAAAGTCTCCAGGGAAACAAACATGATCAGAGTCAATCAATCCTGTGTCTGGTTATATTTGCAAGAAAGTAGTTAAAGCAATACCAAGGGTCTCTGTTGAACAGTCACAAATAAAGAACAATAAATCAAAAGATTGAGGGCAGAATTAGGTTACAAGCTTGTCTTTTGCTGATGATCTCTTATATTTTTATACCAACCCCAGGGTGGAATTCACCAACTATTAACTTTTTCCTATATTTAGAGTCAAGATTTCAGAATCCAAAGGTTAAAGTTCTATGCAAGTCTGGACTGTAAGGATGTTGGAGTAAGCATCTCTCTATCAACCAGTCAATAGACTATAGGCCATATCCAACTTCTAAACTTTTTCAAGATGATGACTGTGGTGGGCTTTTATCTATAGAGCATCTAGGTTTGGGGGAAAAAAAAAACCACAAATATCTACTCTTGATTCAACTGCTTAACACATCAAAGGGCTATGATATATGAAATTCTATCCAGAAACAGAAAACTATGCTTTAGTAAATGGGTTTGGTTTTGTGTTAGTTGAGATGAGCCAATCCAAATGAACGTCTGCTTAACCATCTTGTTGTGCCCTATAGAGATAAGGTTGATTTGGGGTACTATGTCTGGCAAGGTTTGAAGTCTAAGTTTTCTGAGTCTGAACAGAATCCAGTAACAGTATGAGAAATCAGCATACCCAGAGACCTAGTATTTATTCATAAGACTTC
This sequence comes from Piliocolobus tephrosceles, assembly GCF_002776525.5. NCBI lineage: Eukaryota > Metazoa > Chordata > Mammalia > Primates > Cercopithecidae > Piliocolobus > Piliocolobus tephrosceles. The sequence goes on along the minus strand of NC_045435.1, from coordinate 4,191,372 downwards.
TTTACTGATAATAGCTATTGGGAAAACGATACAAGGAAATATTTCTTGAGTGTCTCAGGCGCCAATCTGGGATCACGCAACTGATAGATATTAACACCACAACTCTGGTTTATTTATTTATTTATTTATTTATTTACTTACTTACTTACTTACTTACTTATTTATTGAGACTGAGTTTTGCTCTTGTTGCCCAGGCTGCAGTGCAATGCGCAATCTTGCCTCACCGCAACCTCTGCCTCTGGGGTTTCAGTGAGTGTCCTGCCTCAGCCTCTTGAGTAGCTGGGATGACAGGCGCTCACCACCATACCTGGCTAATTTTGTATTTTTAGTAGAGATGGAGTTTCTCCATGTTGGTCAGGATGGTCTCGAACTCCTGACCTTAGGTGATCTGCCCATCTTGGCTTCCCAAAGTGCTGGGATTACAAGCGTGAGCCACTGTGCCCTGCCTAACTCTGGTTGACTTTTATGCCTTCCTCGCCCCAAACTCCTATATCCTCTGTATTAGTGTACTAAGACTACTGTAACAGAATACCATAGACTAGTTTGTTTAAAAAATATAGGTTATTTTCTCACAGTTCTGGAGCTTGGAAGCCCAAGATCATAGCGCTGGTAGGGAAAGCTGCTGGTGAGGCTTCTCTCCTTCGCTTGCAGATAGGCATCTTCCTTGTGCCCTCCCATAGCCTTTCTTCTGAGCACGCACACTCGTGCTATCTCTTCCTCCTTATGTAAGGACAAAAGGCTCCACTGTAATAACCTTCATTTACACTTAATTATGTTTCAAAAAGCCTATTTCCAAACATAGTCACACTAGGGATTAGGGCTACAATATATAAATTTGGAGGGGGGATACAATTAAATTCACAATATACCCCAACCCTATCCCAACTTTTACCTCCAAGTTGTAGTTATCCTTGAACATACTCTGTAGAGGCCTCAGAAGGGACATTTTCCCAGTGTTTGAGCGTGATGTCTACATATTAAAACTATGTTGTGAGTTTCATTGTATCTTCACTGTTTCACTCTTTTAAGCAATTCAAGCATCAATTGAGTGTCTGTGCCTTATAAAAAAGTGTAACTGATTCTCAGCTTACATATATTCAACACAGTGATAAACCGAAGTAATATACTTCAACCCTAGGAGTCTACCTTTAAGACCTCCACTTGTTCCATAGTTTTATGAAGATTCAAAGTTGAAGATTTTATTGTGTGTATTTGTTTCTGTCTTTAAGGGCACTACAGAAGTTGAAGCTGAGGTCTACACCATCCATGGCCACAGGAATATGATGTGCTATTTCTCCCAAGTGAGAACTTAATTATAAGTATATGATATTTTAATATCAATGATAGGTGACCATACTCAGTCACATTCTGCAGAAAACTAGTGTATGAAAAAAGTTTCAGTAACAAAAAGAGCAATGTGTATTTCATAGCCCATATGTGACAACTAAATTATTTGAATTGTTAACAATGCCCAGGTCCATTCATTCATTCACAAGAGTATTTGCAATTATCAGGTATAGTTTTTATGATTTCTGGTGATAATTATTTTTATGACAGGAATTTTCTTATTTCACACACACACAAATTTATGATGGGCTGATAGCTTTAATTTTTCTCTGTAATAGGATTGAACTATCTTGATTCTACCCAGAATCTGGGTTAAGGAATATTCTTAAATTCTGGCCAGGGAAGGAATAGAGACAGAGCTCTGACTGAATTTTTCACTGCATTGTTTTTCAAATATTAATATACTACTCACCATAAAGAAATAAATAAAGAAATAATTGCCTGTTTCTTCCACAATGGAATAAGTCATATTTGAATAGGATCCAAAGAACATCCCAGTTGTCACACAGTAAACTCACATTGTACACTTCAGGCAGAATTTAGTCATATAGCCCTGTTAGTAGCAAGGGCAAGCACATTGCTTTGATAAAGTTGTGCTTTTGGCATTTGTGACAACTACTGGGCTTGGTTGTGGACTCCCTGGAGTTCCACTAAGGAAGGAGACAGATCAAAGATTATAATCCTTGCTCCAGGCAAGCTATGCTGCATAGACTTTATTCTAGGCCCTAATTTTTCTTTCCTTCCTTTGAAGATAAATGCTCCAAGTACTATTATTTGTCACTGTCACACACTTAAATATACCTTGACAAATAATGTTACTTTTTTAGTAATCTTTGACTCCTTCAATTTAAACAGCAATTTTCAAGAATGATCAGTCTAGGTTTCAAAAAAAGCTCTAACCTCAAAATTTTCGTACTTATTTCAGTCATGGCAAGTCATATTATTGGGGTATATACCAAAATATTAGTAATTTTAAGGAATCATATTTAAGTAATATTCTCATAGCTTCAAGATTTAACTAGGTTAAACTGATTTTTAAAATGGTAATAAAACAAAGTATTACCTGTATTTATTTTCAAAGTATTTTAAAACACAAATAGGTTCTAATTGATCATAACCAAATATTCTCTCACTTTTAATTAAAGAAATTTATACTAGAGGATAACAGAAAATCTTATGTCACACAACTAGTTGACATGAAATCACTTCCATAGCCTACTTCACCAAATCACAAATTGAAAGCTATTTTCAAGTTTCAGAACATTTTTTAAAGAAAATTCAATGGAATTGGGTTTTACAAAAGAAAATAGTTTTGTTTACATTTTTTTCCTGGCAAATTATTTTTCTTTACAAGATGTGAGGATTACAAAAGTTCGGTAGACAATTAGAGTTTTATTTACAAATATTTACAGTATACTATCAGAAAAGCATCTATTTTAACTTAAAAGCAGAGAGATCACAAGAAGGGCAACAGGCAAGGAGATGAGAGGATTAGAAGGAAAAAGTCATTAAATGCAGAGTTGTAAGTGCTTTACCTGCATTCAATCATTCCATCTGACATAATACTCTAAGGTATTTGCCATCATTAAGTCTTATATACAGACAAGCTAAATCTTAGGGAGTAGAGAGGTTAGTGAAATTGGTCAAGATTACAAAATATTAGGCTGTGGATTTAGTATTTGATCTCAGGACTTCTGATTTTTAAGTTAACTGTCTTAATTCCTGCTACTATAAATGAGGAAGGTTTTATATATATTTAGCTGTCCTTGAGTCCCCTTATGGAGGCAGTAGGAGGAAGACAGTACCTCATGTTCTGACATAATGCTGTAATACATTTACTTAAAATTCATCAATGTTCCCATGGTACACATTATGTTTAAATGATGAAGAGAATGACATGAGTATGCGAGTGTATTAACTGGATAATTTTCTGTCCATGAGCTATCAGGTACAAAAAAACACTTTGTTTCTAGGTACAACTAGGCATATGCCAAAATAATGTTTAAAAAATTGTATTAGTAAGGTTCTTGTCATATTCTAGTTATTTCTTAATAACACTTTTTTTCAGTAAAGATAAAAGAAAAACAATGAGAAATAAAAAACTGAAACACAAAACAGAAACCACTTATACTACTGAAGAATCCTGAAGAGTACAACTACCAAATATTAAAACATGTTATATGGATCTTTTTCTAGTTAGACTATAAATGAAAATGAAAGTTTTCATTATCGCCATATACACTTTTAAAAATCCACTCTTCTCTTTAAAACCATAAGAGAGATCTGAAAATAAAGAAATATCAAAGCCCTGGAATCCATAAAGTTGAGCTATCCCTAGATAACTAAGGAATGAAAGATGTGTTTAGACTTGATACCAGATGACGTTGGGTACTAGACAGACAGAGGAACAATCCTACCATGGAATGATACCTTTTTTTAGATTGGAAAACACTGGCCAATCTTTTGACACATTGGCTTGTGTGCTGGATTGGAATCTACAGTAACATCCAAAGCAAAGACAATGCTCTCTGCCAACTAATTATCCTAAATGGGGATTTTTACTGAGAAAATAGAGACTAGAGACAGGAGGGTGGAAATAAATCATGTGGTCGAGAAATCTTGCAGTCTCCTGACATCAGTCTCTGACAGTCCTGCACTATTAATATCTAACTATCTCAAAGTTTCAGGCAGCGTTGGAATCTCAGTGTGCAGTTAGTCTATTAATGTGCATTCTCACAATCTCACAGTTGGGGTAATACAGTCCCTGATTTTTCTCAGCCTCAAAATCTCATGCTCTCATAGTCTTGAGGTATATCAGATTCGCAGTGTGGCATCTTCGTGTTCTAAAAGTTTTGAAGTTCATCTTATTTGTATTCTGACTGTTTTGAGATCAGTAAGTTTCACAGTATTTTAGTTAAATGGCTCTCCTGAAGGAAAAGGCCTAAACTTACCTTTAAAGTTTGGAAAAGTTAGGTGATATATCCAACCAAAATGGCATTGAAAAGCAAATTTAATTCAATTTCTAATATGATCAAAGATATTAATCCAGTGGAGAAACAGGAAAACAGGTACTGTGCTGAAATTCAAGGAGAGACTCTCCTAGTTTTCTGGTGCTTGCACTCTCAAGTCTTGCTTAAAGTGATGAAACTTCTACAGAAGCAACCCGAACAGGGTGAGAATTCCACTTGTAATTAAGTAACCTACATGATTAGACTCTGTTCCTGATGCTTTCATTTTGTTGACCTTGTTTTTAAAAGAACGATGAGTGTTTGCGTGCGTGTGCGTGTGTGTAGTCATAGAAACTCTCTGATATTCTGAGCATATCTTGATCTGAGAATGTAAAACTCTAAAATTTTTGTTTTTTAAACTGCTCAGTGCTGTCATATTCTCCATTCTTGTGTTCATTAATTCCACTATAACAGTATTTTGATCATCTATCAACTCTACTAAATATTTGTCTACAATAGTTTTTTCTTTAAAATTTGAAAGTTTTAAAATTTGCATGGATACACATTTGTACATATTTACATAACACATGTGATATTACAGTCATACAATGTGTAATAATCAGATCAGGATAGTTAAGATATCCATCACGTCAAACATTTATTTATTTGTGTTGGGAGCATTCCAAACTCCATAGTCACCCTATTGTGATCCTAAACACTAGCTCTTATTCCTTTTATCTAACTATATGTTTTTACCTATTTCCCAATCCCTCTATTCTTTCTTCCCACCATGCTTCCCAGCCTCTGGTAACCATCATTTTACTTTCTACCTCAGTGAGATAAATAAGTTCTTTATTCCATATAACCCTAGGGGACAATTTAAGTAACTATATTGCCCCTATATGCCATAAATTAATAGTATTCTGTTTTTAGGAATAAGGAAATGTTATCTGATGTGATATCCAATGAAACCAGATTTCATTCCTTAAAGGCTGACACTCACTTACCAACCACTGCTATCACTCAAAATACAGTGTAAGAAACAGGAGCCAAATTAGGTATTTTAATAGAGATTAAATAGAGATAATTAGGTGTTTACAAAATTATTAGAAGGACTAGAGGAGAAGTAGACCTTAATCTTAAACTGCAGGTCTGTCTACTAGAACTGACCCCCCAGGGAAGCTACTCTGAAGATCAGAATTTGAATTTAAGAACAAACTCTATGCCCTTAACTGCTATCTAGAATTTAGAAATCCAAAGGCATTGTTACTACTCTATCTTTTAACATCCAGAAAGCTGGAGAATAGATACCATAGGCACTGGAATATGGTGGAAAGAATCTTCATGTTAGTAAATATTTTTTGTGTGTAAGGAGGAAAAATAAAATAGCCCCCAAAGAGCAAGCAGCTGGCTTCTCTTTCATTTACCTGTAGTTTCAAATTCCATGAAAATGCATTAAATAGATGGGGCCTAATTTACAGATTGAAAAAGAATGGGAGGATGACTGATTTAGTTCATTCCTGGTGTTCACCACACTATACAAGAAAAATCAAAATATCCAAATACAGAATGTTTTTCTGTGTTATAGAATGATAATTGAAAAACATATATACACACAGATATACTATGCACACATATGTTGACTTTTCCAATTTACCACCTTAAACTATAGTGTTAGACGTGTGTTCATAAAGTTATTTTGAGTAGATAGATATAATTTGGGCAAAAATGTGAGGATATTATCCTAACATCTATTTAAATTATGTCAATAATTTCATTCCTATGTTCACTAAGACAGAAGGTGAGTAGTGCGACTTCACTTGCCAGCATGGTAGATAATTTGTAATTAAGGCTTAATATTGCTTTTAGAGGGTATTCATCTTTCACCTTATAGGAAAGGTAACTGGAAGTGCAGTTTTTAAACTGAAATAACTGCAAAACTGGGGGCAAAAAAACCATAGTGCATAAATACTTATGACCCCTGATATGCTCCCATGCTTATTTCTTAGGATTTTTATTTATTTACTTATCTAGACATAATATTGGATTGATGATTTCTCCATTTTAATGAGGGAAGAGCTGGCCTTTATACTGAGTGATGTAAACTATTTCCTATATAGTGAAATTTAAGTGGCCATAATTGACCACTAGACATAAAAATTTCCCTAGCTACTACCTTATAATTTCTAACATTCTTGTCCTCAGCCCTGATGACTGTAACAACATGGTTATTCAACTTAAAGGGTTGTGTTTGGATTTTGTACATATGGAATTGAACCACACTCACATAAACACATAAACTTTTTTATTGCTGTTTTTCTATTTACTCTGCCTTTTCACAAGTAGAATAATTTTCAGTGTTACATAATTGTGATTATTTTAAAGAATTGCCAAATTCTCTTTCAGTTTTCAAAATACTTCCTAATACTCTTCTTAGCTGGGTTGGTGCCATTGAAAGGATTTGTTTAACTTTTTTTTTTTTTAAATATAAAACCTACTGCTCAAGAGATTTCAAGATCTCAAAGAACTGTGATAAATTATGGGTCAAATTTAGAACAACAAAATGTCAAGATTCTGATCTTGTGTCTTGTACCAAACGGGTGCTTTTGTTCCCACCAAGCAACAGAATAGGGCATTATGAACTGAATTGCGCCCCTGTCCATTCATAGGTTGAAGTCTTATCCTCCAAGCTCCTTGGAATGTAGACTGCATTTGAAGACAGGGTCTTTAAAGAGGTAACTAAATTAAAACGAGGTCATTATGGTGAAACCTAATCCAGTATGACTGGCGTGCTTACAAGAAAAAACAGATGTACAGAGGGAAGAACATGTGAAGATATAGGGAGAAGGTGGCTATCTACAAGCCAATGAGAGAGACCCCAGAAGAAACCAATCCTGCCAACATTTTGATCTCAGACTTCTGCCTTTTGGAACTGTGAGACAATTAATTTCTGTTGTTTGATCTGCCCAGTCTATGCTATTCTGTTATGGTAGCCCTAGCAAACAAATACAAATATGGCTTTGAGAAATCTGTGAGGGGATGTCAAGCACCTTGGTTGGAGATAAGGGTGGCTAAAATGTTGAGCACACTTTGTCTTAAATTACTTGTTTAAAGGGGCTGTGAGGATTAATGATTTCTCATTCAGAAAAACCAAAATCATGTGCACTTATCCTATTACTATTTTCTCAGGTGCCATATTTAATATGTAACAATGTAGGCTATATTTCTTAAGAGTTCATTCAACATAGTATATTATAGCTAAGAATTTCAACACTACCATTTTTGTTTCTCCTAAGAAAGCTGTAATATAGCAAAACTCTTTTTCTTCCTCTCTCTCCCCTCCCCTCTCTCTCTCTCACACACACACACACACGTTCGTACATGTAGAAGTGAATTTACCTAGATGCTAAAAAAATTAACCTTCAGAACTGTCATAAGACCATGATCTGTACCTAAATTTGTGTTTGTAAATTTATATTACTGTTATTGTATAAGAAATAACCCCCCATACCAAAGTAAGATATTCCTTTGTGTGTGTGTATATCGATATATAAATGTTTTATCTCTATTTGAACTAGAAAGATAATCAATGTTTATAACTGTCACCTTCCTTAAGCTCTGCGGTAGTTGACTGCTTGATAGAAAGCACCATATCTTAGTCATCTTAGTTACTTCAGAGCCTTGTCAGAAGTCCTACTACATAGAAACGACTATAAAAATAGTGTTGTTGAAAGAAGGGAAGAAAAAAAGAGAATAATCCAAAGAGAAATTAATAATTTATCAAAAATGAAGGGATTATAGATTCTTGAAGTTAAAAAAAATTAGAAGAATAATGAATTTCAAGCATGCAGTAGTACAAAGTAAACATTGAAATGTACTTTGTAGACAAGATGATCTCATTGTGAATGGAGATTATACAGTCTCATCTATGATACTGAAGTTTTAAATTGACTTCTAATAAGTAGAAGAAATATATCTGTTTTGTTCAGTTTCTAGTATTTCATATTTATATATTAGACATATTTCATTGAAATGCCCTTTAAAAGTCATTTTATGTGTCTTTCTAACATGAAAGAATATTTAAAAAATATATCGTTAGAGATATCTACTAGCTTTTTCACTAGTGTCTGCTTCTATGCATGCTCGATTTGATTTTGGCATCACTTGAGTAAGCATCAAAGGAACATAGATCTAAACTCAGGAAATCATTAATGAAAACTCAAAGATGGCTTACCATGTTAGAGTCATAAAACTTGTGTGCAAATTACAGGTACGTTTCTTTTAATTCAGCTAAGAAGTTAGCTGAGGAGCCCACCATATAGTTCTGCCTTGATATAGTTCATATTTCCTGAGGCATAATAAAGAGCAAACACGGCAATAGCACATCAACTGCCAAGAGTGGTTGACAAAAAATTGGCTGACTGAAATTGGCTGGCTAACAGGAACGTAAAAGCTTTATATTGTATGAGTATGTATTTTCATTGCTTGATCTCACTTAATACAAAAAAAATTCCCAAAGCTTGATTTCTGGGATCTTATAAACTATTACATTTGGAAATTTTAGAAGCAAAGAATCTTAATTTATGAGCATTTGGAAACAAGGATAGAAATCAAGAGTGTTCATTTATCAATAAGATTATGCTGATATTTTCTCTTTCTATTGCTGATGATACATAGAGAAGAGAAGAAGAGAGATGCTCATTCATTCATTTGCTGGCATTGTTCATGGTTTCTCTTATCTAGAAGTCATGGTATAAAATGTTGGGGTTGTACATGTCATTTTATCTTGTAGGTTTATGTTTCACCTTCAAAAAACACTGAATATGATGATCTATAATTAATTCTATTCATTTATTAGACAGGACTTTCTCACCAAAAGGCATCTTCATAGAAAAATTTAGAGATGTCAGACAATATGATTATCCAACTTACAGAGTTGTGTTTGGTTTTTGTACATATGGAATTGAATCGCACTCACATAAACATTCATATTGTTGTGTTTTTTTTCCATTTACTTTGCCTTTTCACAATTAGAATAATTTTCTGTGATATAATTGTGAATATTTTAGAGAATTGTCAAATTCTCTTTCAGTCTTCAAAGTTTAGCATGTTAGAGGTAGAAAGACATGAGCTTTCAGAGAGTAGCAGACCGTTACATCTGTCTGCATATCACATTGAGCTACACCGAGAATCGGGTTGACCATTATAGAAAAGGAACAGCGATTACCAAACAAACTGAGAATATTAAGTACACCCAGAGCATTAAGCTAAACTAAAGCAAGGACATATAAGTGAGGAAGAGCAGGCATCTGAGGATGTTAGTCTATATGGGTGTGCAAACCTCAGGAGATGGGGTAGGAAACAACAAGAGAAAAAAGTATCAAAATATGTAATTAGAAACAAGAGTCAGTTAACAAACAGATAATAATTATTAGAGAAAGACATTACATTGTATTTAAGTAAAATCATCAGCAAGATAATATTCTGTCTAAATATAAATGTATAGATTACAAATTCTTTATCTTTGATTAATGAAATTTTCTGTCTCTTGATAGTAAACTTGAATTACTGGTATGAAGAGGCATAAAGCATTGTAGACTGAATTAAGCAGTTCCAACTAAGCTGCCATAGTGCACAGAACAACTTATCAATTATCCAAGTCACAGCAGTTAGAGAATCTCTTAGAAAATCCATCCTAAGAACAGACTATGTATTTGACAAAAGGCGTCATATTTTGAAGAACATATTTCAAAACATGTTATTCATCATATAAGTAATATAACGATATTACAGAATAGTTGAAATTTAATGACAATTTAAGTAAAATTTTTGAAGAGAGTTAAACCATATCCTTTTTATTTGAAATAAATTAATTCAGACTGTGAATAAAGCTGATACTTATGGATACTAAATCTATTAATACTACATTAAAAGATTTGAAAGTTAGTGATACTCCTTTATAGCGCATATTTTAAATAAATTGTGTCACCTCACCTAATTTGTCTGTCCAACCGATATTTGAATGCTATCCTTGACAGACTTCTTTTTCCATCTTACCATTTGCTTTTCAAGCTAGAGGGATTATCATAAACAAAGCAAAATGAAGATATAATAATTCTACCCCTTGTTCATGTTCATGCGCGCTATTTTAGTAAACTTTCACTCTTTATGGTTCTTTCACATATATAATTTTATTTCACTTTATTGCTAAATTTAATATTTTATTTTATTCTTATAACACTCTTGTAATATAGATAGAGCAAGTCATATCTATTTCAGCTTATAGACTAAGCTGCCATAACTAATTTTTAAAAGAAGTTTACAGCTTTTATATTAATAACCTCCGTGACATAAAAAAAAAAAAAAAAAGAATGCTTAAAACATTTTCGAAGACTATAGTGAGTTTAGAAGAATATAGTGAGGATGCCATTCCCTACCTCTCCAAAAATGTTCATTTACTAACCCCTGAAACTCATGAATGTTTCCTTAGTTGAAGAGTGTCTTGGCAGACATAGTTACATTCAGAATCTTAAGATAATCTTGGATTTAGGGTAGGTACTAAATCTGGTAACAGGTGTTCTTACAAGGCCTCATAAGAGAAAGGCAGCAGGAGATTTGAAACACACAGAGGAGCAAACCATGTGAAGACACCGGAAGAGACTGGAATTATGCAGCCCCAAGCTGAGGAGCCACCCGAAGCTAGAAGAGGCAAGGAAGGATCTTCCCCTAAAGCCTTTGTAGGGTGTGTGTGGCTCTTCTGACACCTTCATTTTAGACTTTGCCCTCTAAACCTGTCAGAAAACAAGTTTCTTTAGTTTTTAAGCTATTGTAATTTGTTATAACAGCCCTAGAAAAACAATACCAAAAGTATTACATAAGATAGTAATTTGTAAGAAAACCACCATATATCGTTTTCTTCCTCCAGATATTTGGATATTTGTACAAATACTATATTTTACTTGCCTAAGCTAAAATCTACAGAATTCAAAATTTCATACAGAAAATTTGATCATATATGGAAAATGTATTTATTTTTCTAATGCAAATAATGTATCAGGTCTGCCCTTCTATTCTAAAATTCTGCATTTAAAAATTGAACAAATGCTCACAGGGCATGTATTATCATATTTTAGCTATAAATGGATATTTTAAGCCTAGTTGCATATGAACATTAGACAATTTCAATCCATGTGAGTAATTATCAGTTTTTGCGGTTCTGAGACAGTGACTTAGACTTTGAGTAAGTGAACTTTAAGCCATTCTTTTCATACAATTTTTCGCTAGCTGGAATAGACAGGGCTTTCTGACTAAAATTTGTTACAGCATGCAAGCAACAGAGCATCTCTCATCAATTGTCTTCAAATGGTCAAATTCGATAAAGGCAATTACAGCCTGAGCAACGATAATCATTTCGTATCTAATAAAGCAGAGTAAGTGAACATTACAACTCAACAACAATTTATAGCATTGGGCATAATGTGTGAGGTCAGATTCAGGGGACATTTCTAACTCAGGATGACTAAGTGTTCAGCTTGAGCCAGGAATCTATAGAGCCAAATTCAGGCAGCAACTTGAATGTTCTGAAAATGGAATCTCTCTTTATTTTGAGTGTAGTGTTTAATGGTTTCATAGGACTCTACTGGGCAGTACTTCAGTAACAAGTACGTACTATATTATACTGTACTTTATATAGGTTAGGACACCTTGTTCATGATTTAAAAAGTGATTATTTAAAACTTAATAGATTCTTCCACAGGCTCTACTAGAGAGTACAGGTTTAAGGTGTCCACTGAATCGATTTTGTCAGTCTGTAAATTGGTATGAATTGTCTCCTAGAGGCATATAGTTCTGCACATAGCATTGTTTCTATTTTACTGGGATAATGTAGACCTATGCATGCTCTACCATTGTGCCATTGAAATATGATGAAGTCAGTTTACATCTATTGACATGCATGCTTTGAATGGTTGTAGAGAAGTTCTAAGCTCTTGAAAGCTAGTTTTAAATTGCTTTTCTGCATAGCTATCTATATAAGCTGGATTCTGTTTTTTAAAGGCTTTGTCTTCCTTCAAAACGTGCTTCTGCATTCTAAAATACTTAAAATGCTTACATATTGTCCTTTTGATCCCTGCAACCACATTGGGAAGAGATATTTTAGAGAAATTATTATTATTATTCAGTTTTCAAATTAATCAATTTAGACTATGAGAAGTTTATGAATTGCCCAAAGTTATGTGAAGAATCAATGTAAAAGGATCTTCTTTCTGACACTCTATCTTGAATATCAATTTTTTCATTAGAACATTCTGATAGGGTTACAGGCTTCCAGGGACTTTAAACCAGAAATTGATATAATGCCTGAGGTTACCTGGAGGAGTTTTTGTGGGTTGCCTGTATCTGTAATAACCTAATACAAATTTTTATACATTAGAATTTTAGATTTTAGGATTTTGATATTAGAATATGCCATAGGATATATGAGCATTCCCCATAAATCAGAATATAGGAACACAGAGACAAAAACAAGAAGCCAACTTCAAGCATACACTGTATTGGTTGGTGTAAGTCAGATTTTGCTGTGGTAAAAAATAAGCTAAAATAACCCTTAAACTTGGTGGCGTAAAACAATGTGATTGTTACTTTGTTTAAGTTACTCACACACAAAAACGTCTAATGTAATTGGATTGTGTGAGAAGAGATTGGAAGAGGGGTAGGTGAGCATTATTTGCTGTGATCACTTAGGAGCTCAGGCAGAGGAAACTCCGTCTCAACACACTCTTCCATGCTTACTGTGACATATAAAGGATATAGCTGCAGAATCTCTCTTCTGCAATTAAATACTTCAGCATGTAAGTGATTTGCATCACTTCCACCCATAAGTCATTCACCAGAAGTAGTCATACTTAACTTCAAAAAGGTGAGAAAAATACAATATTCTTTGTGTCTGGAAGGAGATGAAAGCCAGGTATCAGTGAGCAGTTGAAATGCATATCCAGACATGAGGCATAATTTTTTTTAAGGTTAGTGATCAACTTTTGGAGTGTAATGTAGATAGTTCAACATAAGATAATTAATATGTTCAAAATCCAAGAAGTAAAAGTAGTCTTGGCATTTATTGGGACTAGTCTCTAATCAATGCAGAGATTTATTTTTAAATATTCTGTGAATTATTCTTGAATATTTCAGTGATGGGGTGCTGACTATTTGACCTAGTAGCTGTTATTCCATTGGATGACTCTATTGTTTTCATTTATTTATTTATTTATTTATTTTTGGGACAGAGTTTCACTCTTTTGCCCAAGTTGCAGTGAAGTGGCATGATCTTGGCTCACTGCAACATCCACCCCCGGGTTCAAGTGATTCTTCTGCCTCAGCCTCCCGAGTAGCTGGGATTACAGGCATATGCCACCACGCCCAGCTAATTTTTTTCATTTTCATTTTATTTTTAGTAGATATGGGGTTTCACCATGTTGGCCAGGCTGGTCCCTAACTCCTGACCTCAGGTGATCCACCTACCTCAACCTCCCAAAGTGCTAGGATTACAGGCATGAGCCACTTCTCCCGTCCTGGATGACTCTACTATTAAAGCTTATTTCTATTGACCTTCTTTGCATCTATGAAACTGAAGCTCTCACTTAACAACCCCTGTTTCACCTTCTGAGCACAATATAACAATACAAACGGATTTGACACAACATTAGGACACTAGTTGAAGCAGTATTTAAGAAGCTGCAGGCTATAAAGCGAATAATAATCACCAGATGAAACATCTCCAGCAAAGATGCAACTGGCTCTTAGTATATGTTATCTTGTTTCTATACCTCATCAGGTGACCTGCACCCCTCACCTTGTGAATTCCATAGGGGAACTCTTAGATTGGAAATACAATTGATCATCTTTGTACTCCTAAAAAATGCAACCTTGAAACCACATTGAGATTCCACCTTATAACCAATAAGACAGCTATTACCAAAAAAAGTAGAAAATAACAAATGTTGGCAATGTTGTGAGAAAATTGAAACCCTTGTACATTGCTGGTCAAATGTAAAACGGTACAGTCTTGGTGAAAATCAGTACAGAGGTATCTGAAAAAGTTAAACACCGACTTACTGTATGAACCAGCCAGTCCACTTATGACTCTATGACTAAAATAATTGAAAGCAGGGACTTGAAGAGATAGTTGTATACTCACATTCATAACAGCTTTATTGACAACAGCTGGAAGGTGAAAATAACCCAAATGTCTATTGACAAATGAATGAATAAACCTAATGTGCTATATACATACAATGGAGTATTATTCAACCTTGAAAGTAATAAAATTCTGACACATGCTAAAAAATGGTTAAATCTTGAATAAATTTTGCTAAGGGAAACAAATCAGACACAAAAGGACAAATATTTTAAAATTCAGTGTATGTGAAGTGCCTAGAGAATCTGAGATTCACAGAAAGAAAGTAGAATGGTGATTGCCAGGGTCTGGGGGAAGCAGGTATGAGTAACTATTGTCCAGTGAGTATAGAGTTTCAGTTTGGGAATATAAAAATATTCTGAAGATCGATGGTAACATTGATTACACAACAATGTGAATATATTTCATGCTACTCAACTGTATGCCTAAGATTGTTAAAAAGATACATTTTATTTTATGTATATATTACCACAATAAAGAAGAAAAAAGAAATAGAAAAGATAAAATGCAAGTCTGTTTCATACTGAAGGACTTTTATCAAGGTCTTTAAAAAAATTAAATAATTTCCCAAGAGACTTAAACAGACATTTTTGAGTTACATGTGCAAAATATACATGTAATCAGAGCTTCAAAATATGTCAGTATAAACAGGAAGATAAAATAAATGCAGTCTAACTCCAAGTATTGATCATGATTTAGAGCATAAAATGGATCAACTATTAAAGTACTATCCTCAATATGCAAATAGCTGTTTATATAGGATATGCTCAAATTATACATGGTTTTCTAAATTACTAACCCATTCAGAGGTGATAGCAAGAATAAGTTTTACTTATTAGATTATTTACTTAGAGTTAACCAGCCTCAAAATATTTGTAAAATAATAAGGCCTAAGTTGAACTTAATTCCTACTGAAAATAGGTCCTCACAATTCTACTACTTTCCCAAATAACATAGCTACAATCATCAATGCACTCCGCTTTCCTTCTCCACTGAAATGAGTCACTCTTATTTATCTTCCTTTCCAGACAGTGCATTTTGTTGTGTTTTATTGCTCCAAGAGGTGAGAATCCAAGAAATGAAGCAACCTGCAATTATCTTTCCACACAAATGATTGATGTCTCACGCGACCCCAATTTGCCCTCATCTCTGGTTTTCACTTTCAAAGCCTTGTTGCCTGGTAATCTTGGATCCACACCTGACACAAATTGATTGTTGTCAGGATAAAATCAAATATCTAAATTAAAATTAAAAATGTGAGTAAGAAAAAGTCACATGCTAAAGTGAGGCTACAAAATCTGAAACGTAAATCCTCCAAAAAAAAAAAAAAAACAAGAAAAGAAAAGATACAAGTGGAAGGCAATAGTTTGTAGAGGAATGAGCAAAAATAATTTGGAGTATGGATGCAAAACTTGAGCCAGAATGAAGGGGTAAGAGTCAAGAGTAAATGGCCTCTTGCATTCTTGATAAACAAGTAAATCCACAAAGGGAGGATTCCAGACTCTGTATATAAATGATCAGATATCGGGTATCTGGAATTAAGCACTGGTTTTTCAAAGGGTTTTTTACAAAAGAGAGTCTCCTTTATTAGGTATGCTTCTTCTACCTTTCATCTTCTAACTTTTTACCTTCTACTTTTACCTTCATTTTTCCTTCCTTTTTTATTCCTCTATCCTTTCTCTATTCCTTTGTTCTTGTTTAAAAAACACCGCATGTTCTCACTCATAGGTGGGAACTGAACAATGAGCTCACTTGGACTCGGGAAGGGGAACATCACACACTGGGGCCTATCATGGGGAGGGGGGAGGGGGGAGGGATTGCATTGGGGAGTTATACCTGATATAAATGATGAATTGATGGGTGCTGACGAGTTGATGGGTGCAGCACACCAACATGGCACATGTATACATATGTAACAAACCTGCACGTTATGCACATGTACCCTAGAACTTAAAGTATAATAAAAAATAAATAAATAAATAAAATAAAATTTACTTTTTTTTTTTTTTTGAGATTGAGTTTCACTCTGTCACCCAGACTGGAGTGCAGTGGTGCCATCTCGGCTCACTGTGAATTCCGCCTCCCGGGTTCACACCATTCTCCTGCCTCCCCCTCCCGAGTAGCTGGGACTACAGGTGCCCGCCGCCACGCCCGCCTAATTTTTTGTATTTTTAGTAGAGATGGGGTTTCACCGTGTTAGCCAGGATGGTCTCGATCTCCTGACCTCGTGATCCACCTGCGTCGGTCTCCCGAAGTGTTGAGATTACAGGCATGAGCCATGGCACCCGGCTTAAATTTCCCTTTTAATTGATTTGCTTTCACTCATCGATTTTCATTACTTCCACCTTGTCCTGAATTTGCATTAATCACTATCTTCTGCTTTCCATCAGCCCGACTCCATTACCCAGTGATTGCATTGTTTTTCTTACCTTTTTCCATTATCCCATGTTTCTGATCTTCTGTATTTGCTCATCACAAATACAGCCATTTCAATAACACTTTGATTTGAATGTAACCTATCTATACTCACTCGCTTTTAATACTTTGATTTAATGTAATCTATCTATACTCATCCATTTTAAAGTGTTTTCCAATCATCTATTATAGAATAAAGAGTAAATAAACCTGATGACTCTTTTTTGTCCATATAAAATTTCTTGATGGAAGTTTCATGAATATTCAATATAAGTGGAATAATTTTGTATTAGTTTTCTATTGCCACTATAACAAATTACCATAAAGTTAATGACTTAAAACTTTATTTTCTTATAGTTCTTTAGGTTAGAAGTCTAGTATTTGTCTCACCAGTCTGCATTCCTTCTGGAGGCACCAGGGAAGAGTCCAATTTTTGCTCATTTAGGTCATTGATAATTAGTTATTTGCAGTTGTAGGACTGAGGTCCCCATTATCTTGCTGGTGTTCCCAGATTTTAGAGGTTGTCCACACGTCTTTACAGCTGACCTTCTTCCTGAATCTTAATAGCTGGCAACGGTAGGTTGATTCCTTTTCACACTCCAAATCTGTCCTCCCTTTGATTCCATTGTTGTGTCTCTCTGATCTGAACTTTTACCTTTACTTAGACTATTTATTTATTTGTTTGTTTGTTTCAGATAGAGTCTTGCTCTGTTGCCCAAGCTGGAGTGCAGTGGCATGATCTCAGCTCACTGGAACCTCTGCCTCCCAAGTTCAAGCAATTCTCCTGCCTCAGTCTCCCAAATACCTGGGACTACAGGCACGTGCAACCAAGCCTGGCTAATCTTTTGTATTTTTAGTAGAGATGGAGTTTCACTATGTTAGCCAGGATGGTCTCAATATCCTGACCTTGTGATCCGCCCTGCCTCAGGTCATGCCAGTGTGATCCACAGTAGATTGATAGCTTTCTTTCAAGCATTTTAGGTTGTTCTGCTCTGCTTCTTTTTTTTTTTTTTTTTTGAGATGGAGTCTTGCTTTGTCACCCAGGCTACAGTGCAGTGGCACAATCTCCGCTCACTGCAACCTCTGCCTCCCACGTTCAAAGGATTCTCCTACCTCAGCCTCCCGAGTAGCTGGTATTACAGGCATACACTACTAGGGCCAACTAATTTTCATATTTTTAATAGAGACGAAGTCGCACCATGTTGGCCAGACTGGTCTCGAACTCCTGACCTCAAGTGATCTACCCACCTTGGCCTCCAAAAGTGCTGGGATTACAGGCATGAGCCACCGTACCTGACCTTCTTACTTTCATTATTACTTTTATTTAAGAAAATACATATTATCATACCCAAAGACTTAAAAGAATTGTCATGTCTGGAAGAGACATGACAATCAATCATGGTATCAGGGAAGGAAAAAAGGATTTTGGAGAGAAGCTATTGAGGGAAACCGAGTGAATGCACTCAAGATTTAGCAACAATGGGAACAGAATACACTCCCAGGTCTGATGAGGAAAGGGAGAATTATGGTATGACTGGAGCCTTGAATGAGCTGAAAACACAGAAGGGGCACTGCCTAACCTGAACTATTGTTGTAGGCAAATACAAGTGCACTCAGAACCATGGTAACAACACATTCAGTTTGTGGAAAAAACAAATATTTACATCCTCCTCTTCTCTAGCACTCTGATCTCACCAATTTATCCCACTGGCCAGATCCTACGGGAAACTACATAAGCATGGCCATGGAGCTTATAATGGTAGAACCCACATCCAAAGCATAGGGCAGTGTCATACAATCATAAAAGGTGGAGAGTCAATAGATGTGAGAGTGAGAACCAAACAAAGGGAACCAAACAAGATTAGTTAGCCCAGAGATTTAGGCACATGTTTTCTGTAAATGGCCAGAGAGTAAATATTTTAGGCTTTGTGGACCACACAGTCTCCGTTGTAACTACTCAAGTTTGCTTCTGTATAGAGAAAGTAGTTATAGAGAACACATAAATGAACAAGTGTGGCTGAGTTCCATTACATTATTTGCAATGATAAGTAGCTTATTATTATTTACAATGATAAGAAACATTATTTACAATAATAAGTTTGGGCCCCTGATTTATGGCATAGCCCTTGGACTCAGGTGGAAAGTTTTAAATGATTACTCCACAAATACATAACTCAGACTGCTTTCCAACATCAAACATAATTTCCTGCCAGCTAAAAATGACATTTCCCAACATTCTTCATGTCTAGGTATAGCTCTGTGGCTAAGTCTTAGCCAATGGAATGAGTAAGAGTGATATATACAACTTCTGAGTTGTTTTCTTCACGGAAAAGCATGTGCCCTTCACGTCTTTCCTCTATCCTGCTTTTTAAAATTTAGACTGAGTGAATATGGGGGTGAGTCATCTTTGGCCATGTGGAGGAAAAGAAATAGCCTATGTCACCAGCACCCTGGAACCACCCTGCTTACCCTTGGGTGTCTATTCTGATTTCAAGAGTGTTACATAATCCTATCTCTTATTTAAGCTACTATTCTTTTCAAGTCTTAATTTAGTAGTTGAACTTATGTCATTTGAGTGGTTTCTAAGATATAGTTGATTTTCCTGAAAAATGGGAATATTATAGTCATATAGAATTGTTGCAAAGGCTAAATCACCTTATCAAGTCAACTGGAACATAACAGACATTCAGCAAAATATTTAAAAAGTGATATTAATAAGAGTCCATTATTATGTTAGGCATTGTGAGAAATACAAATTAAATATTGGAGACAATATGATCTAACTTAGAATATGACCTCATTATCCATTGTTGTGTCCACAAGAATAGCTCCCAATAAATTGTCTAGAAATCAGACAAGTGGGTAAATAATTAGAAATTAAAATTAAATTGTATATTTCACCAAATATCCTTACTTTTTATGATAGGATCCTGGAAACTGTGCTATAGAAGAGATTACACAAAGCAAATCATACTCCAAGAAATGAACAATTGTGAGTGTTTAATCACTACCAAAGACTAACAATAAAATAAGTCATAATTGGAATCAACACATTTATTTCTTCAAATACAGCCCAAGACAGGTAAGGGAATAAAACAAGCTTTGTGAATCAAGGACTAAA
This sequence comes from Piliocolobus tephrosceles, assembly GCF_002776525.5. Lineage (NCBI taxonomy): Eukaryota > Metazoa > Chordata > Mammalia > Primates > Cercopithecidae > Piliocolobus > Piliocolobus tephrosceles. The sequence goes on along the minus strand of NC_045435.1, from coordinate 4,171,349 downwards.
AATAAAATAAGTCAAATATAGCCCAACACATGTAAAAAATTAAAACAAGCTCTGCAAACTAGAAATATAATCCAGACTCCCCAGGTGAATGTCTCTCTCCACAGATGAGAAAGCAGACCTGGAGAGTTTGAAATGTTAGAAACTTTTCAGCTTTTTTCCTTTTCAGGATGAGGCAGGAGGATTGCTTGGCCAGGAGTTTGAGGCTGCTCTGGGCAACATAGCAAGACCCCATCTCTACTAAAAATTTAAAACATTAGCCCAGCTTTGTGGCATGCATTGGTAGTCCCAGCTACTCAGGAGGCAGAGACAGGAGGAATCTTGGATCCCAGGAGTTTGGGGCTGCAGTGTCCAAAAAAAAAAAAAAAAGCAGAAGACTGATGAAGGCACTTGTCCCACAGTTTGGTGAAGAGATTTTCTCTTCCTAGTTTTGAAGAGGATTTTGTAGCCAAATATTCCTTTAGTTATCTCTGAACTACTTCCAATTACCATCCTCCCTAAATCTTCCCATTTATGTCGGTATTGATATCATAATAGCTTAAACAGACTTCAGAATAGAATGTTTAAATAGATTTTAAACTCTGTGATTACTCCCTATAGCCTATAAAATGAAATCAAATTTCTTTGATATTTTACCCAAGTGTGCTAGCCTAACCTGGCTATGCAAATATATGCAATTCTCTGAACTGTCCTTCCTTTTCATGCCACCAGGCCATTGATAACACACATCTTTAGCTAAAATGCTTTTACCTCCCAAGATGCCCCTGGCTCATTTCTTCTGTTAGTTCAGGTATTGTCTTCCAGTTCACTTTTTAAAAATAGTAAATTAGGTGCCCCTTCCTTGTTCTGTGCAAATACAACACTGCATTTTATGATAGCTAACATTATCTTGTTCTCACAACTGTCTTCTATCTTGGTATTCTCAGATAAATAGTAGATACTCAAACAATGTCCAATGTCACAAACACAGTTAGATGTTAGAATCTGAGTTTTTTCACTTTTAGCCTAGTTTACTTTTAACTCAAACATACTTATCTAAATATGAATATAAACGACTTCTATTTTCTAATTCTTAAGATAATCCAAATCACCTGCATAAAGATTATAATTACATGTAATTATAGGTTTATACCTTAAAAATTCTTACACTAGCTATAATCAACAATAATTTAACCTGCCTTGGGATTAAGCAAAAATGTGTGGCAACTGTTTCAAAGGTTATGAAGAAATTTTGCCACATACATATGAAAATGTTATTTAATAATCCAGGGGCATAATAATGGCTGCTAAATACATGGAATAAAGCAGTAAGTTTTATGATATGAGAAGAGATAGAAAAATCTTCAGCTGTGATGAATAGAAAAGGTTCAATTGAGAAAGTATATAATGTTTAATTATTGGGTGCTATATACACTTGAAAAGTTAACAAGAGGGTAGACAATTTTAGAGAATTGGGTAGTTACAAAAAGAGTGAAGAGAGGAAGAACAAAAGGTGAACAATTAGAAGCTGCAAAATCTCTTTTTGCAGTATACTTGCTCTGAAAAATGTTTGAGCCATCAAAGCAAATTACGCTGAGTATATTTTCAATCAATTAATTTATACATATTTACTGAGGGCTTCACTCTGGAACTTGGGCCAGGTTCAGCATTGCAGCATGTTTGCCAATGTGGCTAATGAGGTCTAAGTAAAGTAATCAGAGTGCAAATGATATCAGTTTAATCCTCCTTTTATCTTCAGCTATTTCGTAATTTTGTAAATTCATGCAATCTCTTCAATGCAGATTTTTCATTCATAGTAAGAGATAAGCTTTTACATCTTTAATCCCACAAGTGGTGAGTTATACATCTATCCTGACCAAGAGAAAATCTGGAAGCTTTTAATTCTGAAATTTTACGTTATGACAAATCCCAGCTGATCACATTGAGTAATACAGAAAATAGGAAAACAGCAAAACAATTCATTTAAAATCACTGTGGTGATGATATAGATTCATTAAACTATACTCAATCCATATTTGGTGAGCACCTAATATATGCCAATACTCTGTGTGGTATAGATGTGCAAGATAAAACAAGTGATGCATGGCCCCTGCCTCAATGAATTTGCACTCAAAGTAGCTAAAATATGATGTTAAAGCAGTAAGCTGGATTCAGATCAAGCTTCAGAATGCATTTGGTTGCACTCCATGCTTCAGCTGACCCACTAGAACTCTTCCAGTAAAAACATCTATTGGCAGCTCAGCTGGACTGCAGTTAGTGCAGTTTAACTGAGGCCATTTTTAATAAAATGGTAGGAATTTGTGGGTCAGAGTCCATGGAATGTAGAATCAAAGACTTTGAGACTTACATATGGGAGGTACATTGGGAACAGTTTCAGGAGTATCTGTGAAGAATAGGAAAGCACAACTGAGTGGAAAAAAAAAGAATTTTGCTGAGGCTTCAATGAAGAAACATTTCATAAAAAATTAATAACATTTTCAATAAAGTGGCTACTTTTAATAAAATGTATTCATATCTGAGTGAGAGGCTATTTTCTTATAAATTTTGGCACATGTTATTCAAAAAATAAATACTGTTTTTTCTAGGTCTGCTTTAAAATTTAATTTTACATTGTGACACTCTATTTGAGGTAAAATGAATATTGAGCTTGGTAACAGGTGATTACATATAACAGATATATATATATATATATATATATATGTATATAATATAACACATATAGACATATAACAGAGATTATATGTCTATTCCTGGGGCTGCCACTGAATCAGTGGGTAACTTGGACCAACATATTTACTCTATTTGAACTTACTTTTGAACTTACATTCCTCAGTTGTTTGCCATATGAACTCCTAACTTTCCTTCTGCTTAAGAACTCTACAGGCCTTGAGATTCCCACAATAATCTATATGTCAGTGTTCTGCTTCATTTGGGACTTCTTTAAGTATTTCCAGCCAACCTTAACATAGCAATTCTTTCATTCTTACTAAGGTTGATAGGTGTTGGATTTAGGAATACAGCTGAGGCAGTCTGAGACTGTTCTTTTCACATTGCCTATTGAGTAAGATGAAAAAATGCAGGATATTTTAAGAGGGTGAAGAGGATGCAGAGAACGTTTTTGTGAAGTTAAATAATTGCCTTGGCCCAGAATAAGCAACTGGAGGTTAGGGACCCTGGCTTTTACTTGTTTTATTCTCCATAGTGATGAGCACACTAATGGAAATAATCAAACTTTAGTAGAGTGTGCACCTATTTTATAATATTAAGTACTATTAAAGATTATTTTAATAAAGAAGCAGAGACTGATCTCTTAACAAAATAAAATTCATTTTTTTAAACAAACACCTATTGCCTATCTATAACATGCAGAAGATTGCCACTACAATAATTTTGTCTTCACTCAACAGTTGGAAATATTTTTACCAGGACTTTTAGGATATATCAAAACTAATTTCGAAAGAATGGACCTAAGTAAGCAAATCTATATCCTGCACTAGTTACTATTTTTGTGTGTGTGGAAACCTGGTTGGCAGGGTTTATCTGGAACAGATGCAATCTTAACTTTGAAGTCCTTTCAATCTCATATAACCCAAATACATATCTGTTGATTCAGCTCAGCACGTTATGTTCACATTTATCAACTTGTATTTCTGAACATAATGTCAAGAGAGTAAAATTCTATGAGGCAATTACCTTTGAAGTGCAAGGAGCTGAATGTCATAGTGGGAGCTGCACTCAGCGCCTCTAAGGCAGTGATTCAATTCAACTACAGCAGAAACCCCAAACTAAGATTGCATGTCATTGTCTTCTTCTCATACACATTTTAGAGTCATTATAAGATGCGGAACTAAAATGGTGCTTATTTCAAGAAAATTGTGAGAATCAAGCACCATTTTCAGTACAAATATATGTCAATTTGGAGATTAAGGGAGAAATTCAACATACTAGAAAATTCAACATATACTAGAAAAGCATTGTGCAGCCTGTCAAAAGCAGATTTGTTTAAATTCCAAGCGACCCGCTTGCTCCTGAACTTGCCAATCTACATGATGCCAAGATTAAATTTTTAAAGAGTTCAATTTAAATATTACATTAATGCAACATTAAGGTTGACATTTTTAATCATTAATAGTTCTAAACCAAATAATTCAGTTACCTTTCACAGCCACTGTGACACTAAGGCAAATTTATACCTGTTACTTTTCTAATAAATACAGCACAAAAATTGAACACATGCATGCAAATCAAAATGTTTTTTCTCTTCAAGTGGCATATAATCACCAGGACTTCTGAAATATTGTATAAAGCAAAAGGACAATTTCACTTTTATCAGGCTTATTTGATGAACATAGATAAATCCAGAAAGCTGATTTTCTTTCTTAATATTTATCAAATAATTAATAACATTTTATTTATTTTACTATGCTAGATTTACTTAGCTATAGGGACAGAAGTTAAGCACCTCATGTTTTGGTTAATTTATGTTTGACTGCGTAATATTGTAAGACCCTGGGTTTTACACGAATATGGAGATGATATGTACTGTTATAACCTATTTATGAAAGCATTAGCTACAGAACATTGTGGCTACAGGTTAATAAGTTAGTGTTTTCCAGTATACCATGAATTAGCTCTCAAGTTGTTTGAAACAACCTATTTTTAGTTTATGTACTGAGTATTATTTTTTGTCTATCTATGATCCATTTTCCCCATAGTTCCTCTTGAGTATTCTTTGGTTTTATGAGTGTCTTTTTCTTTTCCATGGAGACTATATGCTTTAAACCTACATTGTGCAATACAGTAGCTAATCGCCATCCCTGGCTATTTAAATTAAAATTGATTAAAATTAAAGAATATATTACATATATAGAGTTTAATCAAATATGTTATATATATATATATACACACACACACACAATCTCTCACCTACAATATTTGTCTATGGTGGGGATATAACCTAATTAACACTAATGTCAACATGAATTTGAAAAGTCTTTCTAGAAATGCTTGAAAAGGAAAACCAAGTCCTTGATTTCCTCATCGAATCTCCTGGACCAACAAATCCTGAAGCCTGCCCAGCTTCTGGACTTCTCAGTGAGATGACTCCATCAATTCCCATAATACTTAATCCAAGTTTAGATTTTGTTTTGCTTTTAATTACTAACTACATTTAGATTTTTAGCAATAAAGTCCATAAATACTTATTTACTGCCTACTTTTATTATCTTTGTGGTAAGTAGTGGAAACCATTATAAACACAAAATACTCATGAGCATACCTTCAAAGAGTTTGTCCTTTAAATGTAGAAAAAAAAATATCACATATTGAGATATTAAATTGTATAGAACAGGCTACAGTTACATTTAAAACTCATAAAGAAAGGAGGTCAGTGAGGCTAGAGTGTTCTTCAATTCCTAAAGATGGTGGTCCAGCTAGACACACCACTGAAGCATGATTCACACAGAAGCATAGATTGGCTGGAAGCAGAAGAGTTCATTCTAGAGGCTTCTCAGTTGGCAGTTCTGGCTAATAATAAACTAGCCTGTGATGGGCTCCACTAACATCAAAAAAAATTACTTTTATACTCAATGCTTCTTCAAATTTCAAAAATATGTATGTATTAGATAATTTCCCATCCTCATATTGAAGGTCAAAGTGCAATTAAACATGAAAGCAGAAAGAGAATTTAGGTTTAAAAGTGGAGAAATGTAAATGATTTAATATCTTTTGCTGTTATAAATCTTAGTCTATGGTGACAAACATGTAAGGCAATAGCAACAATATTACACTTATAACATTAACTGTACTATTAAAATATAATTAAAATGTTTTTAATAGTATTCATTACTTTTTTTTTTTTTTTTTTTTTGAGATAGTCTTTTTATGTTACCCAAGCTGGACAGTGCAGTGGTGCAATATTTGCTCACTGCAACTTCTGCCTCATGGGTTCAAGCAATTCCCGTGCCTCAGCCTCCTGAGTAGCTGAGATTACAGGTACCAGCCACCACGTCCAGCTAATTTTTGAATTTTTAGTAGAGACAGGGTTTCACCGTGTTGGCCAGACTGGTCTCGAACTCTTGACTTCAGTGATTTGTCCGCCTCAGCCTCTCAAAGTGCTGGGATTACAGGCATGAGCCACCATGCCTGGCCACTTAATTTTTATGTTAGTTAGTAATCATCCACAGTGAACTATTACAGATGAGAAGACTAAAAGTTTGACTTTAGTAATTTGGTGGGAACAGACATTTACTACATGATAGTAAGTTTCTTGGCTATGAATGTTAAGAATATACAGATTAATGAAAAAGTAACTTCAGTAGGGGAAATACCAGAAATTTGGGAATTTAGAGTTTTCTTGCCTTTAAACACATACTTTGGTAGATATTTTTTTACTTTTCAGATATGCAACTTAAAATTTTACATTTTTGTGTTCTTAAAAGCTTACAAATGCTCTTAGATTCCTATGGCAGAAAGACAGTCCCAATGATCACAGCCTCCTTTATGGCTTGCCTAGCAAATTGCTTCTAATTAATATGTTATAGCAAAGGTGACGGGATGTTACTTCTGCGATTAGGCTACAAGGGATTGTGATTTCTGTCTTGCTAACAGACTCTCTCCCTTGCTGACTTTGCTGAACTGCCATATGGAGAGGCCCATCTGGCAAGAAACTGAGGGCAGCCTCTTGTCAACGAGTGGCCAGGAACAGAGGTCCTCCGTCCAACAACCAAGGAGGAACAGAATCCTATCAACAACCACATCTAGCTTGGAAGCATATCCTTTCCCACCTGAATCTTCAAATTAGACCCCAGTGCTAAGCTGTGCTTTGATTGTAGTCTTTTGAAAGACCCTGAAGCAGAAGATACAGCTTAGCCATGCCTAAATTCCTGACCTACAGTATCTACAAAATGATGTGTATCGTGTTAAGCCACTAAGTTCATGATAACTTGTTAGGTATCAATAGATAATTAATGCAATTCCCATATTTGATCATTAGAGAACCTTGAAAAGAAGGTCAAGAGACATTGGCATTTCAATTTTCCAGAGGAGAAAACCAAATTTCAGAAAAGTTATATATATTACACAAAATGTCAAAATTGAAACTACGATTAAATCCAAGATTATTTTGAATATTATGTCCTGTGCTTGTCAGTTAGGCAATGCCTTGCACTGGGCTTGAATATTTTAAAAATTGAACTGTATGTTTTACCTCGTCTATGGGGGAAAACATTTTTTTATTTGCGTGATGACCTAAAAAATGTAAATTGTTTGATTTGAATATCTGATCTTGGCTTTAAATCAGTTCATCATAGTCACTTATTTCCATGTCCAATCTCAGTGATCAGATTTTCATATAAACACAGCTGCAAGGTTTACAATGGATTTTACAGATAGTCCTGACACCTCAGATTTTATTCTTCCAACTCAATACCTGAAGCAGACATCTTCATTACAATGGAGTTAGGCTCATTATAATTAAATCCAGATGATACATGAATACAAAAGTGGGTACATAGGAGTACAAAAAGGTCAAGTGATGCAACCTGGATGCTATATTTGTGCTGGTTAGAAATAGGAATACAAGACAATAATTATTTTGCACATATTTCCATTTAGGAGTCAGGCTGCGACTAAGTGGAAGAGGAAAGTACTTTGCTAGTAGAGCAAAACTAGATAATTCACATTGAACAGCATAACCTTCAACCTATTTCACCAAGTTTAGCCATTATATTGATCAAGTGGCTGGATAATTACCTGGAGAGTTCACAGGTTGATGGTGTTGTAACATCATGCTCCAGCTATGGTAGTCAGAACACTGTATTAATATTAAATGCAACTTCAGGAAACTTACTTTCCTTGTTGATTTATTAACAATGATATTCAGTACTATATATGATGTGATACAGTGCATAATTGGAAAGAAAAATGGGTAATTTTCTGATATATATTATATTCTTTATATTTTCAATTTTCACACCTAAATTTATGAGATTAGTGTGTGGTAAAAACTTTGTGATTACAGTTTGAGCTTTCAAATCATCTTTTTACTATCCTTCTATTGATATCTAGTTTTATTCTGCTTCTGCCTATAAAGGTGGAATAAGTCTCGTCTTTATCTTTACTTCTAAAAATAAAAGGTCAGTGACATAAGGATCCTTGAATTTGTACTGTAAGCAGAAGCCATTCATAGTTACTGTCACTTGATTGTTCATTTTATTAGAGTGCTTGTTCGTTTTTGCACCTAACCCCATTTTTCAGTAGATTTCTTTAAGTGATGATAATTAACCCTGGATATTCATGTTTAGGAATAAATTAATGATATAAAGGCATTCTATGGTTTAAAAAATTTAAAGTATACCAACTACGTTCTGGAAGTCACTCTATCACTATTCGTATGCCTTTAGATAATTCACTTTGCTAAATCACAAATTCTTCAATTGTAGAATAAAGCAATATTCTATGAGCCTCCGAAAAAGTTTTCTTTTCAGTGATATATAAGCCCTTCAGAGTGAAGACTTGTTGTCCAAGTCACACAGGTTTTTGCAGTTTGTGAAGATGGAGTCACTGATGCCAGTTAATATGGATGCATTACATAGTGTATCTTGAGTAATATAACTATTCAAATTGACAACAATGTATTTAGCACACATCATGTTTCCTCTAAGGAAATTCTTAGTGAAAGCATACATAATAATGTTTTTCTTCACAAATGCTAACAGGAACTGGTGCCTTCAGTCCTAACAACCAAAACAATACAAATATATAACTACATAACTACATGTGTGTATACACACACACACACACACACACAACTGTGTATCTAGATAGATGATAGGTAGGTAGGTAGGTAGATAGATAGATAGATAGATAGATAGATAGATAGATAGATAGATAGATA
>NC_045435.1:4138179-4162446 GCF_002776525.5 Piliocolobus tephrosceles | reverse complement strand
ATAGATAGATAGATAGATAGATAGATAGATAGATAGATAGATAGATATAGTTCGATTGTTTAAGAAGAGCTAAACAATGATACCTAAAGTTCCTTTTCTCTTTCACTAAGTTATGGTAAGTGTCCTGGGATGGCTTTTGAAAAGTACTCACTAAATTTATTTTTCCTAAGAAAAACATTGCACATAATATCTCAATATTCATTTTTGAGCATAAAAGGCAGAAAAAGCAGCATAATAATAGGATTTTTTCATAAGAATTGAATAATATAAATGAGAAGGAAGAAAATTGTCACAATTATATCTGGAAGCATTGGAATAGAAAGCAATAAAACAATAAAATGGCAATTTCAGGAAAGACAAATAGTATTGCAGCTTTGAACGGATACTATGAGATAAAATAAAAATGTAGGGTTTACATCAGTATATTAATATACAAAGTTGTATCTACAAAAAAAGATTGAGCAAATTTTTAATTACCTGATTAAAATAATCTACCTATACGCTCAAATTAACTTATTTATCTCAAAGTGGCATTTCCATTAATGAAATTAACTGAACAGTTTCCAAATTAATGGTTTATGTATGAATGATGCTACATTAATACCCATATATAGATCATGTATGAATACATATACGTAAATTTTTAAAGTTTGTAACAGTTTGCAAACAGTAGATGATTTCATTGGCTAAATCCTCACTTAAGTAAGTTCACTCAATTGAATTAAATATTTCCCCCATAAATCTCCTGTAGACATGAAACTATTGATTTTCTTTTCACATCTTTGTGAATTATACCTGTACTCTGATGAGGACGTGCTAGATATGTACCCAAAAATAAAAACTTGGTTATAAATATTTTTTGGAATTAAGATTAAAATATATTGTGATATGAATAACTTGTCAATTTTGTGATATAGATTTTACTAAACAATTTTTTGACTCAGAAATTTTATATTTTCTGACCTCAGAATAATCACAATTCTACTCTTGTTCTAAGTATCTACATGTGTTGAGGGGTTTAGTGTACGAGAAGCCATTAGCTTCATTCCGCACAAGCAGAGAGAATGGGTCCAGTGAAACAGCCTAAATAAAATACGTGAACAGGTTTCTTATCCATAATTTTGACAGCAGTGTCATGCACTGATAATTCAATTCTAATGAAGTACTGACATTATTGAAAAAATCATATATAATGGTTCTAATTTTACTTTTTATTACTATTCAAAAATTATGCCTTTTTCTTCCTCTACAGCTTGTAAGCAACAAATGAAATACTTTTGGGGCGGGATAGCATAAAACAGTAAAGGCTTTTTTAAATACTAAAGCTTTGGAGGTGTATTTCACTGATTTAGAGTCCCTGTAGTTCTAATGGATATGAGAGGTAGGTCCCAGCAGTCTAACAAAGATTAAAAAATAGGGAAATTGTTTTGTTTTTAGAAAAGTAATTTTCTTATGCCACTTTTGGCTAACTAAATTTAGTCAAGTGGAAAACACCAAACTGGATAAAATATAATCCAATCATTTTGAAATTTGTGAGCCTTCTTTACATCCTGCATATCTGAATTGCTTTCAAGTAGTTTGGCAAGAGCTTCCTTTCATATATATATATGGCTATATATGGCTATATATAGATATAAATATGGATATGGATACATATAGGGGATATATATTTTGGGATTTTATATATATAGGGAGATGTATATATCAGTAAATAGATATATTGGGAGACATATATAGGAAAATACATATATAAGGATATATATAAGAATATTTATGGAAAGACACACACAGGTATACATACACACACATATGTGTGTGTTTAGGATATACGTATATATACATACACACAAATACACATATATATGTATATACGTGTGTGTGTATCATATATTTACTTAGTTTCTAAGTATGTCCAGAGTGGAAGAAACCCCACCATGAAAAAATTTTAGAAATCAAGAAATAAGAAGGTATCAGGTTTCTCATAAGATAATATCTTAAATATTATACCTTTTGGATTTCAAAAAGATGGAGACAATTGGAGAAGAGTTTGCTATTCAAGTAGCTTCATTATGTGTCCCAGAGCTGTTTCCCTTCCAATGAAGTGAGGGGATGTTGATTAAACATAAAATAGCATTCTCATCCTTGTTTGATTCAGTGTATGACTTGGAGGCCCATGGATTGTTCAATTGACCTTGATGGATGTTTCCAATCATTACTTTTTCCTAGCTGTATCAAGGCCAAGTCCACCAGATGTCAGTACAATATAAATTATCCAAATACTTTAATTTAAAAGCCAAATATAGAAGACGAAAATGAAATTGCCATAAAACAAAGCCACTTCATTGAATTATAACAAATTTACACATACCAAATAGAAGAGAGATTGTAAAACTGGTCATTATAAACTATAATGCAATTTTTAAAATAATTTCTAATAGCCTTCTTTAACATTAATGTAATCTGAATAAATCTGATCTAGTATTTATCCTTCTCCCTGTCTCATTATCATTCAAATGCAGTATTTGCCAGATGACTTCTTTATTCACTGATGGTTTTATGCATTATCATTTCCTCATTACATTTTTCTCTTGATTATTTTTTCTACTCTAGAAAAAGAGAAAATCATGAAAATAGCATATTCCCTGACGTATTTCTTTACTTGATCACAGTTAAACTAAAGGTTAATATGGGTAACACTTGCTGGCAATGAGTTGAATTCTGGATGTTAAGACATATCAATGACATTTTTTTTTCCCAAATATGTTTGAAAATATAATTTTTGTGGTCGATGAGAAAGTTGTTAGTTTACATCCTTAATGCATGCACACACACAAACACACATACAGATACTCAATGAGAAAAAAAGAGGCTTCATAGAAGTGAGAGAAAAATATCACTAAACCTGTGTTTGTCTCTATTTGTTTATTGTTCTTTGTGTAGAAATGTGCAGGAGAGAGGATTTACTCGTTCTGCTTAGCATTAGACGAACTCTCTTTCTCTCTCAAATTTAGTTTCTTTTTTTTTTCCCAATTTATGGCACTCAACAGAGTTTTCCACTTCACCTTCCCAACTCCAATACCTACATCTTGGGATACCTAGTGTGACTACTAGGTAGGGATATATATTGCGACAGAATTTAAGGACAAAGTAATATGAGAAACAGACAAGCTAATGCCACCCTTCATGCCTGCAGCTCCTAATAATACACTTTTGCCAACCTGAGAATTATAACATAGATAGAATCTTCATCTACTATTTTATCCTTGCACTTTCAACCCAAAAGTCACCACTCTGTTCCTTTAAGGAAATGGTCAAGTAAGGGTTTTCTTCCTATACCTAGGTAATTTGCTCCTCAGGTCTTGTAGTAACCCCAAATTTATCTTCATATTTTTTTCACCCCTAAAATTAGTTCATTATTTTGTTTAAATATCGAAGGGCCTGATTTTGGGGCACATATTCTGCATTCCATGAGTTTATAATCTGAGCAAAAGGACCAATCTTGTGACCAAAGCAGTAAAATAATGTGTTAGAGATACTGTGTAGTTCTTCCTGAGAAAGTAAACAAGTAAACTTGCAGAGTATAAATGGCTCACATCGATTTGAAAGGACCTGTCAAGTTGGGCTAAGCCCAACAAAGGCAAGAAAACTGAGGGCTCAGCTACCTGAAGGCTGAAGATCTGGATTCCATCAGTGAAGCCGGTGAAACCAGTGCTGGCAAACTGTGAAACAGGGAATGCATTTACACTGTCAATTTCTGAACAAAATATTAATAAATAATATTTATTAATATAAAGAGAAAAGAGACCCTAAAAGACACTGCTCTTTAAATATGTCACATTTTAACAGGAGAAAAACCATAAGATTTTCCAAACAGCTTTTTAAAAACACATCTGATGTGATTCGGTATTCATTTGTAGTTTCAAAAGCCATAACCAAAAAATAGATGGGAATTTTCTTAACCTGAAGAAGGGCCAAAACAAACATATAAACAAATACAACATATACAGTAAGGATTCAAATCTTCCCCAAAGGTCAGAGAAAAATACTTTGAAAGGAGTCTGGAATTGCCATGATTCCTGTTTCAAAATTGTCCTAGCGATGTTTTCAACACAATTTGTACAGGAATCACTCAGTCTTATCTTCCTCTCACCCCCACCTCTTCGGTGTCACTTTCCCACCTTCCCTGCTTGCCAGTGGATCACGGCCATCTTCTTGTCTGTTAACTCACTTGGCTGCCATTGTCTTTTCCAGGATTAGACTTTTTATTATTCCTAGACAGGAGCTTCAGGAGATCTCACATCTAGAATCAAACTGATTGTGCCCTTGGATGTTCTGGCTCCTTCTGCTTTTTCTAGATTTATATGAAATACCAGAGTGTAGGGCAGAGAATCTGGCTTCCCCCAAGGCTTCTTAAGATGTGTGGTAACACAACTCAAAATTTTAAGAGTGATGGTATGTTACTTCGCTTGATTCATTGTTCCTCAATGTAAACACTTATCGAAATGTCACATTGCACTCCACAAATACATCCGACTCTTATTTGTTAATTTTTAAAAAGTTTAGGAGAGTTAATGACCTCTAGAACAACAGGACACACAAAGCAAGACAGAGAACTGGCGGAAAAATGTTGCTCCCTTCCTCCTGTGAAAATACAGTGCCCCAAGACACAGAGGTTATCTGTGTGTCTCCAGAAATATCTTGTATGCCACAGCAATATGTTTTGTCTTTATTTGTTTAATTTTAGTAGCAGCTAGGTAGTATACTATATTGTCATTACTTTTCTGCCTTATCTTTTTATTTTTTCCTTCACTTTAGGACTATATCCCAATTAAATGAAAAGATTAGCATGCACTTAGTGCTTGAGTGTTTTCTAGAAAACTTGGATTAAACAAGTTCCTAGTCAGTGTAATAATAAAAGGAAATCAATTAAATGGGAAATGAGTGAAAAATTGAAATCAAAATGCCATTAACTGTTGGCAATATGGTCCATATAAATAATGTAAAAAATCTGCAGATTAATTCAAATATTGAGAGAAAGATTTTAGAATCTAGCAGTGACTTTTGGATACAAATGTTATGAACTCAAATAGCTGTTAGTCATAAACTAAATTAATATATTTTGATATATCAAGTAAAATATGGTATTGAACATGAATAAACTGAAATTCATAAATATCATTAATCTCAAAAATACAATGTTGTCTGAAAGAATAAAGTCATAGAAAAACACATGAAGTATGCTTCCATTTATATAACTTTAAAAATAGATATCTATTTATTCATGTAAATGAATATATGCATGCTTGGAAATACTATCAAGTAAATCAAGGGAAATATTGTAACAAAATTCAAGCTGGTATTACTTTATGAAGTGAGAAGTAAAGGAACAAGATGGGGACAGTCATATAGGAAGTTTTCCAAGAAAATAATAATACTCTCTTAGGCTAAATGGTGAATGCATAGGAGTCATTTTAGCCTCCTTTTAGCTCTATACATAATATACACACTTCAGTGTGTACAAATGATTTCACATTAAAAAATTACTATGGAAGTTTTTTGTTTGTTTGTTTTCTTCTTTTTAAAGTCAGGTTGTACAAAAACATTCTCTAGATATACTGTGTTGATTTGGGGTAAGATGGAGGTTACAGATTACGGTAATTCAGAAATCGATTTATTTGAGTGGACACCAAAGGTAAATTTCTGATGTGCAGGTAGTTTTAAGATCATCAAGCTAAGATAGCAAAACAATTTCATATTTAGTTACATTTTGTTCTGATGAGCTGGCCTGGAGATATAACTATCTTATTGAACTGTTTCTTTCCCTCCTCAATGTGAAGATGTATTTCAAGTTCAACATAACCAACTTACAAACTCTTAGTGCACAACTCATATATCCGTCTGAGACTATATGACTTTGGTACAGCAGGGAAAAGGTGCAAAGTATTATTTTCATGAAGTTTCATTTGAAAACATCAGAGCCCTTGCCATGTGAGGGCCTTTGAAAGAAACAAAAATAGATAGTATGTGTTTACTGGAGAAAATTCAGGATTTGAAGTTGGCAGTACCTAAGGATAGATTTAAGTTTTTTTGAGAGGAGGAATTATTCCCTCTGATACTTTAAATATATAGCACCTTTTTAACGTTTTATAAGGTTGGCTCATTCCTTTGTGTCTTCTTCATGGCAGATGATGATTTCAAGAAGCTGAATATGTTACAGAAAATAATTAAAAGCTTACCATCATCTACCGAAGTATTCAAGCACATAGAAGACTACCACAGAAATAAATAAAGGGAGAAACTGGGGGAGCAATGAGGAAACTCAAGTGTGTTTTGCAAAATGACAGTTTTTAAAACAAGCTCAAGGGTTTGTTAAGGCCTTGTCTTAGATACAGAGCCTAAGTGCTACATTTTGGGGGTTTTTAATGACACAAGATCATTCACTAAAATCTGGCTTTTCTTTGATGTTTGTTATTTGATTTCTCAGACTAGCGTAGGCTTCCAGATCTGAAGAAAAATCTCTCCCATTCAGACCCCAAATAGATTCCTCAATACAATTTTCTCTAAGAAACAAAATAAATGCCTTTAACTTTCTTATATCTTGAAAAATTAAATCATAGAGCAGAAATTTTCCACTGAGGAAATAATTAAATGTATTGCGTATATTATTTTGTATCTGAGTTAATGTAATGGGAAGGAGAAGGGAACTGAGGGGAGAAAAATAATTAGAAACAAATATAGATACGTTGAATTGCTGAAAGGCCCCATGGGGAAACACACACACACACACACACACACACACACACACACACACACACACACTCTCTAAATAAATACTTTTTAAAAAACAAACAAAACATACTACTTCAGTTAGAGGACTGTACTAGTAGTGATGGGTACCTGATATGTTGAAAGTTCCACTCTGCCCTTTACTCAGCAGGAACACACAATTACAACAGCTAAAATTACAGGAAAGAAATAAAGTGAAATGGTTCAGCTCTTGGAAGCCAAACACAAACAGCAGCTCTGACCTTTAAATTTCTAGTGACTGCATGAGCGCTAGTTCATCTCAGCACAATAGCTTTAAAAAGATTAGTAATCAGTTTTCTTAAAAAATATTACAGGCATCTGAATTGAGTGATCATTTAAAATTAATAAATAAAAAGTCAAAATGGACTTTTATTTACATGATTGATAGGAGGCTTGTAAAGGATTTGTTATGGTTGGAAATAGTACATAGAATGCATCAAGCTTTTTACAGGAAAAAATGTGTATTCATATACTATCATTACAATTTCTAGCTCTTAACAATTGTTGAAAAGCAGAACAGAGAAATTAAATAAATGGCAGTGTGTGTATCAGGAAAAGTCCATCATAGAAACTGAAAAAACACTTTCAAGTTCATATCTCCTTCTCAATGTCATTGTCTGCAAGCAGCAACCACCAGTAGCTACTTGATGTCAAAGCACTGCACTATGGAGAAAGAGCAAGGGGCATCAGGCCAAGAATAATTGCTGATGATATAGTATGTGAACAAGCATTATGAGAACAGAAGAGAATGAAAGCCCTCCTGCTGTGAAATGCATGTTAATTAAGTATGCAGTCCTTGACAACTACAGCAGTAAGAACAGTTTATGAACAGTGAGGACAGTAGCCAACTGCCAGGGCAAAGAGCATCTAGTGATGGGTACCTGACTCTCTTTCCATAATCAACAAGTTGTTGAAACTAGAAAACAAAGTCACATTATAGACAGTGTTCTCTTTCACTCATGCTTGCTTTCCCCACTTTATTAAGGTATAATTGACAAATAATAATTGTATCTATTCAAGACGTATCATATTCATTGCAAATATATATACACACATCTATTCAAGGCATACAATGTTTACATATATTGTAAATGTTGTGAAATAATTTCCATGATCAAGCTAATTAATATACCTATTGCCTCACATAGGTGCTTCATTTTGTGAGGGGTGTGTGGGTGTGTGTGTGGGTGTGTGTGTGTGCACACTGAGAATACTTAGGATTTACTTGCTTAGAGAATGTCAAGTATGCAATACGTTTTTATTAACTGCAGTGACCATGCTGTACATCAGGTTTCTGGAAATTTCTCATCTTATAACTGAAAGTTTCTACCCTTTGACCAACATCTCACCCAGTCAACCCCAGTAACCAGCCTTCTACTCTTTGTTTCTATAAAACAGACTTTTTTAGATTTAACATATATTTGGCATAACATCCTCCAGGTTGATCTCTCTTGTTCCAAATGGCTGAATTGCCTTCTTTTTCAAGGCAGAATAATATCTCATTGAAATATGTATATACACACAAACACATACATATATGATATATATATATATAATATACATATCATAATTTCTTTATTAATCCATTAATAGGCATTTAGGTTATTTTCCATATCTTGGCTATCACAAATAGTACTGCAATAAAAATGGGAATGCAGATATCTCTTCAAGATAATGATTTCACTGCCTTTGGATGTACACCCAGAAGTAAAATTGCTGAATCAGGAATTACTCTTGCAAATGTTTCTTTTAAAATGATATGAACATAGCTTTTGAGCCATAATAGATAACACATATTTTATATAGCAAATCAATAAAGACTAAAGTTCTCTTTTAATATGTCTTTTTTTTATCTTTAATCCTAAATTTGGTAAGTGAAATACTTTTTTATAATAGCTTTTAGTTAATTGGTATTTAGTGAATGCAAAGACAAACTTTAAAAAAACTTTTTTCTTCCTTTTTATAACGTGAAGGAGCAAATGTTTGAATTATGTAATTAATAAATTAGAATATGATGTGTACATTGTCATAATTACTATCCAGATAAAGTTCATTAAGCTTAAAGCTAAATGTAAAAGCTGCAAATTTATTTATTTATATAGTTGTACATTTGTATATGTCTACCTAAATATATAAGGTGTGGTAAGATTAGCTAAAAAGCTTATGGAAAATTAAATTAATTTTCCCAAAGAAAATTTGAGACATAAAAAAAGTCTTCTTAATATGTTGATTCTGAATATGAGGATTGAGTTTTAGAAAAGAAAGATTAAGGATTGAAAGAGGAGAAAATATTTGAAAATAAATTATAATTTTTAAAGATTAGTAAATAATTAAAGGCAACATTTGAAAAACAAACAATTAGTAAAACTGATTATTACCCTTTCAAAAATAGGGAAACATTGAAATGATTCAAGAGACTATGAGAAATATTGAGTTAACATATTTTGAAAATAAAAACTTCTGTTGTCTGGGTACAGAATAACTTGGTTGCCTCACAAAAGACAAATGCAAATTCAGTTTCTTCCCATTTTATATATAATACACATAGAATTTAAAGAAATAATTTATTATTAAGTATTTTCCTTATAAATAGACTTTTCATATTGAGTTGATTTTATTAAGAATTTTAAGATATTTTATTTTTTAACTTTATTGTTATTATTCATAAACTTTTGAGCTAATCTTAACACACCTTATATATGCAGATAGACATATACAAATGTACAACTACATAAATAATAAAATTAGAGCTTTTACATTTAGCTTAATTAACTTTATCTGCATAGTAAACAAGACAATGAACATATTACATTTAAATTTATAATTTTAAATGTAGCAAATCTCTAAACAAATCGATATATGGTATTTGTTACCTTGTATGGAAAATCATATTTTTCTGTAATTATTATACCTAGCATATTGTTAATCATTATGTAATCACCTTTAACCAAAGTGACCATCTCTTGTTATCTCTTGACCCAAAGAAAAGCAGAAGACAGGAAACCTATAAATATCTAGCTGTTTTTTTTCGACGAGCACACATTTCATATTAGCTTTCCAAATTTAAAAATGGCAAAAACTCCCACATAACTAACATTATCCAAAATCATTTGCACATCACCTGATTGCTAACCATTTAAAAATGTAGAACTAATTTAATCACCAAGTTATATATCAAAATTATTTAAATATGTATAAATTTATTAAATTTAAAACGTGGAAGTGAACTAAAGACCTGCAAGTTACAAATGCATTCAATTAAACACAATTTTGTTTTTATCATTTTAATTTGTAAGAACAATAATAACTTGATAACATACAGCTGATACAGACATTTAGAACTCTTAAAGAAACAGGAGTTTGATTCTACTTCTTCAAAATCTAGAATGTTATGTGGACTTTAGATATATACAATTAAATGAAAGAGAAGTCAGATAAGTTTTTGGTCAAATTAATTACCTCACTGTAAATTTTCAAAATTTCCTCTATTTATCATGGATATCAAATAAAAATTTCTAACAAAATTTGTGAGCTTTAACCCTGGTCTTTAATTTTTAATTCTTTAAATATTGTTTAAAATATCTCCTTATCATCTAATCTTAGAACTAGTGGTCTTATAGCGAGTAAATATATTACGTAATTATATTTCTTAGTGAAATTTTAGAATGAACAATTTCTTGCAGAGAAAACATTTTTAAAGATCAAAACTAAAACTATTTATTTTTATTTACTCCTTTTAGAAATTTTTAACACTGTCTTGACCATTTCTAGCATGTACAAATATTGGCAGCCCTTCATTTGATTAATCTTCAGTTTTCTAAGAAATAGGAGTAGAAGATAGAGAGGAAGAATACAGGTGATATAGATATATATATAGATATGGAAGAAAAGAGAGAAGACAGTGACAGAGAGAGCGAGTGGGAGGAAAAGGGAAGGAAAGTGGAAGAGGGAGAAGGAGAAAGGAACGATCAATTACAGCTAGGTTAAATAATGTCCCAGGACCTTGACGATTTTATCAAACCACAAGATTACAAAGTCATTGTTTATTCACTGAGAAAGTATAGAACCTGAGGAAAGAGAAATTCCCATAACAAGCAGTGTTTTAGATGGACAACCATCTCCCCATGAAAGTTTCTTTCTTCTTTTTGTTTTTTCGGCTTAAGGTATGATAATTGTTAATGTCAAAAGTGTTCACAAAATGGCCACACCATAATGGCTCTTCATTTTTCTTGGTGATATTGTACCCAAGTTCAAATATTTGATACCGTTATTTCCATGACAAGTGAAGATATGTAAAACCAGATACCTTCCAGAAGACATTAGAAAATTGTGTGGGCCTTTCTTTCTCCCTCCCTCCCTCCCTTCCTCCTCCTCCTTCTTCTTTTCTTTCTTTCCTGCTTGCTTGCTTGCTTGCTTGCTTGCTTGCTTGCTTGATGGGAATTTCACTCTTGTCACCCAGACTACAGAGCAATGGTGCAATCTGCACTCATTGCAATCTCTCCCCCTTGGGTTCAAGAGATTCTCCAGTCTCAGCCTCCCAAGTAGCTGGGAATACAGGTGCCCACCACCATGCCCAGCCAATTTTTGTATTTTTAGTAGAGATGGGGTTCCATCGTGTTGGCCAGGCTGCTCTCAAACTCCTGACCTCAGGTGATCCACCCGCCTTGGCCTCCAAAAGTGCTGGCATTACAGGCGTGAGCCACTGTATCTGGCCCATTATTTCTAAAGAAGCTGCAAAACAATCCGATCTCACAAATGCTGTATCTCACCCTCCGCTTTACTAAGGAGCTCTGAGAGATAAAAGAAAGGGAAAAGTAAACCATAAAAGTATCAGCAAGGAAAAACAGAATTAATTGATATTTTTCAGTGCTCAAACAAAACAATTCAAAGCTCAGATACAGAGGAGGATTTGCTTCAGAGGCTGAATAAAAGAATCTTGAGAAGAGGAGGTAACAAAGACCCTCTGGCATTCACAACCTTATCAAAGTTCCCTGGTTCAAACAGTGGGAGGGGTCTAGACTATTTCTGGGGAAAATGCAGATGCAGACATTGTACTTGTTAGATATCCTAGAATAAGAGCACCAGAATGTAGGTGAGAAAAGGGTTTTATATTTATTCTAATTGGAAAGTGTATTCGTCTGTTTTCACATGACTGATAAAGACAAACCCAAGACTGTGAAGAAAAAAAAAAGATTTCATGGACTTACAGTTTCATGTGGCTGAGGAGGCCTCACAATCAGGGCAGAAGGTGAAAGGCACATCTCATATGGTAGCAGACAAGAGAAGAGAGCTTGTTCAGGGAAACCCCCCCTTATGTAGTCATCAGATCTCATGAGACTTATTCATTATCATGAGAACAGCACAGTAAAGACCTGTCCCCATGATTCAATCACCTCCCACCGGGTCCCTCCCACAACACATGGGAATTCAAGATGAGATTTGGGTGGGGACACAGCCAAATTACATCATTCCGCCCCTAGCCCCTTCCAAATCTCATGTCCTCACATTGAAAAACCAATCATGCCTTCCCAACAGTCCCCCAAAATCTTAACTCATTTCAGCATTAACTCAAAAGTCCATAGTCCAAAGTCTCATTCAAGACAAGACAAGTCCCTTCTGCCTGTGAGCCTGTGCAATGAAAAGCAAGTTAGTTATTTCCTAGACACAATGGGAGTACAGACATTGTGTAAATACAACCATTGCAAATAGGAGAAATTGGGCTAAACAAAGGGCATAAAGGCCCCACGCAAGTCCAAAATCCAGCAGGGCAGTCACATTTTAAAGCTGCAAAATGATTTCCTTTTACTCTCTGTCTCATGTTCAGGTCACATTGATGCAAGAGTTGGGCTCCCATGGCCAGGAGCAGGTCTGTCCCTGGAATTTGTAGGGTACAGGCCCCTGACTGTTTTCATAGGCTTGCATTGAGTGTCTGCAGCTTTTCCAGGCACACAGTGAAAGCTGTCAGTGGCTATATCATTCTGGGGTCTGGAGGACAGTGGCCCTTTTCTCACAGTTCTACTAGGCAGTGCCCCAGTAGGGACTCTCTGTGGGAGCTCCAACCCCACATTTCCCTTCTACACTGCCCTAGCAGAGGTTCCTCATAAGGGCCCCGCCCCTGCAGCAAACTTCTGCTTGGACACCCAGGCATCTGAAATCTATGCGGAGGTTCCCAAACCTCAGTTGTTGACTTCTGCGCACTTGCAGGCCCAACACCATGTGGAAGCCGTTAAGGCTTGGGGCTTGCACCCTCTGAAGTCATGGCCCAAGCTCTACATTGGCCCCTTTCAACCCTGGCTGGAGCAGCTGAGACACAGGACACCAAGCCTTTAGACTGCACAGAGTACAGGGATCCTGGGCCCAGCCCACAAACCAGTTTTTTCTCCTAGCACTCTGGGCCTGTGATGTGAGGGGCTGCTGTGAAGACCTCTGAAATGCCCTGGAGACATTTTCCTCATTGTCTTGGGGATTAATATGTGACTCCTAGTTACTTATGCAAATTTCTGCAGCTGGCTTGAATTTCTCCTTAGAAAATGGGATTTCTTTTTCATTGCATTGTCAGGCTACAAATTTTCCAAACTTTTATGCTGGTTACATTTTAAAACTGAATGCTTTTAACAGCACACAAGTCAACTCTTGAATGCTTTACTGCTTAGAAAGTTTTTCTGCCAGATAACCTAATTCATCTCTCTCAAGTTTGAGGTTCCACAAATCTTTAGGTTGGGGCAAAATTCTGCCACTCTTTTTGCTAAAACATAACAAGAGTCACCTTTGCTCCTGTTCCCAACAGGTTCCTTATCTCCATTTGAGACCGCCTCAGCCTAGATTTCATTGTCCATGTTATTATCAACATTTTCGTCAAAGCCATTCAACAAGTCTCTAGGGAGTCCCAAACTTTTCCAAATTTTCCTGTCTTCTTCTAAGCCCTCCAAACTGTTCCAACCTCTGCTTGTTACCCAGTTCCAAAGTCGCTTCCACATTTTTGGGTATTTTCTCAGCAGTGCCCCACTCTGTCATGAATATTTCCTCCTTATTTTGTTAAAAACATGTTTGTGCATGAATACACTTGTATTAATAAATTATCTTCATTTTATTTCCTTTTTTCCTTTATCATATGACATAACCTTTATTGAATTCATATCAAAATTAAAATATTATTAGCTTTATGTAACAGCATTTGGCTTGAGGATTGGTGGGTTTCCAGTTGTACGAAGGATAGTTAGTTGTATTATGTTAGGCATAATTAGGACTTTATTATTGTCTTTATTTGAAGAGTATGTATGATCTCAAGAGATGTGTATGGATTCAAGTTGACAAGGGGTGGACTTGTGATGGTTAATACAGAGTGTCAATTTGATTGGATTGAAGGATGCAAAGTATTGATTCTGCTTGTGTCTGTAAGGGTGTTACCAAAGGAGATTAACATTCCAGTCAGTGGGCTGGGAAGACAGGCCCACCCTTAATCTGTGTGGCCACCATCTAATAAGCTGCTGGCACATATAAATCAGGCAGAAAAACCTGTAAAGGCTAGCTGGCCTAGCCTCCCAGCCTACATCTTTCTCCCATGCTGGCTGTTTCTTGCCCCTAAACATTGAACTCCAAGTTTTTCACCTTTCAGACTTGTATTACCTTCCTTTGAGACTCGGACTGGCTTCACTGATCCTCAGCTTGCAGATGGTCTATTGTGGGACCTTGTGATTGTGTGAGTTCATACTACTTAATAAACTACAATATATACATGTATTAGTCAGGGTTCTATCCCTCTAGAGAACCCTGACTAATACAGAAAGACATTAGGAAAATCAGACTGCTCTAGATTTTTGACATTTGCCAGAGATTTTAAATAATTACAACAGCAGCAATTAGGTAAGCAACTAAATGATGGGAAAGAGGAAAACAAAAACTGGAAATGTTGTGGGTGGGGAAGCAAAGAGTTACACTACTTGCAAAGATGGTTTATGTCCAGGAAAGTGTATTGATGAGATTTGTTAAACATTCTCAGTTCTAGAAGATGACACTCTTAGAGATAAGTCTAGGAAAAGTATCTTCTCTTTTTCAAGAAACCTTGTCTTCGTTTTCTTAAGAAAATTGGCTATAAAAAGTTCAAAAGCTATCTCACTCCAGTTAGAATGGCAAACATTAAAAAGAAAGGAAGAAACAGATGCTGGAGAGGATGTGGAGAAATAGAAACAGTTTTACACTGTTGGTGGGAGTGCAAATTAGTTCAACAATTGTGGACACAGTGTGGTAATTCCTCAAGGATCTAGAAACAGAAATACCATTTGACCCAACAATCCCATTACTGGGTATATACCCAAAGGATTATAAATAATTCTACTATAAAAACACATGCACACATATGTTTATTGCAGTGCTGCTCACAAGAGTGAAGACTTGGAACCAACCCAAATGCCCATCGATGACAGACTGGATAAAGAAAATGTGACATATATACACCATGGAATACTATGCAGCCATAAAAGAGGATGAGTTCATGTCCTTTGCAGGGACATGGATGAAATTGGAAACCATCATTCTCAGCAAATTAACACAGGTACAGAAAACCAAACACCACATGTTCTCACTCATAAGAGGGAGTTGAACAATGATAACACATGGACACAGGGAGGGGAACATCACACACCAGAGCCTGTCGGGGGTGGGGGGTTAGGGGAGGGATAGCATTAGAAGGAATACCTAATGTAGATTATGGGTTGATGGGTGCAGCAAACCACTATGGCACATGTATACCTAGGTAACAAACCTGCATGTTCTGCATATGTATCCCAGAACTTGAAGTACATATATAAGAGAAAAAAATAAAGTTCAAAAGCAAAAGACAATTGATGACAGTAGCATAGTATGGAATATTAGACTGTGAGAAGTTGGGTCATCTATGCAAAAGAAAATATAGGTCAATACAAGCTGTGCTGCAACACTACTTTAGTGCAATTAGAGTATTGATATAAATTAGAGCAAAACTGGACCAGAGGTTCTCTTAGAACTTATTTGTCAACTTAGTCCCAATACGTGGAAATTGTTTACAGTTTCTGCAATCACTGTAATTACTCGAATGCAAGAATATAGGCACAATAATTCTGAGGATATATATCTTTAATCCTGGGAGAGTTTCATAAAAATTTTTAGGGCCAGCAAGCTTAAATTCAATACCAAAAAAAAGAGATAAATCTGGAATAAAGTAAACCAGCAAAGTAAGAAAGGGCCAAGTCTTTCTAATCTGACAAGGATATATGGAAGTTTTGGTGCCTGGGTACTATGGGCTGAATTGTGTCCTTCTAAAATTTATGTCCCGAAACCCTAACCCCTAGTTCCTCAGAAGTTGACTATTTGTGAAGATAGAGCCTTTCAAGGGAAAGACTAAGTTAAAATGAGGCTGTTTAGAGTGGGGCCTAATCTAATCTGATTGGTGTCTTTATAAGAAGAGGAAATGTGCCCATGCATGCAGGAATGAGAGAGAGAGAGAAAGAGAGACTAGGGGTGTTTGTGCACAGAGGAAATATGTGAGGAAACCAAACCTGCTGATGTCTCGATCTTGAACTTTTATTGAACTTTTAGTCTCTAGAGCTATGGGAAAATAATGTTTTGTTGCTTAAACCACCCAGTCTATGGTATTTCCTTATGACAATCCTAGCAAACTAATACACTGGGTGACTCATATTGCACCAGCACTAACATGCCATTATTGTTTTTTTCTTATTATTATTTTCATGATTCTCCAGATCAGCAGTTTCTTTGTATAGATAAATGGTATCAGATAAACTTGTATAAAGTTTAGCTTCCTAGACCCAGTCCCAGAAATATTATAGGTCTGGAGTAATGCCCAGAAATCTGAAAATTTGCAAGCACCCAGCAGTAATTCTGATGTTGGAGTATTAAAAGCAAACTTTGAGACAAACTTCTTTAGATGTATGTGAGGAATACTCACATCTCTGGAAAGCTATGCACGTAGTTTTCTCTAATCAGTTTGAACTACTGAACAGGAGAATTAGAAATGCAGGGATGTCTTCGTACTCATCCTTTAAAATAATAATTGTAGAGTGTTCGAGATAATTTTTCATGATTTTATGATCCCTCAGTGTGATTCATTTAATAAATTAATACATTATACTTTTTTATTAGGTAACAATAGGTTAAGATCAAGCACTGTGTCATGACTTTTATATGGAGATTTCTGCACAGTTTGTTTCTTGCTTACCAGTATGGTACAAATGCGGATAGCTTCATGAGTGTAGGTCCTGCCCAGTAACACTGAACATGGAAGTGTTGCCCCCTTGGTTTAAAGTTTTGTTGTTGTCATCTTAAAATTCTCAATAATTTTTAACAAGAAGTTTACATATTCATTTTGCACGGAGCCTTGCAAAATACATTCCTGATCCTGAGTACCAAATCAGGTTTGAGGTTTATGACTTATGACACAGATGTCTGTATTTCCCTCAGGTTTCATTTATGATTTTAGCCTCAGAAATTCTCAGAGTTGAATTAAAAACCCATATGATAGAAGTCACTCTTCATGTTTCATTGATACTAAGGATAGGGGAAATGTAGCTGAAGAGTTATACTCATGTCTTTTAATGATTTTCACATATACTAGCATTCACTATCCCACACAAAGGCATGTAAAGATCATGGGGAAGACAGTTTTTAACAACTGTCAGGTGAATCTGGTATGCTTCTCCTTCTTTATCTTTGTCTACAATTGAATTATTTTCTAAGCACAGGTTTATGGCACAGCTCATTTCTAGTGCTTTAAAAATACCAAGAAAATCACACTAGGAATGTCTCTCCTCCATTTCAAGCTACATCATTTATTTTATCCTTTGTTTCCCTTTCTGTATTAAGCATAATTATGGAAAACAAGATTTTTGTCATGTCAAAATGGTATGTTTAGAGAAGAATTCGAGTATCTCTTAAAACAGTCATTGATCCTTTTTTTTGGTACCTCTCACTTCCCACTTGTTATACTCAAAGAAACATAATTATGTATTATAATTTAGAGAAAATTACCCCTGCAAGTCTATATTCTATACATTTAAATCCAGATAACTGATTAAGACTTAATTATGGATTAAAATGTATATGTAAGAATTATAATTACAATGTGTAATAAGAATTATAATTACAATGATATCTAACATATATTTTGTATTCACTGCGTTTCCAGCACTTTACTAAGTACTTTACATATATCAATATCTTCGATCTTCACAAAAATTATATGAGGTAGGTGCTTCCAGGCAGTATGGATGATGAAATTAAGGCACAGAGAAGTGTGGGTGATTGTCTAAGCATCCAGGGTTACCCATTGTATGGAGGAGACTCCTAAACTATAATATTAGCTAGAATAAGATAGAAATTTTCAAATACCCTTCTTTTGGTTCTTATCAAAAAATTAATTTCTTGTTAAGACAAGTTTGGTCTTACTTATAAATTCTTGAATAGTAACATATATTCTATCACTCAAAATGAAGTATAGCAAAATTCCAATAATTACCTCTGCAAAACTTGAGCAGCACATACAGAAATTCTATGTTAAAATTTTTAATGCTGTATTGAATAAGTATGTACAAAGCACCATTATTCCTCAACGTAGATTATATGTACACAGTGGCTGTTTGAAATAAGAAACTCTTTGGGAAACAGTGAAATGTCTTTGTTGTGTGACCTTTTAAGTACACTTATATCCCCTAAAATGGCACAATTTCCAAAACATCAGATTAGATGTATGTAGCATCAGAACTATGAACTTAACACTTACCTTGCTGTCATTGAGCTTTAGGTGGTTCCAACTGTGAAGAATCAGCTGTGTGTTTGTGTTCTATGAGAATGATTTTATTCACTCTATATCTAGATCAAATGTGAGGAGAGTTGAAACTCTGTTCAGGTAGAATATCCAGGAAACATGGCTCATATAACAGGTCACCTGGCTGAGCAATGAAGTGATGGTTCCCAGAAGCACAGAGAGCAGAACTGGAGAAGGGTGGAAAAGAGAGTCATATATTAGAGCCATGTTAGTGATCCAAGGTGATTTCTCAGATCTTTAGAAAGGAGGCAACGAAGGGGAAGTAAAAGTATGAATAAGACTAAGAGATCAGAAGAGGTTGAATAAATATAAGGATGAATGTCAGAGTGGGGCTGTAGGTCATGAAAAAATACCTGGGCTGAGGTGACGAGCGAGGAAGGTTTTAAAATTTGTTTCCACCACCATAAACTAACTGAGTCATAGATACAGCCAATGAAGCAGAGGAGTAAATACTTTAGCACAGCAGGTGGATTGACAGAAGTCCTATAAATAACATTCTTTATCTCATTTATAAAATCTTAGATGTAATGTAAGCAGCCTTCTCAATGTCTCTTGTGTGTGTGGATACATCACAACTTGCCTTAACACCATGATTTTATTACCTGAAATTAAAAACAAAACAAAACAAAACAAAAACAAAAAACTAAATCACAGAAAATGATGTCACTTATTGAACAAATATTTACTGAGCACCTACTCAGTGCTGGGACCGTTCTAGAGCTCTGGTAACAAACCAAGGAAACAAAATTCCATGCTCATGGAGAATGTACATCAGTTCTGATTGGTAGAGTGGGTGCTTGGGGTGCTGTATGAGGAAGGATCCTAAAGGCATCTTTGCTCTCCAGAAGGAATGAACCGTGATTGATAAGCAGTATCAGTCACTGAATACATGCATCACGTAAATATTTTGCTGAGAGCTAGGTCTGACCTAGAGATATCGATTGGCATCTGCTTATTGATGTGGAATGGTACAAGTTGTGAATATCCACCCATCTGTCTCTTATTTCCAAGTATGTTGGATTTTCCTAGCTTCCAAAGATGAAACACAGGTAAACATTTTCCCCAAACAAAGCAATATACATGGCAAAGTTTTGCAGGTGAACTAAAAACTGTTAAACTCATGTTAACAGATTTAGGCACATAGAGTTTTTCTTTTTTTTTTTAATTACTCATTCATTTCAACAAGAGGAGGCATTTGAAAGATTTGGAATAAAATTCATTGTCTTTATTAGTTCACTGGCTAGCAAAAGCAGAGAGCTAATTATATATTCTCACCAAATTCTTTCCAATCATCATCATCCAGCTCCACCTCAACCCCAACTTGGATACAAATGCTACTAAAACTTTTCTCTCTAGTGTATACAAAAGCAGTCTTTTTCTTGTCCAAATATTTTAATGCAGAGACTAGCACTAGCAGCCAACTACATAAGTATTTGTATAACAGACTGTTGTCCAAACGCCTTACCTAAATTAATCCACTTAATCTCTAAAATAATTTAATGAAATAAATAGTAGGTCCTATAATTAGCTTCATTTTATAGAGGAGAAAAGTGAAATACATAGATGTGGAATAATTTGTCCAAGTTTGCACAATTAGCAAGCTCAAGAGTCAGGATTTGAACCTGATGTGGCTCTCTTCCACTGTCAGGGTCTGTTGCCTAAATAATACATACACACGCTCCTTTTCCTACTTTAAATAATCGTGGCTTACCTTATTTTAATTGCAATGTTTCTATGTTTCCTGCTGCTGATGAAAATGAAGCAAAAAGATAAAAATATGGTAATGAAATTGTTTGATTCATTTACTCAAAAAATATTTATTATATACCTACAACGTACTTTGTACATTTTTGGTGATGAAATACAAAGAAAAATCAATAAGCAAAAAAACCTATGTCAATTTTTGTAAGATATTACCATCTAGTGGGCAATAAATAAATAGATAATTGATATTTTCAGGTAGTTGGAAGTTCTATGAATAAAAATAAAGTACTGCAAGGGTATTGAGTATAATATGTGGTCTGAGAAGGTCTTTCTAAGAGATGTTTAATGAAGTGAGCATGCAAGCCATGAAAATATCTGCAAAGAATTTCTTGACAAAGAGAAGATAAAGTACAAAGCAATAAGGAATAATAAGGAGGATACTTTGCAGAGGGAGGGCAGATGGATTGATAAAATGTATCTCAAAGAAGCAGCCAGAAGCTACATAAACACAGAGACATATAGGGTGGAGTAAGAATTGAATTTTATTCAGATATCAAAAAATATTCTAAAGCAAGAAACAAAAAGACCTCTGATATTAAGTCGCCAACTTAAAAAAATTGCTGGTGAAAAGACTATGGTCATGAATTAAGGTTAAAAAGTCTTTTATTAAGTCTCTTTGTGATTTTGTAACCAAGCTTTATTATCAGGGATGATGCAGTCTTATTGGCTTAAAGCTTCAGCAAAGGCATCTATTTAGGCTCAACATAGCCACTGGGCATGTGTTTGAAAGACAGAAAAGTAGATATGTTAAATCTGTACCTTGCTGTCCCAAGGAAATGCAAATAATAGCAACGCTTGCTAAAACAGTCATGTTTTGCATACTTAGAGAGGCTCCCATTCTCCATAAGCACCCTCTTTTTATAATTAACTCTTGTCTTAATTACCCAAACACATTGATAAGGTTTTGGACATAATTATGAATTGTGATGACTGTGCATATCTGCCCTCAAAAGGCAGGTAACAGAAGGCTCTATTTCAATGTGTTCTGTGAATGTCAAAGATAACTACTGAGCAAAATATTTACTTTTTAAATGGTTATAGATAGAATTACAATAAAAATTTTGAAAACCATCAGCATTTCTAATGTATGTATTGGCATTCTGGAGAAGAAATCGTAAAAAGAAATCTGCTATTGGACTCTCACCTCAGTTCTACACTGACCTGGTGTTTTTGTAATGACAAATCAAAACCTTAAAATATAGAATCCTAACCTCCAATTGCTAGAAATGACCTTAAAGTTTTATAATATAGCTCAATGCACTATTGAATTTCAAATTGCAAATAATTATTAACTCATTAAATTGTTATCTAGAGACAACTGAGACAAGAGTATTTATTATCAAAGATACTTTTGCCAGTCCAAAGACCTTAGTGACTTTCTGTTTCATCAGAATATTTCTTGTGATGGTTACAATAAGAGTGGTTTACTAGCTACATAGAAGTTATAGTGCCACTGTTCATGCTGATTAAATTGAGGACATATCAGCATTTTTTTCTATGAACATTTTTTCCAGAGTTTTATAGTGCTATAGTCCAATAAAAGGATATAGGGTAAGTAAACAGCTTCCAAAATCTTAGAGAAAAAAATCATGACTCCATCTCCTTATTTCCTCTCTCCAGACATCTAATGCAAGAGAGCAAAGGTAGCAATAAATTACAAACAAATCTTTGGGTACCAATAAAGGAAGCATAAAATCTCACTGCATATGTAGCTCTACAAATACAAATCTGTCTTCAGCACAAAAGTTATGAATCATTTGTAGCAATAGCAAAAGATTTCTCTTTGAAGGCTGGATGAATTCAATGACCAAAGCAAAGCTAATAAGAGTTTCTAAAGTTTGTATTTCATAAGCTCTTTAATGCTGAATCTTATCTGAGATGTATGATTTTTGATAGTACCTTTCTTTTCTTTCCTGTGGATAAAAGGTAACCACAAGGGAGACTTGCTATACAGGTAATGCATGAAGGGAAATAAAAGAATCAGTAAACATAATCTTGGTGTCGACTGTGATGCTGAGTTTTTTAGTCTTATCACAACTATGATCCCATAAAAAATCATGAAATAAAGCAGAAAACCCCCATGCACATATAACTTCAAAGTGTATCATGACCTGGGGTGAGAACGTCTTTCTCACCCCAGGTAGTGATTAATTTATACCCTCAGGTATAAAACCTATTCTCACAAATACAACTACATACAATTTTTATAGGATTGGGCCATTCTCCCACTTCATGTCTACAATGCGGCCTGTGATGAAACATTTAAAGTCAAGAGGAGATCAATGCAGAGTGGTGAAAAATATGAATAAATGAACTAAAACCTTTTATTTATCCTGTCTCTAAAAATGGAAAAGCCACTTGCCTCAGTCATATCAGATATATTAAACCAAATATGCTTCCACAAATGGCCTTGTACAGGGAACTACATAAAGCAAACTAATATCAACAAAGTCACTGGTGCTTAGATACTTAAGCCATACACAAACGATGCTTATTATTTACCTAGTAATGGTCTAGTTGCCTGAAACACTGAATTAGTGAATACTGAATTTTTACCCTATATGGAAGATACAGGGTTAAGTAATTGAGAGCCTCTAATTACATTTTCACAAACTGATGGATAGATTATTTTATGGTATTTCTCTTTAAAGACACTTTGTTGAACAATTAACATTGAACACACAGTCAACAGCACCAGAGCTCATGCCTGAAGGAAGCTTCTCTAACGTACATAATTTCACCATGAGATACATTATATAGCCTTCTTGAGTTCAGGAAAACTAGGCAGCACTTCAGCACTACATTTGGAGGACATTTCAAACAGTGAAATCCAAACAAAATTAACAGAAATACAGAAAATGTGGCCCTAGATAGATGGAAAAAAGGACATGGTTTATAGTACAAGGGCTGAAATAAATGCAAAGCTTTGCCTTATTTGACCTCAGACTTTCCTGACATATTTTTTTTTGCCACTCTACAAATGTGCCTGCCCTTGAATGACCTTGAAGGCACTGTAAGTATTACTTCTGGGGTTAAAAATAAATTTTAGCAAGTAGACAAAATTGAAAATACAGAAATCACCAATTATGAGGATCAACTATATTATGTTATTCGGTTAGTTTCTTAAGAAAGAAGTCCTCAACAGTAAAGAAAATAAGTATGTAAAATTTACTCAAAAAGCCCACCATCACCTTACTGTTATTTTAAAATCAATAGTAATTTCAAATTAAAATGCCATTTAAATTAAGTTACATAGATTATTTAAAGTAACCCAAGATTGACTTAATTGACTTTCCTTTAAAGTCCCCAACTTAAATATGTAGATTATGTAAAATATCTCCCCAGGCTATTTAACAAATTAAAAACACTATTAATAGTGCACATGGCTAAAGGAATAGTTGCACCACGTTCATATGTCCCCTTATAATGGACCATTAAATAAAAGCTAAGAACTTAACACTCACGCTCATGCAAAAATATGTTTAAAATATTACCTTAATTTTTCTTAAAAGAAATCTGTCTCAAAATACCTTCTCCTTCAAGTCTCCTAATTGGTAGGGCAGGTGGAAGAGTACACAGTGACCTGAACTACAACTTGTGTAAATCAGAAGATATGTAAAGCATGGATTCAATTGAAATCATATTCAGGAGTAGTTAGGATAGGTGAGTTTAAGAAAACTCTAGATATGGACCTTGATCAGTTTTGCCAAAGCTACCTTATATGATATGGTATATGAAAAGGGAGGTTTCCTAAGCTTTTAATAAAGTGCTAAAAACACCTTTAGAAAATATTGGTGTTTTTAACTGGTCTATGTGTGCGTATGTGTCTATTATCTATCTATCTATCTATCTATCTATCTATCTATCTATCTATCTAT
>NC_045435.1:4055694-4138169 GCF_002776525.5 Piliocolobus tephrosceles | reverse complement strand
TATCTATCTATCTATCTATCTATCTATCTATCTATCTATCTATCTATCTTCTAAATAAAAATAATGTTTTTTATTGTGTAAACATAGTTTCACAATATGTGTAAACTGTGTAACATATGTGTAAACTGTGTAAACATAGTTTCTTTCTTTTTTTTTTTCTCTTTTTTTTTTTTTTTGAGACGGAGTCTTGCTCTGTCGCCCAGGCTGGAGTGCAGTGGCCGGATCTCAGCTCACTGCAAGCTCCGCCTCCGGGGTTTACGCCATTCTCCTGCCTCAGCCTCCTGAGTAGCTGGGACTACAGGCGCCCGCCACCTCGCCTGGCTAGTTTTTTTTTTTTTTTTTTTTTTTTTTGTATTTTTTAGTAGAGACGGGGTTTCACCGGGTTAGCCAAGATGGTCTCGATCTCCTGACCTTGTGATCTGCCCATCTCGGCCTCCCGAAGTGCTGGGATTACAGGCTTGAGCCACTGCGCCCGGCCGTAAACATAGTTTCAAAATAAGACCCTTACTGCCTTGCCTCCAACTAAATTTTTACCCCTAAAAATAGTATGAAAATTCTTCATAGTTCATGAATCAAGTCAGAGATTAGCAGATATACTGCATCCATTTTCAAAAGAACTGAGCACCCAAAGATTCTCTTTGGCCAGAAGCACGTGATAAATTAGAATCTATGATGTAATTTTAAAATAAGCTTTTAGAAAATATATTACATTGTGTATCACAGCCCCAGGTCATGTTATTTGATGGAACATCCTAAATATATATTTAAGTCATGAAAGAGGAACAGCTTTTCTCAAGTAAATCGAACAGTCCCTACCACTTCATGTATCCAATTACCATAAAAGAATAAAAAGGGAATGAGAAAATTAAATAGAAATCATTATCCTCTCAACTAAGAATTCAAGGTCACAGATAGAATGCTACCTTACTTTGAAGGGGAGCAGCAAGATGGCTGTCTACGGTGAGGGGCTTCACATTCACAGTCAGAGCATCTTTAATATGGATAAGGCCCTCAGGAGTTTGTTGAAGGCAAATCATTACTTAAATCTAGTCAAGATATCTAATTGCTGTCTAAAAGTTGTACATTCTTTAGGGCTGAAAGACATCATATTATACAAATAAACAATTAGGCAAGAACAAATACTAGGTTGTATACGTAATAAGGTAAAATCCCAACCAAACCGTATTTTTGATACATGGTATCAGTCTGACATTAAATTCAATATGCATTACATAATCAGATTTCTTTAACACCGATATTCCTTTATTGCTTATCTCAATCTTAGCCAGAAGTAAGTATTCAACAGTATATAAAGAAGCCACATCAAGAATATTCACTTTCTTGATGGAAAATCTTGGTGTTTATAAAAAAATGACAAGTTAGCAATCAGAGTGAGCTAGCAAATGGAAGGCTTAGGATGCGTAAGTGATATAGTTCAGGGGTTTCATATAAGAGAAGACCTCCTGTTCCCAATATTTATTCCTGCTATTATAACTGAATTCAAATTTCACATTTGGGAATTAATCAGAATCTCAATAGATCAATGATCTCCAGAAATTATTTATTAATCTGTGATGAATCTTAGGATAATATCTGAAAACACAAGGAGGGCAACAAGTTAAGAAAATGGTGCTATTGGTGTGATACAGAACATAGGTGGTCAAAAGGAATGGTGTAACAGGAGAGCCACCCTAAAATAACGTGTGGACTTCTAAACTTTGCCTAGAATTGCCTCTGAAAGCTGTGAAGCTGTTTTTGAATGTGGTTTATAGAGAGAGTGCAAAGTCGACTTAATCACATGCATGCTGTTAGATAAGGATATTCTAGGAAGAGAGGAGAAAAAAGTCCATATGAATGTTTAAACATTAAGAACTTAAAGACAAAACATGCTGCTAAATTGCATCCATATCTTATCTTCTTATTTACATACTAATATCTTAGAGAATTTTCCTTCTCGACTAGTTACTTA
This sequence comes from Piliocolobus tephrosceles, assembly GCF_002776525.5. NCBI lineage: Eukaryota > Metazoa > Chordata > Mammalia > Primates > Cercopithecidae > Piliocolobus > Piliocolobus tephrosceles. The sequence continues at coordinate 4,136,200 of NC_045435.1, read as the reverse complement.
GGCTGAAAATATAAGAAAATAGACGCTAAAGCGGAAATGACCAAGGTATTTTTCTTAGATTTAAAAAAGTTAGAGCTCTTATATGAATAAAGAAAATAGTTATTAGTTTTTTTTTAAAGGTCAGATATACCTCTCCAAAAATTTTTTGCCTATCTATAATGGAAATAAGTATACCTGTAGGATATTTGTAGGCAGAGAAGATACTTCTATACAGCACACATTATCTCATTTGAGTGTCAAAATCATCACTGAAAATGAGCACCCCCCCCATAGCATTGAAGCAAAAAACATATCTACAAGGTTAAATGTTTAGCCTAAGGTCATTTAATTCCTAAGTAAAAAATAGGATACATACACACACACACACACACACATATATACACACACACACACACATATGATATATATAGGAGATATATATGATATATATGACACATATATGCATGCATGCTTACACACACAGGCAGACATACACACACAGACTAGAACTCAAGTCTTTCTGTCTTTCATATCTGTTCCTTTTCTTCTAGTCTGGGCCAACACATAATATCATCTTATTCTTACCAACTGAGACTCCTTTTGCCACCACCCAATGGAGATTTCTCCATCTCCTCTTGTGATAACATTTATTGGCTCTTTCTGCAGCCCCAAGCTATCTGTAGCCCAAGTTCATTTTCCTATTCAAGTGCTGAACCAATCATTATGAAGCAAGAACAAATAGAAAAACAGATAAAAATACCACTTACTTCACTGCCCTCATATGCTGCTTGACCTTTACCCGACTAAGTCATAGGAAAGGTTATAATAAATAAATAATAATTTCTACAAACTAAATTTGCAGCTAAACGAAAGGAAAACTTTTGGTTCAGGAATCACTCTGGAAATGGACTTTTCTAAAATCTGTGTGAACTTTTAAATTATTAAAATCTTCATTCTATTTAACTGGTTATTTACAATCTATTCAACCATTGGAATAACAAGATACTGCTCAGGGCAGTAAAGGTGAAATCAGGATATTCATTAGGGGCCATGTACCTAAAAGTATTTGCAATAGACTTGGATTCAGGCTCATTTGATTGATGGCCCAGTTATTTTCACAGAATTCTCCCAAACTCCCCTTCCCCCCACTTCAGGACTGTACTTGTTCATATAACTAATCTTTTAAGTGCCTGAGAAGATCGTGATACAGCCTTTCCCACAGCATTTGGACAATGTCTACATATTTGGTTAATTGCTTCTTCCTTTTATAAAAAATAAGGTTTGTTAGTTGGATCTAATACATCAGAAATAAAAGAAAGAAGTGGCGTAGGTTACTAATATTTGGAGGTTAGTAAGCTTGAGCTACAGGTTGATCCCCTTTCCTGAAGAAGAATATCTGGGGCATACAAAGGGGTGAAGTCATGAATCAATTTTGAGTTGCTGGATACATCCACGACAGGCTGATCACAAAAAAAATTAACAAAAAAGAACAAAATCTCCAGTTGTTCAATGGGTATTACTTAGTGCTGTGATATTTCTTATTGTCAAAGGATAATGTGTGCGTGCACGTGCGCGCACACACCCCCCCATAATGTATTACTATAAACAGCTTTCAGAATAATAGTATATTAGTCTTTGAAAAGTACATTACTAAAACGCTGATTTTATAACAGAAAGCACTTGCCTCTACAGTTTCTTAGACTGTCTCTGCTGTTTCTAGAATTATTTTGTCATTTGTTTTATTTTTACCCTCCTCCCCATAAATGAAAAATTTAAAAGCCTCATCTTTTAACTTATCTAAAAGTAAAATGAAACAAACATGAGAAAAAATATCAGAATCCATTAATATTAGGTTGGCCTCAATTTTTTTTTTTTTTTTTTTTTTTGTTTATAAAGAGAGTTCTTCAAATCAATGGTAAACTTTTTCTATGCCAAACTGTTCTTGCTTTCTCTCTCTCCTCAATTTACCACAACACTGAGTCCTGGAGTAGGCTTAATCTGAAAATTTAAGTTGTATCACTTCCTAAAAGGTTGAACTGGACAAGATACTAGAATAAAAAGCAAAATAGTTCAAACTTTTATCCTTTTGTAGTCTACATCAGAACGTTGTTATACTATTTAGAGTAGAACTGCTTCTTATAAATCACAGTGAAAAAATATCTCTCAGACCAAATATCAATAATTAATTAAGAATTGGCTAGCTCTGTGGAAGAATGGAATCAGGCACTTTGAAGTTATAAAGAAAATTACTAGAACAAACTCTTTCAGTATGCACTGAAGTAGAAGCAAGAAACAGCGAAAGAGCAAAGGTTTCTTAACGTGTGTGGAAGCCTGCCTATCTTTCTGCAGGGCAGATCTGAGAGTCTGAAGGTATGCCCAGGGTCATGAGAGAGCAACAGTCGATCAAGTGAAAGCACATTATCTAGGAGGTATTCTGCTGTTGGATACCGTACTAAAACATGCCAATATTTCTAGTACTAGTCTATTATTCTAAGGGAAGCAACTGGTCCTGAATATACACTCATGAAGAATATGCGGGTTGACATTTTAAAACACAGGCAGAAGAGCTGTGCTATCATCTTAACTGATACCCAGCATCTATAGGGCTTCTAAATGTCATTGGAATTATAGTTCTCAACACTCTGATTAAGTCAAGAGGAAGAGCCATCTAAATATTCTCACCAGACTAGCTCATTTCAAAAGATCCCTTAAAGCTACAACTCAATCTGTGAACTGGGAAAGCAAATCATAGTTAATCTCATTTTCCTGTAATTTCATTTGGAACCCCTCATACCATTTTTTATTGGCATATCTATTCAAGCTGACCCTCTCTTGCCAAATGCACCAAGCCCTCATTATTAGAGAGATAATAAAAATTCATAGAATAATTTCAATATTACCTGATATTTATTTAGGATTTAAAAAAAAATATTTCACCCACAGTTTTAACTGGCGTTAACTTCAACAACACAACATGTTTTTATTGTCTTCATTTTACTGAAAAAGACATTAAGATTTCGATAAATTAGACAATTTAACCAAGATAATTGAGTGACCTATAACTGCCATCTCACTCCCTGATTCATGTAGAGAATCTCCTCAGTATTTTTTTTTTTATTATTATTAGTTTGTTTATTGGCAAAGGAGCCCTCTACATCAAGAACAATGTATCCACCAGAAATCATAGACCTAAGTATTTGCAAACTGCTTTTATTCTTCTTGGGAATCCTTAAGAATGACTCTATTTAAAGCAATTCAAATTGCATTACAAAGTCACCAAAAAGACACACATTAAAGGGGAGCACACAAGTAATAGAGTGCTTGGGAAAGACATATGAAACTGCTCAGATTTTGTAAAGATAGCAGGAAGCTGCTGATGGCACCTCCAGTTCAACAGCAAGCCTGGGTTTGTGGACATTTTCACTGGAAAAGCAAAGGGAATATAATTTGCAGCAATATTAAGCATTTGTCAAGTTCCTCTGCGGGATAAACATTTTGTAATAGCAGAAAACTGTTTTAAGAAGGTCCTCTTTTTAGACTATTGTAAGGTTTGTAAGGTATTACAGAAGAGAATTTAGGAGAACTAATCCTCATCCCATCACCTCTTTATCTGAGCTTTAATTTAGGGGCATATACTTATCTCAAGCAAATCAAACATTTCTCACAGACCTTATTGAAGGTCTACTTTGCTCAGACATCTTAAATGGAAAGCAGAGTCAATATGATACCATGTTTCAACATCTGAGCATCACAGTCACAACAATATCATGCTGGGAATTATCTTAACCCCCTCAAATAATGTTTTAAAAAGTGTCACTGTCTTCTAAGCAAATATTTTACAAAGCAAATATTATTCCAGTAACAAGACTAAGATTTCTAGAATTCATAAAGATTGCATAGTAGCTATGGGTAGAGCAAACTGAATGCATATGGTTTCAGGTCTTTTTGAGTAGAACTATGTTCAGAATTGAGTGTCAAGGAATATACTTCAGTTACTTTCAGCTAGATAAATTTGCATACATAAAAAATAGGCACAGTGGCTGACACATGTATTCCCAGCACTTTAGAAGGCCAGGGTAGGAGGTTGGCTTGAGCCTCCAAGTTTGAGACCACCTGGGCAACATGGCGAGATCCCATCTCTATAAAAAAAATTAAAAATTAGCTGGGTGTGATGGAATGTGCCTGTAGTCCCACTTACTTGGAAAGCTGAGGTGGGAGGATAGCATGGATGTGGGAGGTGAAGGCAGCAGTGACCTGTGAATCTGCCACTACTCCCCAGCCTGGGAGACAGAGTAAGACCCTTTCTGAAAATCATCATCATCATCATCATCATCATCATCATCATCATCATCATCACCATCATCATCACCACCACCACATTTCCAAGAATAATACTGAACCATTAACTACATAGTGAATAATAATCCATGATATATAGTAGAGAGAGTGATGGAACATTATAGATCTCTTTTCTGAATACCTAACATGTTTGAATTACTGCCTGGCTTCATTAAAAATCACCAAGCTATGTTCTTGCTGGTTCACAGCTATATTTTGAATCCTAGGCAATAAGTGGGACACATGATCATTATATAATGCCCGGTTGATAGATGATTACAAAACTGAAATATGAAAGACTAACAAAAGAGAAATATAAGCAGTCTTCTCTTCTCCAAATCCTGTGGCAGACAAAGTCTTGCACCTTCCTCTATACCATGACTAATCGATCACGCTACTATAACTTGGAAATAATGAATCTTCTATATAGCTTCGCTGTGTGCTCTCACAACTTTCTTCCTCTACTTCTTTTAAAAATCCAAATTCCTTAATACTAAGAGATAAGATAATTATTAAGAAAGTATAATGTTGATCACGAATTAGATGTTCCACTATGAAGTCTTTTTAATCATAATTAAATCGCCTTGGATATCATACTTTAATAGGAATATGTGTTCACTTAGAAGTCTAATGTTTGCCTTTATTATTTAATTACTCATGAATTTGATACCCAGCAGTTTTACTAATCCACTGGATATTCTAGAGAAGCTGGCTGCCCATGTGAGAGGAGACTAGCCAGTTACCAACAGCAGGTTTTAATTGACCTATCTCCCCCTACCAAAAAAGCAAACAAAAACAAAAAAACAAAACCCACAAACTTAATATTTCACTTTTCATTTATAATATAGGCATTTATGGATTCTTTTCAAAAATGATAAAACAGTTTATCTTGTAACACTAGTCTCGAATTATAATGTGGGGACAATCATTTGGACATGAGTTTTGGGCTTACTCTTTTTGTGTCTATGCTCTAATATCTCTACAATCCACCTTATTGCTTTATCTTATTTACTGCCTTCCTCTTGCAGCCATATGACTTTATTATCTCAACACATAAATAACACTAATAGGAGTTCAAGAGTTGACTGTCAGGTTTAATTGGGTAGAAAAAGTTTCCTAATAAAAAATTACTTAATGGTAAATCTTCTTGAATTACCTTTGAGTATATATGAAGCAGATTTTTTATGCAAAAAAAAAAAAGAGCTTGGTAAACATGTTCTAGGGAACAGTAAGTATGAATATTCATTATAAGCTTTCTAGAGAATTCATTTGTAATCCAAAGAAATATTCAAAATATCTGCCCTTCTTTATATTGGATTATTTCGTTAAATATTTAATGTTACTTAGATATGATATTATAAAATTTATTTAAACAGAATGTATGTTTCACACAGCCTTATCTTTAGAAAATATAATTTAGAAAAAAACGTTTTTAAAATTTCCACATAATGGCTTACTTCACAATATATTTATATACTTAAATCATAGTTATTAAGAAACTCAGAAGCAATTTAGTTTGAAACAGAGATTGCTTCAATAATATTCTGGTACTGAAAGTAGTTATCTCTCTTGTTTTAACAGATACATATACATATACATAGAAAATACCATTTCATACTTTGACTATATAAATAATATGGGGAGTTTATAAAATATAGTTTTTGCATAAAGAAGCAAAAGCCAAGAAGCTTTCTAATTCTTTCTCATATAATTATTCAACTCAGTATTGATATAGTCTGAATGTGTGTGTTCCCCAAAGAATTATATGTTGAAACCTAATCCTCATGGTGATGATATTAAGAGGTAGTGCTTTTGGAGAAAGCTAGATCATGAGTGCAGAGCAGTAGTGAATGGAATTGGTACCTTTATTAGAAAGGCTCAAGGAGCTAAGTCCTCATCAGACAGTGAATCTGCCATTGCCTTTATCTTGAATTTTCCAGCCTTCAAATTGTAAGAAATAAATTTCTGTTGTTTATGAGTTACTCCTTCTGTAGGATTTTGCTATAACAGCCTGAATAAACTAAAACTAGTATTATTGAAGTAGTTTAGAAGTTCAGGAAATACTGGTATATTTTAATTAAATTATTTTAGCCATGAATAAATCTTAAACAATTCAACTACTCTCAAGATGAAGCATATCTAAAACAAATTTTGATAGAGATTGAAAAAATAAAAATATAAAATGCAAAAGAGATGTGAATAATGTCTACACACCCAGTGATTTCCCTCTTTTGCTCCAAACCTCCTTCTCTATATCCATCATCTGAAGTTCAGAAAGAGGATAAAAAAGCTGAATGAGGATAGATGAAACATCTTATGCAGGCCTGGCATCCATATTTTAATAGCTTTGTAAATAAAGGATTGCCTCCAATATACTCATGGGGATGTCACAGTTTCAGGTTCCCATCATTTTGTTTCACCTTTAGAGGTTCTATTGGATATATATAAAAATTTCTAGAGGACTGTGATGGCACAAACATATCATTTTCCCTTAATCATATTAGAGGCAACACATCTTACGACAATTTTTAATGGGTAGTGCATTTTGATAATATTCTTCCTGTGTCTGCGTAACGCACTCTATTGCTTTGCTAAATTGAGTTTGACATTTGCTTTGTCTGAGTTATATGTTCATGATAACCGCTTAGCATGTTTGAGTCAAAGTATTATCTTTCATGGAAATTTTATGAAGCTAACCATAGACATTTTGAATAAGCACACTAGAAGAAAAGCAAATTTTCTGTACTGATAAATCTGATAAAATATGTAATGCAAAATGAATTAAGAAGTAACAGACATTCGTATGCAACTTGTGGATAAATTCGGGCTCCCTTATCCACACTATAAGGAGATTCAAAATAAGCCATATTTTATCACTATAATTGCAAACTGTGCTGTTTAGTTTGTGGCATATTCTTAGACTGTTGTAAAATATTGCTATTCAATTTATGTTTTACAAATGCTAACTTGTAAAAAATAGAGAAATGCAATATAATTTCTACATAATAAAATGAAAATGAAACAGTGATAGGAAGTTAGAATATTATTAACTTTAAATTTGCCTTCACATGCAAATGTGTGAAAAAAAAAGCTGAGCTGACATGCATTTTGCAAGATAGATACAAATGGAACTGGAATATGAGACACTGCCTGATAATTTATCTTACCTTGGCCCACCTCCCTGTTCCTATACTACTATCAGACTTCAGTCCATTACTACTTATTACCTGAGATATTTTAATAGCCTTTTAAATGATCTTCTCATTTCCAGTCACTTCCCTTCTCAGTTTGCTTCACAGACTACTGTTAGGCTCAACATCCTGAACTGCATTTGTGTTCATGACTCATTTCAGTTCCCAAACACTAGGAGTTTTACTTTCCAACAGTTTGAAGTTTAAATCTTTAGATTGAATCAAGTATTTTAATACTCTGATTTAAATCTATTTGTTCAACAATATTACCAAACATTTCAAACATCTCCTCTTTTCAAGCAAATCAAACTAATCACTATAAAGTAATTACTCTTCCATTCATTACGGGAATGGCTTTCTCTCCTCCATGACATGTGTAAGTCCCAACAATCTCTTAGAGACTACTTAAAGTGCCACTCACCTCGTAAATGTTCCCAGAATTTACATCTCTTCTGGAAGCAAATTTTTCCTACTGTAAATAGAGGTGGAACTCTGTCTGTCACTGTTGGATAAAAGTGATTTATTCCTTAAAACACTTATGAAGTAACTAACCATAAGTGTTTGTTTAAACATATTTTTGAATGTACACAAACACAAAAATATTTATTCCTTCATCTAGCAGAATATCTTTCTAATTAGGTACACAGTCAAGTATATTTTTCTTCTCTCTTATTTCACTGCTGTATGATCCATGATTGTTTATCATAGCAATTTCCTTAGCATCTAATCTAGTATCTTCTACACACCGAATCCTCCATAAATATTGGTTCAAGTAGCATGTGGTCTACTTTCAGCTCTTTATTTTTTTTAAAATTGTCACATTAATTATACCAAATATCATTTTGTTATGGTTCATATTATGAAAATGTCCAGTGTCCTGACTACACTGTAATGCACAAGTGGAAATACTTTCACTTTCCAGGATGAAAGAACCATTTCAAGTATTTGTAATTATTTTATTAGCTTTGCTAACCGTAATAAATAAATATTTTCAATGAAGAAATTAAGTGTACTCTCTTTTTCCAAAAGAGAATATATCAAAGCTGAAAGTGTCATAAGTACCTAACAATGGAAGCTGTTGTTTCTTTTATTATACTTAGCAAGGGAGCAGTTCCTCCATATTTATATTTGATAGCTTTGCATTGAACAAACCAGTTAGCCTTACATACAATTATAAAGGGATTGCAATCATTAACCCAACATCTAAAATTATTACACTCAAAGATATATGTAATCAAATAAAAATCAGGTATGGTGGATTACTAATTATATGTGATTTATTCCAGAATACGGAAGACAAAAGCACTTCCCACTTCCCACACGTTGGGTAGACACAGCTTGGGGTGGTCAGGGTACATGTACATTTAGGAAGAGTAGTGGCTCCTTTCCCAGAGTGGCTCAACAGAGGTTGATTCTAGCGGGAGGTTATAGTTGTATATCCCTCTCTGAGATTTCATAGTGGAATGGTTGCTGGTTACCTCAGTGGCATAAGACACCAATATTCTCTGTGGATCAGGATGCAGAAGACCACAATGGTTCCCACTGCATGGCTGCTACTGATAGACTCTGTTTTTCTTCTTTTATACTAACCATCTGGCACGGCAAGAATAACGAGCTCTCCAGAGTTTCTTTTGGTGTGAATATTCTGGGGTTTGTTTGTTTGGTTGTTTTTCTCCACTGTATTGCTGTATATTCTTTAATGGGCTTCTGAGCCTTCTCAGGACTAATTTGGTTTGCGGATAGCTATACTTCTTGTTCTTGTTCTTCTTGTTCTTCTTGTTCTTCTTCTTCTTGTTCTTCTTCTTGTTCTTCTTCTTCTTGTTCTTCTTCTTGTTCTTCTTCTTCTTCTTCTTCTTCTTCTTCTTCTTCTTCTTCTTATCATCATCATCATCATTATTTTGTAAGGAGGTGAAGGCTGGTATCTCCAACTCCACTATCTTGGTGACTTCACTCTCTCAATAGCATTTTTATATGCTGACAATAAACATGCAGAAACTAAAATTAAAAACAAAATACCAGCTGAGTGTAGTGGTGCACACCTGTAATCACAGCACTTTGGGAGGCCAAGGCAGGACGGTTGCCTTAGCTCAGGAGTTTGAGATAAGCCTGAGCAATATAGGGAGTCCCCATGTCTATCAAAAATAATAATAAATTAACTAGGCATGGAGGCATGTGCCTGTGGTCCAACCTACTAAGAAGGCTGAGGTGGAAGGATTGATTGCTTGAGCTTGGGGATCGAGACTGCAGTGAGCCATGATCGCACCAATGCATAGAGCCTGGTAGAGCAAAACTATCAAAAGAAAGAAAAGAAAAGAAAAGAGGAAGGAAGGAAGGATGGAAGGAAAGAGAAAAAAGAAAAAAGGCAGGCAGGAAGGAAGGAAGGAAGGAAGGAAGGAAGGAAGGAAGGAAGGAAGGAAGGAAGGAAGGAAGAAAGAGAAAGAAAGAAGAAACACACTTGCAGTTGCTCCCATCCTCCCCAAAATACTTAGGTATACACTTAGCAAAACATGTACAGGATCTGTATTTGAAAATTATAAAATACTGATGAAAGAAATAAACAAAACCTAAGTAACCTGAGAATAAATTGTGTCTGTGTATCAGAAGATCCAACATAATAAAGATGTCAGTTATTTCCAATTTGACTAGAGTTTTGATGCAATACCTACCAAAATTAACAGATTTTTGAAAACATATATAAGCTTATTTTTCAATTTGGAAAGATGAAAGATCTAGAATAGCTAAAATAAAAAAAGAAGAAGAAGAAGAAGAATTAAGTTGTGAGTGTTACTCTATCAGATAATTTTTTTAAAGCAGTAAAAGCAATTCAAATAAAAAAGGATAGCCCTTTCAACAAATGCTGCTGGAGTAATTGGACATTCATAGGCAAAAATATAAAGTTCTACCTAAATCTCAGACTTTATACAAAAGTTAACTCAAAATGGTTTTCAAACTTAAATGGAAAATGTAACTATTAGCAAAAAAAAAAAAAAAAAATACATAGACGAAAACTATGGTAAACTATGGTAAATCCAAGAGTTCTTAGCCTTATCATTCAAAGCATAATCCATAAAATTTAAAAAAATGTTGAATTTGACCTCATGAATATTATAAATTCTGGCTCTTTTGGCAGTCATGTGAAGAAGATAAAAAGACAAGCTACTGACTGGAAGAAAATACATTCAAATTACATATCTAACAACAAACTAATATCTAAAACATATAAAAAGCTCCCAAAACTCAACAGTTAAAAATTATCCAATAAGAAAATAAGCAGAATATGAGACCAGACATTCCATTGACAAGAGTATATTGGTGACCAATAAGCACAAACAAAAAAAAAGTTCAACACAATTAGCTATGTGAAAAATGCAAATCAAAAACGTAAAAGATGTAACTATACACTTGAATAATTGCCAAATAGAAAAATAATGACAATAACAAATGTTGCCATGGATTTGGAAAAACTGAATCCCTCATGCATTGCTGGTGGGAATATAAAATATTATAGCCTAAAAATGTTATACCCTGAAAAACAGAAGTTTCAGATAAAACTAAACACACAATTTCCATTCAACTCAGTAATTACACTCTTGGGCCTTTATTCCAGAAAAAATTAAAATTTAAGTTCACATAAAAACATGTATATGAATGTTTTTGACAACTTTATTCATAAGAGCCAAAAACTTATAAAAACATAATCAGCTCAGTATATATACTTCAGTCTTTTTTCTTGGGGGTTGGAGGAGACAGGATCTCACTACATCACCTGGGCTACAGCGCAGTGGCAGGATTATAGCTCATTGCAGTCTCAAATTTCTGGGCTCAAGCAATCCTCCTGCTGACAGTACAAGCATGTGACACCATATCCTGTTTTTCACAGTTGCCTATTACAGAAACTGTGTAAATATACACCATGAAATACTACTTAACAATACAAAAAGGGGCTATTCAGGTATACTACAACTTGTATAAATCTGCAGGGAATTATACTGAGTGAACACATCATTCATCAAGACACCTGATTTACTAAGGAGTTCAGCCTTGGCTTTCATCTTCAGGCCAGAGTTTAAATATGAAGAACTTATAATACATGAACTGAGAGCTGAACAATAATATATGACTTAAAATTATGCTTGAATTTATAATCTTCATTCATATTAACTATTAAAATTGTTGTGAATGAAAAATTTAATATATATACATATATATTTAATCATTGTAATTCAAAGTATGATGCTAGGTTCAGCTGCAGTGACATCATCTGAAAGCTTACTGGAAATGCAGAAAATTGTGCTCCATCCAAAGCCTACCTAATCAGAATCTTCATTTTAGAAAACCTATATGTTAACTTTTGAGCATCTCTGTTCTAGAGTAATAACATAAAGTGAAAGACGAGTGAAAGAAACATTTCTCCAAATATAATATGAAAATTGCCAGTAAGTACATGAAAAGATGCTCAAAAAATTCAAGAAAATGAAATTTAAAACCACAATGAAATATCCCTTCATAATTAGTAGAATGGATACTGTAGGAAACTAACAAACATGCAAATAGCAACAAAACATAAAATAAATGTTGGTAAGAATGTGCAGAAATTGGAAATTTTGTGCACTATAGAATTGATTGTAAACTTCTGCAGCCACTGTGATATATGGTATGAAAATTCCTCAAAAAATGAAAAATAGTATTTCTATAAGATCAGGCAATACTACTTCTGAGTATATATTCAGAATAGTTTAAAACAGTATATTGAAGGTTAATAGCAGTGCTATTCACAATAGCCAAGAGGTAAAAGCACCTAAAATGTCCACTGATAAATGAATGGATAAACAAAATGGGATATGTGTGTATAGGGGTGTGTGTGTGTGTGTGTGTGATATGTGTGTGATATATATATAACATTTATATATATATATATATGTATATTTTCTGATTACACTTACATGAGGATTATAATATAGTGAAAATCATAAAAACAGAAAGTAGAATGGTGATAAACAAGGGCTACTGTGGGAGAAATAGGTATACCTATAAATTTGTGTATGTAAGTATATATATGTATACTTAATAAAATAGTTTTTGGCCTGAAAAAGGAAGAAAAGCCTATCACATGCTACAACATAAATGAACCCTGAGGATATTATGCTAAGTGAAGTCAGTCAGCCACACAGTGACAAATATTATCTGATTCCACTTACATGAGGTTTCTAATGGTCAAAATCATAGAAATAGAAAATAGAATGGTGATGACCAAAGGCTAGTGTGGGAGAGAAGGAGTTGTTTAGTGAGCATAAAGCTTTTGCTTTGCAAAATAAGAAAGTTCTGGAGATTGATTGCACATCAACGTAAATGTACCGAACACTACTGAACTGTACACTTAAAAGCTGTTAAAATGGCAAATTTTATGTTGTGTATTTTTACCACAATAAAAAATGTGAAATCTGCATACACAAATATTGAAAAAAGTTGGCATAATCTTTGTTATTCAAAAGGAAAAATATAAACAAGAAATGAAACAAAATATAAAATCTAAATACCTTCTAGAATCTGGTCACAACCAATCTTGACTACATCATTTCCCACATTTATATATTAATATTTTATTTTAGTCAATATTACATACACTGATATGTAACCATCTTAATGTTCCTTCATCTTCATCCTTAGTGGAGATGATGACTCTCAACTCAATTGTATTTTGTTTATGATACATTGTAAATCATTGTGCTTGAATTAGTCTTCCCACTTTTTATGGTAGGAATCAGGTCTTATTAATAATTATACATTGGCTGGGAGCAGTGGCTCACGCCTGTAATTCCAGCACTTTGGAATTACAAAGTTGGCCGAGGCGAGCAGATAACAAGATCAGGAGATTGAGACCATCCTGGTTAACACGGTGAAACCCCGTCTCTACTAAAAAAAATACAAAAAGAATTAGCCGGGCTTGGTGGCTGGCGCTTGTAGTCCAGGCTACTCAGCTACTCGGGAGGCTGAGGCAGGAGAATGGCGTGAACCCGGGAGGCGGAGCTTGCAGTGAGCTGAGACTGCGCCACTGCGCTCCAGCCTGGGGGACAGAGCAAGACTCCATCTCAAAATAATAGCAATTATTATTATAAATTGTTATACTAATAATATAAATAATTATTATTATATATTTAGCTTAACATATGGCATAGAGTCTTCAGTGTCAATTAAATTAATAGAAATACTACTACTTCAGAACCTTTGACCGTGTATTTCTCTGTGTGAAACACACACATACAGGTACACACACACATGTCATGTGCATGCATAAACATATAAAAATTCACATATGTACATGCACATACCTAATGTGCATGTCCCCTCCAAAATACATGTTTCAACTTAATCCCCATTGTGCTGGAGTCTCTTAGGAAGTGAATGCCATGAAGCCTCATGACATTCAATACCTTATATTATAAATAAATAATATAAATCAATACCTTATATTATAAAAGAAGCTTCAGAGAGAGTTTGTGTCTCTTGTTCTTCCACTCTGCCTTGTGGGGACACACCCCTCCTTTCCCTCCAGAGGATGCAGCAACAAGGCGTCATCTTGGAAACAGAGCAGTCCTCATCAGACACCAAATACTAGTGCCTTGCCTTGGAATTCCCAGTTTTCAGGACTTTTAAAAATACACTTCCAGTATTTATAAATTACATAGTCTATGGCATTTTGTTATGGTAACCTAAACTGACTAAGGTAACAACCATACTGTATTCTTTATCTAGCAAAATCTTATGCATTTGTTAACAGCATGATTGAATTTGATTTTCTTCCCTAATTGTTTTGGCCCAGGAATGTGTCTCATTTCTTCAAATTCTTACTATCATTGCGATATGACTGCAAGCTGATGACATCAACATTTAATGTTTACTTCTGTATAGCTTCTCTTTAAAAGGGGATGGTGGGAAACTATTCTTTGTAAGTTTCCACCTGGCTCCTAGGTGAATTATATGATTCAACTATTCCCTCATATATAGAAATAAATATGGATTTTTCATTTAGAATTCCATTAAGATGTTCAGTTTAATTTTGATTAATTGATTCATTGACAGATTATATATGATACTTTTTGTTTGTAATACAGCAAATACAAATTATTTACAATGTTTTGGAATAAACTCATTGAAGGGTGAACTTATGGATTCACTGAAATTTTGCTTTCATTCAGGATCCAGAGAATCATGGCTGCTTTACTTTTAGTTAGGCTTTTAAGAAAGGAAAGAAGCACTGCTCAGAGATACCATTTTCCAAACAACCTGACATGCTGGTGTTTGCTAGTGGACCGATTTGACAAAAGACACCTCCAAGGAGTTATTTTTGGTAAAACAAACAACACAGCATCATAACTTTGTGCTTGTCAATCCCACCGGCAAAATAATTTACTCAATAAAATGGGAAAATTAGAATTCAAAAGCTCATAGCATTGAAGTGAAATATCCAGACTAAAAAGACTCAACTATGTAACAACACTTAGGCAAGGACAAGACTTGGATTGGTAAATTAATTTATAGCTTTGCCCTTTTCTTATTTTTGCATGGTTAATTCTTGTCAATATTAAATTATGTAGGTTTTTGTGCTTAATTTGAGGATAAGCTCATCACTGTTTTCATGGAATAAATCTGGTTAGAATGGTGATTTTCTGACATGAGTTTAATATATAATAATATTAAAAACATTTCCATACATTGCTTTTAAATATCACTGATAAGTTTAAAATATTTTATTACATATTTAATCATAAAAATGGTATTTTTAATCATGAGAAAATATATTAATAAAGCATAAACATTTTCATCCATTGTAGAAAGTTAGATTCCTATGTTTTCATGACTAAAATCATTATCGGCAGCAGCAGTAACAGCAGCAGCATCTTTATTTTATCATCATCATCCTTGTAATTCAAAGTATGGTCTTTGGACTAGCAACATCAGTGCCACTTGGAAGCTTTTTAAAAGTGATTAACCTCAGTTCTTACCCCAGCCTTCTGAAGTCTAGTAAACTCCCTAGATGATTTGCATTTACATTAAATTTTGAGAAGACCAATTATCATGATGATCATCATAAACATCCCTCAGTTTGCTACAATAGAGCTTCTGTGCACTTTTAAGTGTTTTTCATTTGTTTGATTTTGTTTGTTATTTTGCATCCACTATATCATATGTTGTGCTCTAAGGGGGCAGATAATTAACATGTATCATTTATAAAATGAAATGACGTTGTAATAATATCAACTATTTTGGTTTTCTAAAAGTAGTGAACACCCATCCTTTGAACTGCTCTCTGGCTTAAGGTATAAGCAACAACATGAGGAGTTTGTCAGAATGCACATATTAGATTGGTTGGGCTTGGATGAGCTTGAGATTCTCTTGCCTTCTTTGTATTTTTATGGATCTAATGTAAATAACCTGATATCATTTATGAGACTGGTTTCCCTACTTCAGAATATGATTATTTCAGGGTTCAGCATTAGTCTCAATTATACATGGGATGTGCACTTAGCAAAACAATCAGACTTGGTAAGAGGCAATCCATGTTGAGCTCCTTTGTAAGCTGCATCTCTGCCATCATGGCCCCTTTGCACATAAGTCCACTGATAAGGCACTTACGTTTCTGAGAAAATAAAGAGGCTGATTTGCTGCATAATCCATGATGTCATCTTCTGCATAGGATACAATGTTATAATTTATCTTAAACACAAACTTCTTACTCTGTATAAAATTTTAACAATACATCTATATATCTTTTTCCCTTACCAACTTATTACCAATTTTCCAATCTTGTTCTTTTCAAATCCCTAGCATGGAGAAAAATTATTACTCAGTGTCCACAAATCTATAAATAACTGCATATCTCTCCCTTTATCAGCCCTAAAAATATGACAACCACATATACTCTGAAGTTTTGGCTACTGAGAGATTTTCTTGCCTTTATCTTTAAGGACTATACCTGAAAGTGATGATATTTTGTCAGCCTACTTCTAAATCACACAAAACAGTTGGGCAAAGCCATGTGTGTTAGACAAAAGAATAACCTCCAAATACATTCACATTCTCATTTAGAGAATTCGTCAATATATTATGTTACATGGTATATACGTCATTTTATATTGCCCTAACAAAGTACTACAGACTCAGTAGCTTAAACAACAAACATTTCTCACAGTTCTGGAGACTAGGGAGTTTAAGATCAAGACACCAGACCATTTGGTTGTCTGGGGAAGGCTCATTTCCTGGTTCACAGAATGCCTCCTTCCTGATGTATCCTCACATGGCAGAAAAGAGGCCAGAAAAGTCTTTTAGGTTGCTTTTCTAAGGGTACTAATTTCATTCATAAATGCTCTACCCTCAACTAATTTTATCTCCCAAACCTTACCTACCTCCTAGTACCATCAAACTGGGACTTAGCATTTTTACATAAGAATTTTGGGTGACACAACATTCAGTCCATTGCACTTAGCAAGGGAGAATTAAGATCACATACATAATTAAGCTTGTTATTCAGTTTATCTTGAAATTAGAAGAGTATATTGGATTGCACAAGTACGTCTAGTATAATCACAATGGTCGTAAGAGAAATGATGGAACAAGATGGTCACAGTCAGAGAGATTTTAAACACTATGCTGCTCTGCTGATTTTGAAGATGGAGCAAGAGACCATGAGCCAAGGAATGTAGAAGTCCTCTAGAACATGGAAGAGACAAAGAATACATTCTCACCTGAAGATTCCAGAAGAAACAAACTCTGCAGATACTTTTAGTCCAGGGAGAACAATTTTGAACATCTCCAGCACTCTAAAATAGCAAATTTGTGTTGTTTTAGGACACTATGAAACAGGACACCATCTTACTTTTTTTGTTTGTTTATTTGTTTGTTTTCTGTTTTTTGTTTTCCTCTGCCCTTTGGTCATAGAGAACTTCCCATGAGGATGTAAGAATCAATGGCAGGAGGAGTTCTAAGGAGGCAGAAGTGGTCACAGTGGAACTATAAGAAGCTTGGTATGCAATTTACTTGAGCGTTCAAATCTACTCAGGTCCAATGTCAAATATACTACTTCCTTCTTAAAATTGGGCACTACTATTTTCACCAAAATGTATGACTTTGTGGATTAAAAAGATCCTATTATAAAAACAAATCAGTGTCAATGGCTACTTGATGTTTTATGATTAATATTCCATTTCTACCAATGCCCAATATCAAGATAGAATCTATCCTTAAGGGATTATATTTAGTTACCGAAGAAGACATGTACTTCAATATCTTACGGTGTTCTGCCTAGATTCTCTTATTGGTATTTTCCAGAGCTCCATACAACAAGCTACCTGCTATTTCAGCAGAGCATAAGGAAGAAGCATGAGAAAAACTACCACGTGTTAACTACTTAAATCCCAGTATTTCTACCAAGGATCCTTCAATCTAAACATAAATTTAGTTTTCCACATCCCTGAGAAAGCACTAGGAATTAGTGAGTAGAGTAGGTAGCTGAAGAGGTCTTGTATGAGCTTCATTCCCAGTACTTCTACATACAACATTAGATATTGAGAGAAAGATTGCACAGGTTATTTACTCATTACATACTTTTTGCTTCTATTAAATTTTCCATCATCATATATCTTGTACCTGATAACTAATACAATAAAATAATTAAGAAGAGGAAGTGATATGACAGCAACAAAATTGTAGATACATACACACGTAATACTATTTATTTGTTCATCTTTAAAAATGCCCATAAACGAATTTCAAATTCTATTTTTGAACAAGCACCTGTGAAGTTAAGAGAGACTGTCATATTTCTTGGCTTTTAAAATTTCTCTCCAGTGGGAATAATATTTTACAAAACAAGTTAGGGAGGCATTTTAGAGTAGGCAACAAGTTTATACCAGAAAACTAATCAAAATTCTTCTTAGACAAAACAACTTAATCAATCAATCAATCAATCAATAAACTACATAATTTAGATAATATCCCAGGATATATTTCAGAGTTCAAAAAAGAATAATGAGTGCTTTGACATATCATATATGTTTAAGTGGTAGGAAAATAATGACAAATTCTATGTTTTGAATGCATAGATATAATTTTTTAAATATATGCACTGCTTTGAAATTAGACTCCCATTACTTTACCCAGGGTGCTCTGTGTATAGATTGTGTCTAATTTTGAATGCATGTTCTCAAGAGCAAGATTGCCCTTAATCATTTCACATGGCATAAAATAAAACAAATGGTCTCAATAAATTATAAATCCTATTAATTATAAACTAATAAATAACCGACAAGCAAGGAACTTTTGCACTTGATTTTTTGACTCATTATCTCTGTCTCAAAAGTTTAAAAGACCATTTTCCTGTTTTTAAGAAGTTAAAACAATAGCTCTCCAAGAAAAACATTAGTTTCACATCACAGCTATCCCTAACCGTGACGCTATTTAGTTGACTTAGTTTGAATCATAACCTCACTAGGTTCTTTAAAAGTCTAAATGTAACAGGATTAAAAAGGAATCATGCAAATATTCTCTAACTAAAAAGAAATAAGTGACAATCATTCAAATAAAGGATCAGCAGCCTGCACACTAGAGAGTAACACATTTAATCCAAAAAAATAGCAAACAGTTTAATCTGAGTGAAATATAAGATTATAATATAGAGAATGGTATAACTCACTAGAAGCACAAAAGGATTAATAGTGACTCTCTGGTTTAGGGATAAAATATGATAGAGTGAAGGGGTAATTTCAAATATTATTGAATATAACCACAAGTCATTAAGGATCTGGACTTTTTTGCTTTTCCCACATGGGAAACTTTGCAAAGGCTAGGCTGTACAGCTGATAGCAAGGCTGGATATAGAGATTATAGCTCAGCCTAGCAAAGAACCTAGAGTCAATGTCCCTTAATTTTCAGGTTTACAGATGAGTATGCAGTAATAAAGAGAGGCTTAGTATCAAATAAGATATCTAAATGGTTAATAACCATGTGGCACTATGCTCAACATTAGTAATCATTCATAGGAATGCAAAATGCAACTATTAGATACTACTTCATACTCACCTGAAAAGATTTATGAAAAAGAACATACAAAGAGATAAGTTTTGGAACACTTGGGATGCTCATATGTGGCTAGAGGTATAAACTTGTATAATCGCTTTAGAAAACTTTGTCATTGAAGTAGATTGTATGGACACAGCTTGCTCGGTGACTTCTTTCTTAGGAATATACTTGTATTATTTTTCCCGGTAGGGCTGCTATTAAAAAATACCACAGATTGGGTAGCTTAAACAACAGAAATTCATTTTGTCACAGTTCTGGAGGCTAGAAGTCTGAGATCAAGATTGTGAGAGAGTTAGCGTCTTCCAAGGACCCTGAGGAAGAATGTTTCAGGCCTCTTGCAGATGGCTGCCTTTTCCCTGTGTTTTCACATTGTTTCCAACCTCTCTGTATGTCTGTGTCCAAATATCCTCTTCTTATAAGGACAACAGTCGTATTGGATTAGGACCCATTTGGAACCTTATTTTAACTTACTTACCTCTTTGTAGACCCTGTATTCAAAGACAGTCACGTTTTGAGCTACTGGTGATTAAGTCTTTGACACCTAAATTTGTGGAGTGGAACACACTTCAGCCCCAGAAATATTCAGATAAAAATTTATTTATGTTTATGAAAATCCTGCACAATAATGTTTATTATAGGACCATTCATAATATATTCAAAGTCTAAAGTACCCAAATTAACATAACAAATAAAATGAGCCAATAAATGTTGACACATTTGTACTTCAGACTATTATACCTCAAGGAACATGGATGGGTGAATTTCAGAAAAAGAACAGAAAGGGCAAACATAAAAAGGTAAACATTATGATTTCATATATGTAAAGTACAAGAATAGGAAAAATTAATCTATAACATTAGAAGTAAGGATAAAAATTACTTTGGTGGCAGTGGGGTAGGATTGTCACAGGAAGGAGCATAAAATGAATTTTAATGTAATATTCCAGGATTTTGTTGTTGTTGTTTTAATCTGAGTGTGTCTGGTTTGTGAAAATATATTAAGTCATTCCCTTAAGAATCCTGCACATTACCGAATATTTTTATGCTGTAATACAATTTACAAAAAGAGTAACTGAATCCACCAGTTGACTGAAACAACTGATGTTGGTATTTATAACAGATTATTACACTCTATTATTTTCTACTACCTTAGAGGAGAGTGGGGTGATGACTAATTAAAATTTAAAATGAAAAACTTGATGAACTATTTTTGTATTTCAGCTCTGACTATTCACTGGGTTCATAATCTTGAAAAATCTTTTTTCTTCATTGAGTCTCAGATTTCAACCCCTTCAACTAATGATTTCTATAGTCTTTTATTTTGAAGATCTCTTTCAACTTTAGAATTTTATACTCTTATTAATTTTGGAGTCAAATTATTGAAATTTGAGTAAAATTCTTTTTTAAACACTTGATTAGGAGAAGTATAAATTTCCCATCATTGATGATAACTATTTCTTATTTTACTATAATTGAACTCTTAAGATAGCTTAAATTCTAGAATTACGGTTAATTTTTAGTTAGTAATTTTTATTAATTTATTAATTGTGACAAATGGATTGTATGTCTTTCCAAAGAAAATGTATTTATTTAAAAATAATTAAGATGGTGACATTTAAAAATGTCCACTTTTTGATAATTGATAATATTGGAACTTGGAAAACTTTTCCCAAAAACATGTATTCTTAAGGATTAGAAAATATTGGAAATTTTACTAAGGCACAAGAAAGAAACCATGCCAAAGGTCAGCTAACTAGCAAAGGATGCAGAGAGTGGCAGAATATTATCAATGGCACTGAAAGACAATTGGGGATAATTTGAAGTCAGAGACTGATACAGTTAAATTAACTGAAAATAATGATGTGTGTGTGTGTGTGTGTGTGTGTGTGTGTGTGTGTATGTGTGTGTGTAGTAGGAATGTGAAGGGAATTAACACTTTCACCCATATATAAATTATTTCATCTTCTCATTTGTTCAGTTACATATTCACTAAGCACTTAAAATGTGCTAGTCCCCTCTGATGTTGGTGCTTAGCATACACCAGCAAACACACTAAACAAATGTCTTTCCCTTTCTAATCGACCTCCTAGTAAAAGATGACATCAAATAAATAACAAGGACATCATACCATGCGTATAGGCAAATTTCACTTTTTAGTACGCTCATGTTGAATGATTTCTGTAAGCTAACAAGAACTAGGACATTTCAGCTTTGGTATTGTCTCATGTATTGCACAGCAAAACTAAAACTGAAATGGCTATATTGAGCTTTTTGTTTTCAGTACCCATATTGTGATACTTTACCTTGAGGACGTCTAGTGCAACAAAAATAATGCCTATGTCCAAAAACAGCAAAATATTAATTGGAAGAAAGATGAACTAAATCACCCTTCAGCAGCAGTTGCCTGATATTGCTATACTCACTTTCAAGAAGTATTCATAGAATACAATTGATGTTGGATTCATCAAGATTATTGTGTTTGATGACAAGTGAAGAGAGAAAATGTGAAATATAATGAATAGCTTTCTGTTTCTAAATTCAAGCAGAGGTTTAAGTATTTTAGGCTTTCTTTGAGTGGTCATGAGGTAACCTTTTCAAATTTGATAACAAACAGCCTCACAGTCGGGCAATACTATTGCCATGTGGAAAATGCCAAAACACTTAGAGGCAAAACTTACTTCTCGTATTTCAACACCTGAATTGCTTTTTTTTTTTTTTTTTATCCCCGGGAACTTTAGTTTAGCTTTCATCATTGAGGAAGTTTTTTAAAAAGAGAAAATAGTAGTATAAATGCCTATAATTGTTTAAAAAACTGCATACAATATTAAAAGATTTGAGATGACTAGAGTGTCTTATAATCTGACAGACATAAATACTTCCATTTATTTTCTATCCTTGAAGCACACCATTCGTCCTTGGATAGGTCACTTAATCCTTCTTGAATGATGTTTTCACTATGCAATTACCTCAATAGTAATAATTACCTTCTTGGGAATGATATGAAGAATAAATCTTGAATTATATAGAATTGAGTAGAAAATGTGATTAGTATAGCAGTCATACAAGGGATTTGTTGTACTGAGTTTAATTCAGACCAATTCAAAATTAACATTCACTCTTAACATATTAAGACAGTAAATGTATGCAATCTTTCCTTCAAAGATTAGTAAAGAATAAATACCTACGGGTAGTGATGAATTTTTCTTAGTATCTGTAGCCAAGGTTTATAAAAAACAGCTTGCAATATATAATGGAGAAAAATTACTTCTATACTCTGAATTCATTATCCCCAATACCCAGACGTATTACTTAAATACCAGTGTATTATGTGCAGATTCCATTGTCCTGGGGAGACCTTACAGTACTGAAATGTCTCCTGGTGCATACTCCAAGTCTGTTATAATGCTGACGTGAATGATGTCTTATACACCAATTTAACTATTAACTGTTAATTCAAAAGTGACTGATGAGAATGCAGAAAGGCATGAAAAAAGTTTCAGGAGACATTCAGAATGAATATTTTCACTCATATAAAAATACATTTATCTCTTTATTGATCCAGTTAAATATTCACTAAGCATTTACCATGTGCCAGCCCCTTCTGTTTTGGGTGCTTAGAATACATCAGCAAACATATTAAATAAATGTCTTTTCCCTTCAATTTTACTTCCTATTGAAAGAAGACAGCAAATAAATAACGTGAGAAAATCATATAGTATGTTAGTTGTTAATAAATGTTATGTGAAAAAGAAAAGGTAGAGAAGAGTAAGGAGTACAGTAAGTATGAATGGTCCAGCGGGAGGAGAAGGTTGCAGTGTTAAACAGGGTGGTCAAAGCAACCTTGATGACTCTGAGCACCTTGACAAAAGCAAAGGAGTTAGAAATGCAGATATGAGTGAAATGTGTTCTTATAAAAGGAAATGGCCAATACAAAAGCCCTAAAGTCATAGCCTGCCTGCTGTGTTCAAGGTCAAGCAAACAAGCCAGTACAGCTGGAGCAGGGAGAAGGGCAAGTCATGAGGTCACACAGTAATGGTAGCCAGTCCACGAAGGACTTGGTAAGACACTGACTTTTATTCTTAGGGAAATGAAAGCCATTACAGATTATGAGTAGCCATAGATCTTTGACTGGTTGTTTTGGGGAAAATAGAATATAAGGAAGCAACGGAACAATCTATGCCAGAGATGATGTTATCTTTGTACAAGGTGGTCCTAGCAGACAAATGATTAGGGGTAGATTTTTTCATATACCACAATAAAAGAACTTTCCGATGCACTGCACATGAGGTGTGAGGAAAGGAGACCCATCAAGAATTAAACAAAGGATTTGTTCTGAGTAATTGGAAGGATGGAATTGCCTTTAGGTGAGGTAGGGAAGAATGTGATTAGAACAACCCATGTTAGAATCTCTCAAATCCCTATGAGTTTCTCACAGTAACATGATTCAGGAGAAAATCAACCACCTTAAAATATCGCAAGACTTCAGACTAACGTCATGACACAAAGGTATTTATCTTAATTTCCATAAAAATGATCTTATTGCACAAATAATAGAAGAGATAAAATATTAAAGGAAAATAGAGAGACGGCAAGACAGAAATAGAAACCTTTTAGGAAACTCTTCAATGATGCCTTTAGGGAAACCATAGATAAAAACTGATCCTTGCCAATTCAATTTATTTTCAATTCTATTGAAAATAAAATATAAATAAAAACAGCTAATTATTAAGTTTTTAAAATTACATAAAACTGATATTATTAACAAGATTTCATTTGAAACAGAAAAGCACATAAGCATGTTTAATAAAATGGCTCCATAAAATTATGCTTACCTTTGAAGATTCAACTCTAGAAATTTTAGGTCAGTTCATCCAGATGAAATACTATGAAATTGTTGATTATTTTAAAAAGTGACCCACTGACTTGTATCTTAAGCAAGAAAAATTAATTGTTTCAGGCCAACTAAGATTTAATTCCTCTATAATGCATATTCTTTTGGTAATAGTTAACCATCTTGTAACTGTCAACTATTTGTATGTTATGTATTAGCTGTTTTGACAGCAACTGTAGTTCTCTGCATAATTTTTAAAATTTTTTTTGAGACCGAGTTTCGCTCTTGTTGCCCAGACTGGGGTGCAGTGACACAATCTCGGCTCACTACAACTTCAACCTCCCAGGCATAAGTGATTCTCCTGCCCCAGTCTCCCGAATAGCTGGGATTACAGGCGCCCGTCACCATGCCTGGCTAATTTTTTTTGTATTTTTAGTAGAGACGGGGTTTCACCATATTGGCCAGGCTGGTCTGGAACTCCTGACCTCAGGTGTTCCACCCGCCTCAGCCTCCTAAAGTGCTGGGATTACAGGTATGAGCAACCACACCCAGCCTCTCTGCATAATTCTTTATGCCTTAATAAAAGTGCACCTTCTGAAAATTCTCATGTCTAAGATGTTTAATGGATGTAAAATTTGTACTTATTAAATTTTTGTTTATATTATAGATTGCAATTTTTTATATGTTATTAGTAATTAAGAATGAAAGTTTTACAATTATTTTCCATGTAAACATTGTACATATTGCTAACTTAGATTTAAAAAAAAAACCTTTTTTTACAGGAGAGGGTGGGACATTCCTTGGTGAAACTTCTCCTCTCATGAATTGCGGCCACACTGTTTATGCCAGGATATATTCATTCCATAATGTACTAACATATTATGAATATTTTACCAACAATTGTGCCTTCATAATATTTTTGACACACTGTAACATTTCAAACTTTATAAAATTTATTTCAACAGTACAATTGGCCATAAAATACTTATTTTCAGTGGAAAAAAAGCATTAAATGTTTTAGAATTCATTTGTACTCAGTCATCTTTTCACATGTGTTTTGGAGATAGCATAAATGATTAGGGCTTGAAGATCAAACAATTAATGCACCAATAAATATTTGTATTAGTCTATTTTCTCATTGCTATAAAGAACCACCTCAAACTGAGTAATGTATAAAGAGGAGTGGTTTAATTGGCTCCCAGTTCCACAAGCTGTACAGGAAGCATGGCTAGGAAAGTCTAAGCAAACTTACAACATGGCAGGATGTGAGAAAGAAGCAGGCACGCCTACATGGCTGGAGCAGGAGGAAGAGACTGAAGCAGAGGTGCTACACACTTTTCAACAGGATGCCGTGAGCACTCATTCACTATCATGTGAATAGCAAGGGGGGAAATGCACCCCCATGATCCAGTTGTCTCCTACCAGTCCCTTCCTCCAACACTGGGCATTATAATTCTAAATGAGATTTTGGTGGGGACACAAATCCAAGCCATATCAGTATCATAAACTGCTATTAATCAAAGAACAATAACAAGGTAAGAGGCCTCCGCATTGGAGGTGACAGTGAGTAGAGACCTGAGTATTGTGGGAAATTGATAGACTGATAGAGGTTCATTTATTCACGACCAAGTGTACTCAGGGACCTTTGCTTTGATCACAGGGATAAGTATGAACACACATGTGGTTGGAGGAGCCTCTATCATAGTGTTATATTTAAAAGTCTGGACTTTATTTTGATGTAAAGATCTAAGAGATTATTTTTTAAGATTATGACATCATTATATTTTATTTTTAAAGTGACTATTCTGGAATTGTAAAGATGATAAAGATTACTTCTTTACTTCTTCTGCTATTCCACAGTGGTCGGATTACAGGTGTGAGCCACTGTGCCCGGCCTTACAATTATATAAAAGATAGTTGATAGAAAGAATGACAGGGCTTTGTAAGTTTGACAGAAAATGAACGAAATGTTGTGTCTTATGTCTGTAATGGCAGTGCTTTGGGAGGCCTAGAAGGGTGGATCACTTAAGCCCAGGAGTTTGAAATCAGCCTGGCAACATGTCAAAAATCCCATCTCTACAAAAAAATTACAAATTTTGCCAGAGATGGTGGCTCGCACCTATAGTCCCAGCTACTTGGGCAGCTGAGGTGGGAGGATCACTTGAGCCCAGGAGACTGTGGTTGCAATGAGCCCAAATGGGGCCATTGCACTCCCACCTGGGTGACAGAGGAAAACCTTGTCTCACAAACAAACAAACAAAACAAAAACTGCTTTGAGTAAAAACAAATTAATTGAGAATGACATTTCTGGATAGACTCCTCTCCCACCACCGCAAATATGATAGCTGGGAAACTGCAGATGAGAAGAGGGAGAGGGACTGAAAATTTCTAGAAAAACCTCAGCAGTTTGGGAATCAGTGTGGATGAGGCAAATGTAGGAGAGGCAGTTGCAGCTTTGGATTTCTGGATGACAGAATAAAGCAAGAGCCAGAGAGCAATATGGTACTCAACAATGACTGCACCTCCAGGATGCCTTTAAAATGAAGGCACGAAATTTGCAGGATTTAAAAACTCAGAATTTTGTGTGGAATGTGACCTCAAAACTACTGAAGATTTTCATTTGTATTTCTGTGATTCATTTGTCATTTCAAAGACATATCTAAGGAAGCAAGATAATGAATTCCCAGCAGTGCTTAGAGATGAATTGATACCTAAAAGTGTGAATACCCATCAAGCTAAATATGCTAAAAATCCTTTCCTGTTATTCTAAAAGTAATAAAAACTGGTGGACAAATTGCCTGGAGTTGAATCTTAGTTCTACCAATTACTTTATTTGACATAATATTTAATATTTTAGTTCTCAGTTACTAGTTGCATAAAATGAAGGCAGTGTGACAGTTACATAGATTGAGTTATACATGACATTTTAGTTTCCAATACACTTAGCTATTATTATATTCTTCATTATAGTTGTTATTATTTATTTCAATTATTGTTCAAAGGTGAAGAATATCTTATTTCAAATGGTTAAGTTCTAAGATGGTTAAGTTCCTATGTACTGTTGTACTCACTCAATTCTACCTGATCATTTCACACATTTCTTTTTCATATGAAGAACTGAAATATATACTCCAGTATAGCCCACTTTAAATGAAGATGCTTTAGCCCTGAATTGCATATGTTATAGTATTTAAACTACCTGAAATAGTGATAAAAATTAATATAATTAAAGGCAATGAACTATAGATTATTTATAATAAACACAACTGAATACATATTATACTAATTTATCATTCTGAAATGTAAGTAATTTTGGCCTTATTAATGAGAATCATTTGGGCAATTTGTGTGCAAATGATGTATTACTTATGCATAAAAAACACTACAGCTATTTAACTCTCAAGACATTAAGTCCTTCTCCCAGATGAAAACATACACATGTGTGCACACACACACATATGCTTACACAGAAATTTATATATATAAAATGTACACACATAATTTTACCTGGATGTTTTTTATTACAAATTTAATTTGTACCATGTTCTTTTTAGAGAAAAAATAAAGTATTTCACAAAAAATACTTTTTTTTCCAGAGTAACATAGTGAAAAATCACAGGAAATCTAAGACCAGATGCAAATAATGGTACTACCAAAGTTTTTAATGGTGGGTCATTCAATTGAGGGATGTTTTTCAAAACAGAACATAATTTTAATTATATTAACATTTAAGTTTTCAAAATTTAAAATTGTTTTAGTTTACATTTGGAAAAATTTTAGTTTTTCCCCACTATTTGTACATTTATATTGACTTCTATAGTCAGTTAATCTAAAACATAAGTGAGGCTTAAAATTAAATTACTCAGTCTTTGTTTTGGATTAAAATATTGTAGAAATATTTGGCATAATTTGGGCATTATCAAGTATGATTCATCCATATTACATCAGGTTCTTGTTATGTTTATTAAGCACTCTTTATGGAGGTTCATTAGTATAGAGTACAAATCTTATAAATTGAAAATAAAAGGTAGATTTTAGAACCCTATC
The DNA here is from genome assembly GCF_002776525.5 of Piliocolobus tephrosceles. Classification (NCBI taxonomy): domain Eukaryota; kingdom Metazoa; phylum Chordata; class Mammalia; order Primates; family Cercopithecidae; genus Piliocolobus; species Piliocolobus tephrosceles. Next base: position 4,107,740 of record NC_045435.1, on the reverse strand, counting down.
TCTAGTTGTATATAGGAGGTCTCCTCTATGGAAAGAATCATTATACATTACACATGACAGAAGTTTGCTGAAGCAAATTCAATAATTAATATATATGATGAAGAGTTTCAATGGCTTTTCTTCTGATGTGCCTTTAGTTCTGACATTGAATACACATAATACTACATAAAAGGTGTTTCTACCTATTATTTCAGAGTGTCCCATCATTTTCTTTTCTTGTTATCTCCTTCTCACTCCCATACTTCCTTCTTAGAGAACATGGTTGCACTCTGTTCAGAGTCTGCTTTGAAATTGTTTCCCAAGAAGACTCTTGATACCACGTTCTGGCCATCATTGATTGGACTACAGGTATTCACTGTCTCAAGTCAGACTATTGTGATTCTCTTTCCTAAGAAGAAACTATGCACCTGACTGCATTCAGGCTTTGTTAAACATTAAGTGCCATATAGTGCCAAGCAGCCATTTTTTACCATGTGCCCAAAGGAGAGAGACCATGTATAGTGAGGAACACCAAGCGAATAAGTGTCAGAAGATTGGAGTGCTGATGTTTTAAAATAATTGTATTTCAGAGGTCCAAGAAGAACTGCCAAGAAATCAACAAAATAAACTCACCTCAAGTTTAAAGTATGGTTTAATGTGAGATACTACTTTTGGAAATCATCATACATATGTATCTTTTAGGAAACTGTGAAAAGAGATAAGAGAAGAAATTTAAGAAACACCTTAAATATCTCCAGTATTTAAATCTGAGAGAGAGAATGATGTGCTGAGAGAACCAGGAAAGCTGGTGGTGGAATTTAATCCAAATACAAAGATCAAAAACCCAGAGAAGCTATAATTTAGCTTCTAGTCTGAGGCTAAAGGCTGGGAAAAGAGGTTGACTAATATCCAGAGAATGGGTCATCCAATCCACTTGATTATTCAAATTTTCTCTTGAGGTCATTCTTTGGTGAACATTATTATGAGACATAATTATTTTCACTTTTGTTGTCCATTCAGGGAGGTCCATCTACATACCTCTTCTCCAAATTCTTTGTCACCAATTTTCCAAGTTCCTTCCAAGTCCCTAATGATCCAGCCATTTCACTATAGCCCACTAACCACTACACAATTAAAGGTCAGGCTTTGTTTTTATATATTTTTTGTTTTAATAGCAACAAGGGGCGACACTGTTCAAAGTTCTACCCATTGGGAAGATTTCCCCTTTCACCACTATCTTTCAGAATTGTCCCAGAAAGTGGCTGTGGTGCTATAGCTAACCACTTTTAGATGGTGCCTGCATAACATGCAGAACCATCTGTAAACCATGCCAGCATCTTCTCTTGCTCTCTCAGCTGACCATAGGGAACTCTTCATGAGTTGATTTGAATATCATGTTGAAGTATTGTATATGATCTAAGGAAAAACATTTCTTTCTTTTTTCTCACTTATTAAAATGTTACATTAATATGTACATCAAAGTATTCTTATGAAATACCATTGGCATACTTAACTAGTATTCAGTTGATCCTAAAATGCACTTTTCCTTTGCTTTTTAAATTATATATGCATTCTAACTGAATGACCTCGTTCACTTTACTTGTGAGCTACTTACATACTAATGCCTTTCAAATGGCAAAAGTCTCCTTCCAAAGTTTTAGACCTGTATTTCAATCATCTATTAATTACACCTCCACCACATGTTCTATGGTTACCTCAAATCTAAAATTGACTTAGGATTTATTTCTCCCAAATCACTGATAATTCCACTGGCTGAGCTTAAATCTTACAAAAATCTTGTACTGCCACAAACATGCTGCAATATCATGCCTCCAAGTCTTAGCATGTTCTTTCTTCTCCTTTTTTAATGGTAAATCTAAAATATTTTGAATATTAGTTTCTCTTTGATGCTTGCCATGAACATCTCAAAGACATCCTAGGTAGTGTAGATTTTTATATTTTAGTAATTTATTGATATTCACTTGTTTTTATCTCTGCCAGGCAAAATGCCCCTTTCTAAATACAATCCTTATTAAACCAAATGAAACCAAAACAAAACAAAAATTTAAATCTGTTTTTTGACTCAACAAATCAATCCAGGTTATTCTCCCTAGGCTATACTTGAAATAATTTCTTCAAATATCTCCATATCCCAATTTATTTTCTTATACTTGGATTCTACCTTTCTCCAAAATCTCACAAGTAGAAAAGTTTACTTAATCCAGTTTCATCCTCGAATGGAATTCTGTGCTAGCCAGTTCCAAAATGTACAATTTAACAAAACCCTGTGTACACTCTCAACTGAGGTTCTTAGGCCTCTAGATAGAGCTTGCACTACATGTTTTCACTTCTCTGAAAAGAGTATTTATTAGGCAATGCATTACAAACTACTCTTGTACATGTCACTCTTCCTATTGAGCTTAACTTCTTAAATTGTAGTGTGTATATCTTAAACATTTTCCTTCCAGTCGTTATGATAATGCAAGTTCTGTTGTGATGCTTAAATAATTTCTTTTTAACAAAAGAGTTAATAGAAAGGAAGTAAAACTCCTGCACTAATCTTTATTGAAAACTGTATCACCAACAGTTGGGTTTCTGGTTTTATATATGAAGCCCTGTTGTATTAGTCCATTCTCACACTGCTATGAAGAAATACCCAAGACTGGGTAATTTATAAAACAAAGAGGTTTAATTGACTAACAATTTGCATTGGTGGGGGAGACCAAGGAAACTTACAATCATGGCAGAAGGCAAATGAGAAGCAGGCACTTTCTTTACGCGGCAGCAAGGTGAAGTGCGTGCAAGTAGGGAAGTGCCAGACACTTATAAAATCATCAAATCTCGGCCAGGCGCAGTGGCTGACACCTGTAATCCCAGCACTTTGGGAGGCCAAGGCGGGTGGATCATGAGGTCAGGAGTTCGAGACCAGCCTGACCAACATGGTGAAACCCTGTCTCTACTAAAAACACAAAAATTATCCGGGAATGGTGGTGAGTGTCTGTAATCTCAGCTACTTTGGAGGCTGAGGCAGGAGAATCACTTGAACCCAGGAGGCAGAGGTTGCAGTGAACTCAGATCACACCACTGCAGTCCAGCTGGGGTGACAGAGCGAGACTCCGTCTCAAAAATAAATAAATAAATAAATAAATAAATCATCAAATCTCATGAGATTAACTCAATATCATGAGAACAGCATGGCAGAAACTGTCCCCATGATCCAATTCCCTCCACCTGGTCCCACCCTACACATGTGGGGACTATAGGGCTTACAATTCAAGGTGAGATTTGGTTGAGAAGACAGAACCAAACCATATCACCTGGTATACACCCACATGCCTTGCCCAGTACCAGTAAGCTCAATTCCTTAAAATGCAGGAGTTGCATCTCAGGATGAAAGACATGTATTAGCTACCTGTTACCCTCTGAGCAGCATATCTTCAACTTCTCACTGGTGAGTTCCCTTTCCATATTTCAAACGTGTAGAGTGACAAGTGAGATTCCACAAGCTTTTTGTTTTCCATTGTGATAATACTTTTGACTTTCTCTCTTCAATTATAGTTGGGCTTGGTAGAAAATTACAGCCTCAAAGCTACCGTGGTTTGCACAGCACAGTCACTATATACCTCTTCTTTATCTAAATTATTTTATTCTGATTAAAAATCCAATGCTAATTTTACAATCACTTTTTCTAGGAATCTGATTTTCCTTTTGTTTTAAGTTACTTTTCTTCTTTATTCACTGTCTTCTAAAACACGAAGATATACCCAGGTATAGACATATTTGCTATTTTATTTCACTCTAACTTGGCAGTTATCAAGATATTAAACCTGATGACCAATGCCTTTTCCCAGTTCTGGGACATTCTCAGTCAGTATCTCTTCAAAAAGGATCTTTCTATTATTTTATTTTTTAACTGATTTGAAACATTCTTAGTCATATGTTGAGTTTTATTGATCTTTTCTTTTTTATTTGATAGTTTCCAATTCATCTCTTTGTGCAATATTACTGTAATGTTCAATAGGGTCACCTTTTCACCAATTTGTTCATCACTTAATATTATATGCTATTTGACCCCTGCAACAAACATTGATTCCAGGGCAGGCCAGAATGTCTGCCTACATAATAGGCATAATCCTTGATCAATTTATTTAAATTCTATGTGCCTCAGTTTCTCCTCTTTAATGTAGACAATTATATTAAATACTTTATCTAATTATTCTGAGCTAATGTTTGTATTTACATATATTTCTTTCCTTTTATTTACTCAAATAGCTAGTCCAGACTCTCAACTCCATTTTTCTAGATTGTTCTAACAGTGTTCCATTGTATCCTTTGAAAAACATGCAACTTTGTCTACAGTATATATTAATCTAACATATCACTGCTATATGCATGTTATTATTTTGCACACAATCACTCCTAGATTATATTCTCAGGCTAAAGTCTATATATCTGTCAGACACATGGTACCCTTCATTATATAGACTTATTTCTATCTATTTATTTTTTTTCCTATTTCTCTACCCACACACTTAATCTAGACACAGGTTTCTATTCACAGTCCAACAGATAGGTCATACACATTCTGCTCTGCGCTTGTCTTGTTTATTAATTCAATTATTTGTGGATTAATGCAATCATTTATGATTTTATATTTTATTAAAAGTGTTGGCTGGGTGCAGTGGCTCACACTTGTGATCCCAGCACTTTAGGAGGCTGAGGCGGGCAGATCATGAGGTCAGGAGTTTGAGACCAGCCTGACCAATATGATGAAATCCCGTCTCTACTAAAAATACAAAAATTAGCCAGGCATGGTGGTGCATGCCTGTAATCCCAGCTACTCAGGAGGCTAAGGCAGGAGAATAGCTTGAACCCGGGAGCAGGAGGTTGCAGTGAGCCGAGATTGTACCATTGCGCTTTGCATTCCAGCCTGGGGCGGCAGAGTGCAACTCCATTTCAAAAAATAAAAATAAATAAAAAAAGGTGTTGAGTACACAAAGATGAAAAAGTCATGATTTCTTCTGTATGCTGAAGACACAGACATAAAACTTGGTAAATAATTTTAGTATAAAGTGATATGTACCATAATGAAGGTTTTATACCTCAGCCTGTACTGTAAAATAAGTTTATGCTTCTTTTAAATTGTGAAATTTTTCATACATACAGTGAATGATATAATAAATACTCTTTTTACTACTTTGAATTAGAAAATGTCTACATTTTATCATATTTATTTCAAATCCTACCATTTTGTAATCAAATTAGTTTGGTCCACGTGTCTAGTCACTAGAGATAGCCATCCTTGTAATTCCCAAAGACATTTCTGAAATATTCATTCGCTACTGTAAAATATGAAAGAAGCTGTGGATACTTTAGCTAATTTTCTGCCGTATAAATGAGCCTAGGTGTAACTAGCAATGACATTTTTCTGAAAGTTTGGTAATAGATAAGCCCATATTAATAGTCTCCTTTAGGTTGGTGCTGACTCATCTTCACAATCAGAAATGCTTCAAGATTAACTGGCTCCTTGCATACAATTCATTTTCTAAGACCTGCCACATTTCTTGGCAAAAATTAAACCCTTCCCAGGATGACTGATATAAGGAAATTCTTTTTCCTTCAGTAGATACTTCCATTCCCCTCCCCCAGTAATGTGTCTGTCTCCAACTAGCCTGACATATGGCCTAAATAGTCATAATAAAACTATATGTGACTGAGATTTTGAATGATTCAATTTTAAATAATGCTATATTTGATATATTACCATCTTTCCTCTAATAAAAATGAAATGAAGATGACTGTCTCCATATCTTACCTGTTTTTAGTTCATTTTTTCTTTACCAATATCTTTCTTGCAGCTACTGATCAAAACACACAAACCCAAGAAAGTAACAAACATGCATTCACATATACCAAGACAGTGGAAAAAAATAAATAAAGCAATATATTTTAGGCAAAGTATTCTCTAAACCAAAATATTGGTAGTGTTTATTTTCCAAATAGAATGTTGAACGACTTAGCTTGAAGTGTAAATATTTATTATAGGTGTGATGGCTCATGTCTGTAATCCCAGCACTATGGAGGCTGAGGTGGAAGAATCACTTGAGGTCAAGAGTTCTAGACAAGTCTGTACAACATAGCAAGATCCTGTCTCTATGAAAAGAAGAAAAACAAGCAAACAAAAATATTTACTAGATTGGACCATGTGAAATTAATATATTGGCCTGTTTTCTTTCTTTATGTTTTCTCTTGTTTCCTTTTATCTTCCTTTCAGCCAAACAATAGATTAACAGGAACATTTTCAAGCGTTTCACGTAAGAATTGGATTGCTTCAAAGTACAGGTTTTCTTGACAGCAAAGTTTTCTTGACAACAAAGATTTAGAACACAGTGTGTAAAAAATGTTATTGGGGATCAAACCTACCTAAAGACAAAGTAGTATGCATTCTCTTTTAGAAGGCAGGGCATACATTTAACATTTGAAGAAATTTTATAGCTTCACTACTTGAATTATGTCCTCATCAGGTACTCTGTCACAGACAAGTATACAAGACATTACGAGCAAAGTACACAAAACATATAACAATGATAAAGTATATTTTAAAACATGATATATGATACTTAAAAACAAAATACACACCTATGTGGACCAAAATGAAATCGAAAGACAATGTGGTAAACAGGCTAAAGACATAAATCTACAGGGCTTATAGAGCAAGCATTTAAAATGTGCACATTTCAGGTGAAAGATTCCAAGCCAGGCAGAAACCAGAAAAGTTGCATATATTACAATAAACAAAGATATATCAGGGAAATATTATGTAATATAGTGATAATAAAGTCATGTTAATATATAAAACACAGAGTATAATACAAAGGCCACCAATAGAAAAAAAGTGACAATCATGCTAATAAGGTTATGAATTCTGAAACATATATAAAAATCTCTAACCTATAACATCAAACAACATATATTTGTTAGATACAAAGGACAAATGACAAAATTATAGCAAAAATATTTAAAATATATAACAACATGTAAGCTTTTAATATACTAGTCTCAGAAGTATTTGTGTTTCAAGGAAACAGAATTTTGAATTATATTTGGGATTATGGAAAGCAATATTTTAACGAGTAAGATGTATTAAGAATATATAAAACTCTTAGCAGGTATAGCCCAACAAAATTAAAAGCTAGTTTCTTTTCAGAGTAATTGTTTAGACACACTTACCAAAAGACTAATTAAGAGGAAAACATATTATTCAAGTGAACAACATTTGAACAAAAACCCAAACATCAGCAAACAAAACAAACCTAAAATAAAGCAATCATCATAAATGTCACTTATTCTGAAATTGTAGATGAGATAGTCAAATTCTGAAGAAAAAATATAACTTCAAATTGTTTAAGAAGAATAAACATTGAAATAACGATAAAAATGATGTTATTTAAAAATTGGAGTAAAAAAAATTCCCTCCATCCTCCAAGAAAAACTTCAAAATCAAGTGATTTTACTGAAGCTTTATAAACATTCAAAGAACTTAATCAATAGAAAAAATGTGAGATTTGTATACAACTCATTTTATGAATTATAGTGTGATGAATACTGTCCTCCAAAAATTCACACCTATCCATACCTCAGAAAGTGACCTTATTTGGAAATAGGATCATTGCAGATGTAACTAGTTAAAATTAGGTCATACTGGGTTAGGATGGATCCTAAATTCAAGTGACTGATGTCTTTGTAAGAGAAAGAAGAAGACTCAATTAGATGGTCAACACTGACACACAGCAAAGAAGGCCACATGAAGACAGAGGCAGAGATTGCAGTGATGAAGTTACAAACCTAACAACACTAAGAACTGCTGACAACTACCAGAAGCTAGGAAGGGGAAAGGCAGGAATTTTTGCAGATTCTTCAGAAGAAGCATAGTCCTGCTGACACCTTAATTTCATATTTCTAACCTCCAGAATTGTGAGGGAATACATTTCTCTTAAAAATAACAATTTTATTATTATTATTGTTGTTGTTGTTATTGCTATTGAGACAGAGTCTCACTCTGTTACACAGACTGGAGTGCAGTGGCACGATCTTAGCTCACTACAACCTCCGCCTTCCAGGTTCAAGCTATTCTCAGCCTCAGGAGTTGCTGGGATTATAGGCTTCCACCACCATACCCAGCTAATTTTTTTTTTATTTTTAGTAGAGATGAGATTTTGCCATGTTGGCCAGGCTGGTCCCGAACTCCTGACCTCAGGTGATCTGCCTGCCTCAACCTCCCAAAGTGCTGGGATTACAGGCATAAGCCACCATGCCTGACCCTTTTCTGTTATTTTAAGCCACCTAGTTTGTAGTATTTTTTTTTTTTTTTTAATGGTAGTCACAGGAAGCTAATAGGAGAGCATAGCATGGCTATTCTTTTAAACCAATAAAAGAATAAAATGAGAAAAGTATAAGCTTATTTTACTTATGATACTAGATGAAAAAAAGTCATTTTTTGAGGTATCAGCAAATTAAGTTCATTATGTATTTTAAAACATCATGACCAAATGGAAATGAGGCATAAAGATAAAAATAACATTGTCCATTGCAAAGACAAATTGAGAGTAACAGTTGAAATGGTTATCTCAATAAATTTGGAAGTACAAAATTCAACATTTATTCATGATTTGCAAAGGAAATCCATTAGCAAAATAAGACTACAGAAATATCTTAACCTCATAAATTATGTCTACCAAAAACTCTTCTAGGCCGGGCACAGTGGCTTGTAATCCCAGCACTTTAGGAGGCCGAGACAGGCAGATCCCGAGGTCAGGAGATCGAGACCATCCTGGCTAACACGGTGAAACCCCATCTCTACTAAAAAATACAAAAAACTAGCCGGGCGAGGTGACGGGCACCTGTAGTCCCAGCTACTCAGGAGGCAGAGACAGGAGAATGGCGTAAACCTGGAAAGCAGAGCTTGCAGTGAGCTGAGATCTGGCCACTGCACTCCAGCCTGAGCGACAGAGTGAGACTCCGTCTCAGTAAACATAATACTTTACGTGAAGTTTTAAAGCCAGTGTCAATAACACCAGGAACAAACCAAGAAACTTTCTTATCTCACTATTATTCAAAAATCAGATGCCATGAAAAATAAAAAGTGTTTATGAAAAGAAATGGGAAATATATAAATTGGAGGAAAAAACAACAAAATTATCTAATTGCAAACAACGGTGATTTTCTAGTGAGTCAAATTATTTCTCACATTGTCCTCTCAGGAATTTAGAGAATCTACTTGTAGTATTAAAGCATTCAGCAAGATTGCTCAATATAACTTTAATGGACAAAAATTAGTATCATTCATCTAAATATACCACAGAAAGTGAAATATTTTAAATGATATAATTTATAATAGCCAGAACCAAAAACCTGCAGAGTTTCTTGGAGTAAATTGAACAACTGTATAAGAACTAATAGCAAAAGTTTTAAAATATTGTACATAAAAGAGAACCTAAATTCTGAGATTCTAGATTCTTGCAGATAAGAAGGCACAATACCATACATGTGATGGATTCATAAAGTCATTGATAAAACTAATGTAATTTTAACTATAATTATTAGTAGTTTTTAATGAAAGCAAAAGAATTATTTTAAATTCACATGGAAGCACAAAATAATTTTGAAAAGCAAGAGCAAGGCAGGCAAATTGTCCCTGCCATATGTGACAAAGATTGATACCACAGAGGTACTGTGGGTTCAGTTCTCCACCACTACAATAAAGTGAATACTGCAAAAAAGTGAGTTACATATTTTTTTTTTTTTTGCTTTCCTAGTGCATATAAAACTCGTTTATACTACACTATAGTCTAATAAGTGTGCAATAGTATTATGTCTATAAAAGTACATACTTTAACTTAAAAATACCTTATTGATTAAAAAGGCTAAATATTATCTGAGACTTCAGTGAGTTGTAATCCCTTTGTTAGTGGAGGGTCTTACCTAGTTGATGACTTCTGACTAATCAGAGTGGCGGTTGCTAACGGCTGGGGTGGCTTTGGCAGTTTCTTAAGATAAGACAACAATGAAGTATGCCACATTGATTGACTCTTTTCATAAAAGATTTCTCTAGAACATGGCATGCTATTGGATGGCATTTTATATACAACAGAACTTCACTTGAAATTGAAGTCAATCCTCTCAAACTCAGCTGCTGCTTTATCAACTAAGTTTGTGTAATATTCTAAATTTGTTGCTGTCATTTCAACAATGTTCGCATCTTCATCACAAGTAGGTTTTGTTTCAAGAAACCACTTTTTTAATTCATCCACAAGAAGCAACTCCTCATTGCTGAAGTTTTACCATGAGATTGCAGCAATTCAGTCACGTCCTCAGGCTCCACTTCTAAATCTAGGTCTGTTGCTATTTCTACCCTATCTACAGTTACTTCTTCTACTAAAGGCTTGAACCCCTCAAAGTCATCTGTGAGGGTTGGAATCAACTTCTAAATTCCCTTTAATGATGTTGATATTTTGACCTCCTGTCCTTCACAGCATCTTGAATGGTGAATTATTTCTAAAAACTTTTCTATTTATTTTGCCCAAATCCATCACAGGAATCACTGTATGGCAGCCGTAACTGTGTGTAATGTATTTATTTAATAACAAGGTTTGGAAGTTATATTCCTTGATCCAGAGAGTGTAGAAAAAATGTTGTGTTAGTAGTCATGAAAACATTATTAATCTCATTGTACACTGAGTGACTAAGTGCATTCTCAATGAACAGTAATATTTTGAAAGGATTTTTTTTTGTCTGGGCAGTTTTCCCAACAATGGGCTTAAAATATTGATTAAAACATGTTGGAAATAAATGTGCTGTCATCTAGGCTTTGTTGTACCATTTCTAGAGCACAGGCAGGGTAGATTTAGAATCATAGTTGTCTAGAAATTTCAGAATGGTAAATGAGCATTGGCTTCAACTTAAAAGACATCAGCTGCATTAGCCTGTAACAAGAAAGTCAGTCGTTACTTTGAAGCTTTGAATCCAGGTATTGACTTCTTCTCCATGGCTATGAAAGTCCTAGGTGGCATCTTCTTTCAATAGAAGACTGTTTCATCTACATTGAAAAACTTGTTGCTTAGCATAGCCATCTTCGGTAACTTTACTACTTCAGCAGCCGCTACATCAGCACTTGGTCCCTAACACTGCACTTTGATGCTATGAATATGGCTTCTTCCCTTAAACTTGATAAACCAACCTCTGACAGTTTCTGACTTTTCTTCTGCAGATTTCTCACCTTTCTCAACCTCCAACAAAGAGTCAGGGTGTTGCTCTGGATTAGGCTTTGGCTTAAGGAAATGTTGTGGCTGGTTTGATCTTCTATTCAAACCACTCAAACTTTCTCCATATCAGCAATAAGGCTGTTTTGCTTTCTTATAATGCATGTCTTCACTGGAGTGGCATTTTTCACTTCCTTCAAGAATATTTGTTGTTGTTGTTGTTGTTGTTGTTGTTGTTGTTTTGTAGTTTTTTTTGGCTGGGCATGGTTGCTCACACCTGTAATTCCAGCTCTTTGGGGAGGCCGAGGCAGGGAGATCATGAGGTCAAGAGTTTGACACCAGCCTGGTCAAGTGGTGAAACCCCGTCTCTACTTAAAATACAAAAATTATCTGGGAGTTCTAGCAGGCACCTGTAATCCCAGCTACTCGAGAGGCTGAGGCAGGAGAATCCTTTGAACCTGGGAGGCGGAGCTTGCAGTGAGCCAAGAATGCGTCATTGCACTCCAGTATGGGCGACAGGGCGAGACTCCGTCTCAAAGAAAAAAAAAGAATATATATATAAAGAATATATATATATAAATAATATATATATAAAGATTATATATATAAATAATATATATATAAAGATTATATATATATATATAAAGAATATATACATACACACACACAGTCTCAAAGAAAAAAAGAATATATATATAAAGAATATACACACACACGCACACACACACACACACACACACACACACACACACACACACATATAGCCTGGACAACTAGGCCAACTACTTGGTACAAGGGGCCTAGCTTTTGACTTCTCTCAGTTTCTGACAGGCTTTCATCACTAAAGTTAATCATGTCTAGCTTTTGATTTAAAGTGAGAGATGTGCAACCTTTTCTTTTACTTGAAAATGTAGAGATCACTGCAGGGTAATTACTTAGCTTAATTTTGATATTGTAGTGTCTCCGGGAAAAGGGAAGCCTTAGGAGAGGCAGAGAGATGGGGTGACAGCCGGAGCATTCAGAACACATATTTATAGATTAAGTGAGCTATCTTATATGGGTGTTGTTTGTGGAGCCCCCAAACAATTATAATAGTAACATCAAAGATCTCTGACCTCAGCTCACCCTAACAGATATAACAATAATAATAGTAACAATAAAGTTGGAAATATTGCAAGAATGACTGAAATGTGACACAGAGACATGAAGTGAGCACATGCTGTTGGACAATTGTGCTGTTAGACTTGGTTTATACAGGGTTGCAGCAAACGTTCAATTTCTGAAAAAATACATATTTGTGAAGTACAATAAAGCAAATTATAATAAAACTAGGTGATCGTGTATGTGAATTAAAATATCTATGTTTACTAACACAGATATAGACATATAGTTCAATGGGAGAGAACAGATTGTTGAGAGACAGAAACATTTCTAGGATATTGGTATACGATAAAAGTGGCAATGTAAGTCATTAGGAAAAAAGGCAGATTAATCAATATATGACATTGAGCCAGATTGAGTTACTGCATGTCACATACAGAATTACTATGTGTTTGTATTAAATACTGAACATATTAAAGACAGAGGAATAATCTGTAACATAAATATCTAGTAGAATATTTTTGGAATATCAGAATAAGTATGTATTAGACACGATTGAAAAATAATTTCTGAGTCACACTACCTCGAAATATAAGACACAATTAACACCAAAAATTTAAAAACCTGTATAAACACTATTAAAGGACAAATAGTACCTTAGAAGAAAGTATTTATATTGTATAAAACAGATAAAATAGTAGAATCCAGATATATGAATAGATTCTACAAATCAAGAAGAAAAAAGCAAACAAGTATTTCCGCTAAAGTGGACAAATTTTTGACCAAAATATATATGAAAACATATTCTACCTGATAAATAATAAAGTAAATGCAGATTAAAAGGAGTATTTTTTCTAATCCAAGAAAATAGGCAAAAATTAAATTTCTTAATGTACTTGTTTAGAAAGATTAAAGGAGAAAAAGATACTAGCCTCAGAGTGAACAGGCAACCCACAGAATGGGAGATAAAATTTTTGCAATCTACCCATCTGACAAAGGTTGAATATCCTGAATCGACAAAGAACTTAATTAAATTTACAAGAAAAAAAAACAAAAAACAAAAAACAAACAGCCCCATCAAAAAGTGGCCAAAGATGTGAACAGGCCCTTCTCAAAAGAAGACATCTGTGAGTCCAACAAACATATGAAAAAAAACCCATTATCACTGATCATTAGAGAAATGTAAATCAAAACAATGAGATACCATCTTATGTCAGTCAGAATTGTGATTATTAAGTCAGGAAACAACAGACACTGACAATGCTGTGGAGAAACAGGAATGCTTTTAAACTGTTGGTAGGAGTGTAAATTAGTTCAACCATTGTGGAAAACAGTATAGCAATTCCTCAAGGATCTAGAGTAAGAAAAACTCTTCATCCAGCAATCCCATTACTGGGTATATACCCAAAGGATTATAAATCATTCTGCTATAAAACACATGCACATGTATGTTTATTGCAGCACTATTTACAATAGCAGAGACTTGGAACCAACCCAAATGCCCTTCAATGATAGACTGGATAAGAAAATGTGGCACATATACACCATGGAATACTATGCAGTCATAAAAAAGAATGAGATCATGCCCTTTGCAGGAACATGGATGAATCTGGAAGCCATCATTCTCACAGACAAACACAGGAACAGAAAACCAGACACTGCATGTTCTCACTCATAAGTGGGAGTTGAACAGTGGGAATACATGGACACAGGGAGGAGAATATCACACACCGGGTCCTTTTGGGAGGTGGGGGGCACGGGGAGAGAGAGCATTAGGATAAATACTTAATGCATATGGGGCTTAAAATCTAGATGATTGGTTGATAGGTGCAGCAAACCACTATGGAACATGTATACCTATGTAACAAACCTGCACATTCTGCACATGTATCCTGGAACTTAAAGAAAAATAAAAAAAAAAAAAATTAAAAAAGAAAGATTAGGTGAAACTGCACCTTACATACACTTCCAGTAGTACTGTAAGTTATTAGAATTGCTTTGGTGAACACTTTTGCAAAATTTAGAAAAAAATTAAAGAATGCTTACTCAGCTACTATGCTTCTAGGAAGACTTTTTTTGTGCACTAAGGAAACAGGTACATGTCTTTTAATGTCAGAATAAATATTATAATATAAAACTAATATATATTCATATATACTTTGGCTTAAGGAAATGTTGAAGCTGGTTCAATCTTTTGTCAAAATCACCCAATAGTACATATTGCAATATAGTGAAAATGAATACACTATGTTTAAATAGATTATTTTTACATATCATAGAGGATACATTTTTCTAAATCTCAAATATTGAGTCAGAAAAGCAAATTGAAGAATAAGACGTATAATTTTTTCCATTATACACATTTTAAAATGCTATTTTTAAGATTTCATATATATACACAACTTCATAGAAAAAATACATTCAGCATAGAATAGATAGCTTCAAATTCACCGTTATAATTTCTTCCAGTGAGAGATAAGGTAATAGGATTGTACTGAAAGGGAAACAAGGAAAAAATCAAGCTGATTTTTTAAAATAAATTTAAAAAATAATTCTAAATTTTATATTGTATGTTCTTCCCCCTCCATATGTATCTGTGTTTTAGCTTTTCATACTACACTAACTTGCTTTTTATATAGATTTTAAAGTATTCTCTAATTTCATTACCAGTTTTAATCACATTTTCCCACAACTGACTCATCATTTGAGGCTCTGTGACAAATTTACATTTCTTGTAATTTCCCTTTGAATTCGGGATTTTTCATCTCCTTGAGTATACATAGTTAATGTTATTAAATCCTCTTTTCTGTTTTCCTTTAGATTTTTTAAGTCTTTATTGAATTTCTACTTAAAATATCAGGAGGGAAAAATAAAATGTGTGCTAATGTTCAAATGGTTGATACACCAGGGCTTACATTCATAAACTTTGAGAAAGACTGTTTTTGAGAAATTATTTATACCCTAAGGAGATAAACAGAGAGTAAACAACTGACAAAAATAAGTGACTCTTTGGGCCAGGCACGGTGGCTCACACCTGTAATCCCAGCACTTTAAGAGCCCAAGGCGGGAGGATCATGAGGTAAGGAGATAGAGAGCATCCTGGCTAACACGTCAAAACCCCGTCTTTACTAAAAATAAATAAAATAAAATAAATAAAATAAAATAAAATAAAATAAAATTAAGTAAAGTAAAATAAAATAAAATAAAATAAAATAAAATAAAATAAAATAATTTAGTGCCAGCTACTTGGGAGGCCGAGGCAGGAGAATAGCGTGAACCCCTGAGGCGGAGCTTGCAGTGAGCCGAGATGGTGCTACAGCACTCCAGCCTGGGCAACAGAGCAAGACTCCGTTTCAAAAAGAATAGAATAGAATAGAATAGAATAGAATAGAATAGAATAGAATAGAAGAATAGAATAAAATGGAATAGAATAGAATAGAAGAATAGAATAGAATAGAATAGAATAGGAATGTGACTCTTCCAAAAAGAGATGCTCAAAGTTTAACCTACCTTAACATATGTGTACATAATGAATGCATACCCTACAGACTACATTTCCAAAATTTTCAGTAAAAAATTACAACATTCCTGCCGGGCATGGTGGCTGACGCCTGTAATCCCAGCACCTTGGGAGGCCAAGGGGAGTGGGTCACCTGAGCTTAGGAGTTCGAGACCAGCCTGGCCAACATGGTGAAACCCCATCTCTATTAAAAATACAAAGAATTAGCTGGGTGTGGTGGTGGGTGTAATTCCAGCTGCTCAGGAGGCTGAGGCAGAAGAATAGTTTGAACCTGGGAGGCAGAGGTTGCAGTGAGCCAAGATCGTGCCATTGCACTCCAGCCTGGGCAAAACGAGTGAAAATCAGTCTCAAAAATAATAATAATAATAAAATAAAAAATAAAGGGGGTATTCCTTTAAATGGCCTAGTAGGAAAATGTAAGTGCTCCCAAATAACATTTTCTCTTCCAATTTAATTATTTCTGACTAATGGTATGAATAACTTTTTATTTATACATAATCCATTTTCTGTATTCTGTTTTCTTTTTAACTCAGATTTATTTTTCTTGGATCCAAAGAGTTGCATGCCACTTTATTTCTATTCATCAGTATGCAAACCGTGGCACCAAGTAAAAACGTGGTCATTCAAAACATTTTTTTTCTACCAATGTGCCTAACTTTTACCATATTTTCAAAGCAAGATAAGGTTAACTGATTAGGTATACTATCAATAGACCAGAGCCACTATTTAATCTTGGATTCTAACAAAATACATGTTAATCAACTACTCGAGCCACAAACAAAATAAACTACCAGTTATTTCCATCATCACAATTTCTTACAATCTTTTATGAAATCCCTTGTGTTTTCCCATTTAAGTGACTTTTTTTTTTCATATTAAAAGCATGAAGTTCTGTTGGCTTTCCTTCCTCAATTTTTCTGTAATGTCTTCTAAAATCAAACCTGAAATATTATCTCAAACTATGGGCTATAGTACTCTCCAAATAATTGTGCTAAAACTTAAATTTACACTAATATAATGCTTTCTACAATGCATTTATACTAAGCATGTCATATGTAAGCATACGGCTCAAACAGATTAATTTCTTTGAACAAGATGTTTTTCTTTGTCATACTTTATTACCTTATACTTTCCTACTTTATTACACTATTACCCTAAATTTTACTGATACCCATAAAAATTCTAATCACCTTCTTGTTTTAAAATGTGCACTTTTTACCACTTACAACTAATAATCCTAGTCCCTCTTCTCTGCTATTTTTCACTTAGAATTATTGTGTTTCTTCTCCAGTCATGTATTTGTAGTATTTATTAAAATTTCTTGACCTGAGTACATCTCACTTTTCCCCTCAAGTATGTGTTTATCTTCACACTACACAATTCATGTTTTGCCAGAAGCTCAATTTTTTTGATATCAGAATATATTCAATATTATTTATGATACTATCTAATGCACTGTTTATGCATTTTCCTTTCTATAAACATTAACCAGAAAAGAGGTAAAAATACCACATGGATACCAAAGTCTTTTGATCCATGAACAAGAATTCAAAGCTTGGCTTGACATTCACTCCCGTACAAATCAAAACACTATGTTCTGCAAACATGAGGCACTTTCTTCTCTTCAGACTTGTGTTTCTAAAGTTTATTCTCCATATTATGGACATATCTATATTTTCAAAAGGTTTTGCCAATACTTGTAAAGACACATGTATGACCACAGTGTATTCCACACATTGATCTAATTTTGCTCTAGTTTTATGTTTTAAGTTTTTCTCTTTAACACTTAATCTAGATTGCAAAGTAGTTTTGCAATTGTGAACAGTGCCTTACTATAATTTATATATCCCTCACACTTTTAGAACACGCTAATTGCCTTTAGATTTCTATGGTCCTTGGATGTTTAATAAGGTTTGGTAGGATATTGTTTTATGTTGCATTGCTTTATATGACTTTTTAGACATGTAATACTATTTCTAAACTCCCACATAAGAAATGATATCAATACTGTCCAATTGCAGGTCCTGGTCCTGGTAATAACCAAATCCTATCGATAAAACGTTGTCACTAATCATAATGCTCTCATTATGGAACAGTAACATAGTTCCTTTATTCTGTCAATAACTATTTTCTTGTGACTGGCTAAGAGTATTGCTGAATAAATGAACAAATGAGGTGGAATGAAGTGAATAAATGAGAGAATGTGAATCAGGTTAGATGGTACTTCTTTCTCCAAAAGCTCCAATTTACTTTTTACAAGAAGATGCTCCTATCTTTGTATTAATCTGATTATTCAGATTTTTTTGTTTTTCGTTCTTCTGCTGCCTTCGTTCCTTTTCTTTCCAATGTTGTAAAGTTAAAAATGATGAAAATTGTATAAGTGACTTAAAAGGGCTCATGGCTCAGTTGTTCAAGTGGAAGAAATTATTTGAGTATGACATAGAACCTACAATAAGGAGCAGGAGAAGTAAAGAGCATTGGAATATTAAAGATCGCTTGGAAAAGGCTTCACAGAGAAAGGAATATTTACAAGGTACCATGATTAAGAGTTCTGCAGCCAGTTCAGAAGGAACATAGATTCCATATAGACCAAAAGCATGTGCAATGGGGTGACAGAGAGAGGCATTCAATGGCTACTCCAGTTTTCAATTGCTGGAACTAAAGTGGGACTTGTGAAATAAGAGAATAGGTTCCACAGGTGATATGGGATAAGCTAATTAAAAAGCCAAAGAGTCTGAATATTATCTGTAGGCAACAAGGAGCTCTGAACACTTTACAAGCATGCAATGACACGATTAGCTTTATGTTTAAGAAGATAGCCCGGGGGAAGTACACATACTGGAATGGAAGATAGAGACCTTGAAAGCACATTGCTCAGACTACAGATAAAAAAAAATTGAACACAGAGGCCAAAAGATTATGCTGATACTTATAAAGACAAAGTCTGTCACTAAATGACCAAATTAGAACTGTGTATAAATAAATGCAAAAAGACACTGAGAGAAAAACACAGATATTGTGACATGTGCTTTTCCTACATATACATGGCCAATTTTATTAATTACTTCAAACAAAAAATCAATCAAAACTGAGATTACATTTATCACCTCCCAATGTGAGATATATATATGTATATATATCACATACATACATACAAATACATATATACACACACACACCACACCCACATTAAAGCATAGGAAACTCTTATTTCTTGATTCCTTGTATTTTGAATTTTTTTGTAATTCTACTTTCTAAATGATTAAAATAAGGTTGAGGTTCTATATCTGTTATTAAACCAGTATCATGTAGAGATAATTAACCGTTTAGAAAATAATAATTATTTTTAAAATCGTCTTAAGAATTAATATTTTATACTGGGTACAGCTAAAATAGGTAATCTGAAACAAATGCTATTTTCTATTATTCCTATTCTGTTAAGCATTCCAGTACATTTGAGCACTTGCTTATTTGTTGTCATTAAACTGAACCCTATTTTAAATGCTTTCTGATATTGAAGAATGCTCTCTGCTCTCCACAAAAACTTTAAAAATCTGCTTCTCTTGTGTTTCACAGCTCTATACATATTTGCCTTCAGAAGTAGAATTTAATATCATTTCCTAGGTGAGCTGAAATTAAAATCTCTACCAGAATTTACAATTCGGACAGAAAATCAAGGCATGTCATGTATGAGGGAATCAGGAATTGTTTTTAATTTGGTAGATAATATAGATAGATGAATCAGAAGTATCTTTAGCATATTGTGTAAAGATGATAATATACTTAAGAAAGTACCTTTATAGATTAATGAGAGGGTTCACTCACCCACCAGCCAATAAATGGAAGCTGCTTATCAAAAGCATCAACTATAAAAGGAGAAAAATACTTAAAAGATGAAATATGTGAAAATAACTAAGGAAATGTTATATCAAGCTTAAAAAGTTATTAGTGGAGTTAGAAATAAGTCAATATAGAAATATATATGAAAATTTATTTGTCTGATGGAAAGACACTACAATTTCTATAATCTTGAATTTTTAAAACTTCATTTTACTGTAAAATATTCAGATTGCATACTAAGGGATATAACAAAATTATAATCAAAGCATAAAAATTAGTTTTACAACTATATAATATGTATATTTATGTATGTGCATTATATCATTAAATCTCACAGCGAGAAGATGGAAAATTGGTAAGTCCAAATAATAAAGTTTTGATAAAATGTAGAAAAAGTGAAATTAAAAGAATAAAGCTCCTATATAGTTTCTACTACTCAAAAATTTCTTGACTTAGGCATAGAAACTTAACTGGAATTATCTTTTTGTCTCCTTTTTTCTAGTATAAAAACTACACAGGTAATGAGAAACTACTATTTTGATTTAGACAATGTAAATACTCATTGTGTTTATTTAGCTAACGTTAAGGCATAAAGTTACAATTCATTAGATTCTGGTGAATTAACTGGCTCAGATAAATTTTTAGTTCACTTCAAAAACAACTTTGTGAATAAAACAAGCCCCACATTCACATACAGAATACACTTTTAAATATACCTAATTTGATAAGTGAGGAATGCACCAAAATATTCATTAATATAGCTTTCCTAAATGAAATATTATCAAAACATCCAAGAAATAGAATCAGATATTTTCAGATTATGCCCACTCTCTATTAGCATGTAACTCCTTTGTTTTGTGCTATGGGATTTTGTCCTCTTTTAGGGGAATAAGCAGTGTTTCGACTACAAGCCCCTATGTTCCACCGCAGTACTCTAGCTGTATCAACACGTCTAATTGTACGCATCATATTTGAGAAGTATGTCAGACTCATTTCTACTCCTGGTCCTATTCTGAGATTGTTACTAGAAAAGACAATCGGCTAAGGACATGAATAGACATTTCCCCAAAGAAGACATACAAATGGCCAACAGACATATGAAAAAATGATCAACATCACTAATGATTAGGGAAATACAAATAAAAACCACGATGTGATACCGTCTTACCCCTGCAAGAATGGCCATAGTAAAAAATTTAAAAAATAATAGATTTTGGGAGGAAAGTGGTGAAAAAGAAACACTTTTACACTACTGGTGGGAATGTAAAGTAGTTCAACCACTATGGAAACAGTGTGGAGATTTCTTAAAGAACTAAAAGTAGAACTACCATTTGATTCAGCAACCCCACTACTGGGTATCTACCCAGAGAAAAATAAGTCATTATACAAAAAAAAAAAAAAAAAAATACTTGCACAAACATGTTTATAGAAGCACAATTTACAATTGCAAACATATGGAACCAGCCCAAGTGCCCATTAATCTATGAATGGTTAAAGAAATTGTGGTGTGTGTGTGTGTGTGGTGTATACACACATACTGTGGAATAGTATGCAGCCATAAAAAGAAATGAAATAATGACATTCTCAGCAACATAGATGGAATTGGAGACCATTATTCCAAGTGAAGTAACTCAGGAATGGAAAAGCAAACATCATGTGTTCTCACTGGTAAGTGGGTGCTAAGCTATGAGGAGGCAAGGCAAGGTATAAGAATGATACAATAGACTTTGGAGACTGGGGAGAAAGGCTGGGAGGAAGGTGAGAAATTATAAATTGGGTACAGTGTATACTGCTTGGGTGATGGGTGCAGGAAAATTTCAGAAATCACCACTAAAGAACTTATTCATGTAACAAAATACCACCTGTTTCCCCAAAACCTATGAAAAATAATAATAATAAAAAAAATAAAAAAATGATTATGACGATAGTATAACATTTTAAAAGGGGGATTTCATGGATATTTTAGGGGTCAGGAGAGATGTAAGCCTGTTTCTTAAACTTGATTTGTCTATAGAACTGTGAATTTTTCTCTCCAAATTGATGCCCTGCACATAATACACAGGGTCTAAGATGAGTCTTTCAGGTCATTTTCCAATGCTGCAATTACGTCATGTTTGGCATAATTTTATCATAAGTATATTTTACCCTATTCTCATTTCGTTAAAGCTGGCCTTCTGTATATATATATGTTCTTTTCTCACTGACCAGAATGTTTAATTAATTAGAATATCCCATCTCACCACCATTCTGAAAAATGAGAGTTACTGTAATTATTTTTGGTTGCTTGAAATAGTGGAAAGCTATTCACAATGATTGGTACTGGAATCTGCTGATTGTAGATATGGGTAATTCACAATATTGCATCAGTCATAAGGGGAGCAGACAAGCTAATTGACTCACTTAACAGACAGAGCTCCCCAAAGAGGGCTGTCTTCGCGGCTTAAGTCCCATTAATCAACAAACACTCTTTGAGCTCCTTCCGTGTGCCTTCCATGATGCTGGAGATGCGGGTACAGAGTGCAATCAAGACCCCCGTCCCAGAGAATCTGTTGATTCGGTTGAAGAACATGATGCACACATGGGAGCGCCAGGAAAACATGCTGTATTCATCTAAAGGATCACGTCGCACGCCCGAGAAAGGTGCCGACTTGCACAGGAAGTGAAAAAAAGAATCAAATAATGCAGAAACGACCTCTTGCATACGCTGACCAGGGAATGACAAAACACAGAGCCCTCCCACAGCAGGTGTTAACATGGAGGGCGCATTTTGCGCGTGGCCACCTGACATGCCATGTGTCCAAGATAAGAAGTAGACACCAAAGACTATTTTCAGGCTTGGCGGGGTTGTGGGGGGAAGCAATCCTTTAAAGTTGTTGGGGATTTTTGCTTTGTTCTGTTCTGTTTCTAACTGTGTTTTCTTTTCTTTCTTTCTTTTCTTTTTTTTTTTTTTTTTTTTTTTTTTTGAGATGGAGTCTTGCTCTGTCGCCCAGGCTGGAGTGCAGTGGCCGGATCTCAGCTCACTACAAGCTCCACCTCCCGGGTTCACGCCATTCTCCTGCCTCAGGCGCCCGCCACAACACCCGGCTGATTTTTCGTATTTTTAGTAGAGATAGGGTTTCACCGTGTTAGCCAGGATGGTCTCGATCTCCTGACCTCGTGATCCACCCGTCTCGGCCTCCCAAAGTGCTGGGATTACAGGCTTGAGCCACCGGGCCCGGCTCTAACTTTGTTTTCTGATTACACTGGGAGTTCACTCCAGGAAAACAGGATGGAGGCTGTTAGGAAAATGGAACTTTCCATTGAGGGAGATCCCAAAGTCAAAACAGCCACTTAAACAAAACAAACAAACAAACAAAAGGCAATGGGTATCTAGACACTGTCTAAATTATAGTAGTTTCTCATTACTTGTATAGTTTTTGTACTAGAAAAAGACAAAAAGATAATTCCAGGTAAGTTTCTATGATAAGAAAATTAGAAAGAAGTGAAGCAGTACAATTGTTTTGAAATATAAACCCTGTTTTGTGTTTATAAATATAAAGCCTAGCAGAAAGCCTGGGAGTCATAAGGAGCAGTAATAGACTTAATCTATCTCAGTGTGTTTATTTTGACTTACATGAATTGGACACCTCTGTGAAATACACAGCTGAGTATCACTGAAGCAGTGACTGGAGGCTGAGCTCTGCTGATTTGTTGGGTGGAACACCTGACATATCTGAATATTTTTGAGGTAGTTTCTGACAACTTTCTTGGTGGAAATTGACTAGGTCCCATTTTGCTAATGTAAGAGATTTAGGATATGCCTCATTGATTCATGTTTTCTATATCTTCACACTTGGGATTTTTTTTTCCTCATATAATTCCTCAGATATCTATTTATTCTACAGTCATTGAAATTTGTTTTATATCTTCTAAATCCACATTCCTACCATGATCTTGAGGCTTCCCAAATCTAATCTATATTTATACCAAAATGCCTGGTGAACTACCAACTCTGATACAGCTCTAATCTCTAGAAAATAATTGAAAATCATTTTGGGGGTGCCAGTGATTATCTACATATGAACACTGATCTGATATGTCTGTTAAATAACTCCATGCTATTTGGAAAGATTCTTAGGTTTAGCATGTCTACATGCTTCAATTTCATCACATGTCTTATCTATTGCTTTTGCCACCTGGCCTGAAAGAAATTTATTAGGTTAAACAAAATATTCTGTGGAGACTGTCTTTGCAATGACTATTTGCTAATTGTTTGTTACCAGTGGACACTAGAGAGTTACAGGTAAAGTTATAACAGTATTTGACATATTCTTAAACAGGTTGGAAACAAATTAGGTGTTGTAAAACTTTCATGGTCAGTTACATATGGTGGCAGTTACTAGTCATGGGCAATAAGAACACTTATTTGTTGGCAAAAGACACAGAAAAACGAGATATCAGTCTTTCCCTATAGATAGTATGAGAAGCACTGTCTCTCATTAAGGTCGTTGATCTGGAGGTGTATTAATAACACAGCATTTTGTGTTTAAATAATGTAATTCTATTTCCAAATGCAATATTGAAAAAGAGTAAAAATATATGGATATGAGAAATTTGAGAGGACAGATAAGCCAAATCCAAATATGATGTATAAAATTCAGGTAGAAATGGTTTGCCTTAATAGGCATTTATTGAAGAGTTACTCGATTTTTAACATCACAAACGTGAACTGCAAAAATACTTTGACTTACATGAATTGGACACCTCTGTGAAATACACATTGAATGTGTATTTGAATCCTTATATTTATAGCTCATACAGAATAGAGAGCAAGACTGTTTTGTCTTGCTTGTATGTAGAACTCACGAAAGATGATAAGTAGATGAGGTACAAATACATGTTTGTATATTATCAGTGATCTGAAGCTGAGCATATGTCACTTATTTTTTACAGTCCTATCTCTATTGAAAACTATGCCAAAGTATTTACTAATATTCAACTTCAAGCACCCAAAGGTAAAGGTCTTGATTTTATAACACTCATTGCAGACAAATTACATTGGGCATCTGTATGTTTGGTACTTTAATAATAACAAAAAACTTTTACATGTTATTTCATGTGGTCCTCACAAAATTTCGATACAAGAAAGTGTTTCTTTTCATTTTATAGAGGAAGAAATCGTCAGTAAGTGCTTGGTGAGACTGAGGCTCAAAAGGAAATGGCTGAACAAAAAGTCAGCCAACAAGTTGACAGATACAGAATACTCCAATGAACAACTGCAAAATTCATGTCTTTCAAGCTCTCATGGAATAGTGCTAAGACTGAGAATATTCTAAGCCATAAAATAAATCTTATAAAATTTAAAATAATTGAAATCATGAAGAGTGTTTTCTCTAATAACTGAATGAAATGAAAAAATCAACAAAAGCAAGACTACAAAATATCTTCAAACACTTGCAAATTAAACAACATACTTCCGAGTAGGTCATAGGGGAAGTTTAAAAATAAGCAATAAAATATACAGACCTGGCCGGGCACGGTGGCTCACGCCTGTAATCCCAGCACTTCGGAAGGCCGAGGCGGGCGGATCACGAGTTCAGGACATGGAGACCATCCTGGCTAACATGGTGAAACTCTGTCTCTACTAAAAATAATAAAAAATAAAAAAAATTAACCGGGCATGGTGGCAGGCGCCTGTAGTCCCAGCTGCTCGGGAGGCTGAGGCAGAAGAATGGCATGAACCTGGGAGGTGAAGCTTGCAGTGAGCTGAGATTGCATCACTGCACTCCAGCCGGGGCGACAAAGCGAGACTCTGTCTCAAAAAAAAAAAAAATATATATATATATATATATATATATGTATATATGTATACACACACACACACACACACATACACACACACACACAGACCTAAGTGAAATGAATACAATACATGTGACATACTGCCAAGCTATATTAGCTACAACTATAGCAGTGCAGAGGGGAACACATATATTTATCCTTAAAACAGGCAGAGTCTCAACTCAAAAATGTTAATTATCACCTCAAAAAACTAGAAGAGAAAATAAACCTAAAGCAAACAAAAGGAAGGAAATAATATAAATAAGAGCAGAAATTAATTACATTATATATCATCTATTTAGAAAACATCCATGAAATGACTAAAAACAATAGAAAAAAATCAGTGAAACAAAATGCTAGTCTTCAGAAAAAAATCAATAAGTAATAGAATTGATAAAACAAGAATGACAATTTTTTTAAAAAGACAGATCATGAATATTAGTAATAAAACATATAAGATGACTAACTGGGAATTTTTCTAGGTATGCAAGAGTGGTTCAACATTTTAAAATCAATGTAATCGAATATATCAACAAAGTAAGGAGTAAAAAACCTTATTTTCTACTTTTTTTTTTTTTTGAGGTGGAGTTTTGCTCTTGTTGTCCAGTCTGGAGTGCAATGGCACAATTTCGGCTCACTGCAACCTCCACTTCTTGGGTTCAAGCAATTCTCTTGCCATAGCCTCCTGAGTAGCTGAGATTATAAGCACGCGCCACCATGCCTGGCTAATTTTCATATTTTTAGTAGAGACAGGGTTTCACCATGTTGGTCAGGCTGGTCTTGAAACTGCTGGCCTCTTGATCCGCCTTCCTTGGCCTTCCAAAATGCTGGAATGACAGGCATGAACCACCATGCCCATCCTGAATTCTTATACATTGATGCAGAAAAAGCATTTGAAAAATTCCAACACATATTCAATACAGAAAAATCACACACACACAAAATAGGAATAGATGGGATAATGAATAGCATCTACAAAATAGTATCTACAGCTACCATCATACTTAATGGTAAAAGACTAAATGCTTTTTCACTAAAATTGGAAACAAGACAAGGATATCTACTCTCACTTTGCTTATGTTATATAATACTGGAAATTTTAGACAATGCAATAAAAAAAGAAAAAGAAAACACATACAAATTATAACAAAAGAAATGAAGAAATCTTATGTACAGATGGCATGTTTGCTTATGTAGAAAATTCCAACCTATTTACAATATAATTTCTAGAAATAATTGAATTGATTCAATTGGCAGGATGCAAGTTCAAAGTAATGCTGAGTAAAAAGGATAATCTTAAAAGGTTCTATTCTGCATGATTCTATTTATATAACATTAATGAAATGACAGACATACAGATATGGGGAAGAGACAGCAATAGCCAGGGGAATATTGGGATAGGGAAAAGGGTGGAGGAAATATCAATGCTATTAAATGGTAGCAAGAAGGATTCTTGTCATAAAACTTTTCTGTATCTTGACTATGGTGGCAGTCATAGAAGTTTATAAATGTGATAAAATTGCATAGAAGTAAATAAACACATACACACAAATGAATACACGTAAAACTAATGAAATCTTAGTAAGATTGATGGACTGCACTAATGTAAGTTTCCTGGCAAGATATTGCCAATGGTAGATAAACATAACTAATTACTCTGTGTTATTTTTTATACTTGCATGTGAATCTAAAGTTATAGCACAAATGCTAAAAAGAATAAAGTGCATGGTTTTGCCAACTTTTACAGAGCTGCTGAGGGATGAAGGAAGAAACAGAACCATGTTTTGCCACTCTTAACCTGAGGCTCTTTTCCCTTCAAAATGGCAAGTGCTCAAGGTAAACAATGACTTAAATTGAAAAAAAAGTTATTATTACTAGTTATTTGTCTGAGCTTATGTAATTTTTTTATGAATTCCTATATAATTAATTGAAAAGAGAGACAAAATTATAAAAGCGCAATAGCCAAGGAAACAAAGGCATAACAGCCCAGAAAAATGTTAGACCTGCAAGTATTCTTTCCCATGCACAATCATATGAAAACGTGGAAGTGTGACATTGAATATCATGTGGAGAGTTACTGTACTGCTGACCCATTTGTAATTTTCTTTTTGTTCTGGGTGATCTAAAACTATAAATGTTTTTAATTAATAAGAGTGATCTTTAATTTTAAAATGAGAAGAAAGAAAGCAAATTACCAATTGTATCTGTGTGTGTATTCATTTCCTATTGCTGATGTCTATAACAAATTACCAAAAACTTAAGTGGCTTCAACAACACAAATTTATTTTCTTTCACTTCTGGTGATCAGAAATGGGTCCTGCAGGCTAAAATTAAGCTGTCAGCAGGACTACATTTCTTCTAGAGACTCTAAGAAAGGTCCATTATTTACCTTTTCCAGAACCTTCCAGAAGCTGTTTGCATTCCTAGGTGCATGGTCTCCTTCCAGATATGGTAATTTTCCAACCTCTGCTTTTGTTATCATACCTCCTTATCTGACTCTGACCCTCCTATGTCTCTTTTCTAATGACCCTTTTGATTACTTTGGGGCCATCTGGGTAATCCAGAGTAGCCTTCATATCTCAAGATGGTTAACTTAATCATATCTGTAAAGTGTCTTTCATCACAAAAAGGAACACAATCACAGATTTCTGGGATTAAAATATGGATATAGTTGGGGGATCATTATTTTGTCTACTACATGGGTAAACTGATAATGAATTCTCACATTTCAAAGTACAAGTTCAAAACCAAGTCATCACTGGGTCAATGTTATGGAATACTTCATGACTTAAAAGTGCATCTCCATAATTTTGTCACAATCTGGTAATATGATCCGCTTCATGTAGGAGTCCCCATTTTAGAGTGTAAGAATCTGAAATGACAAGCAATGCTTTCTCTAGTTACCAAAATAATGAAGTAATGATTAAATTTTATGTTTATGAAGTGGGTACATTCACAATGACTGCATATGCTGGATAATCAGCAGAAATTTTTATAATGTGAAGCATTTTCTATTAATTTTTCTATTTAAAAAATAAATCCTCACACTGTACAATCTAGCATAAATGCTCATATACAGACCATACTAATATCCTTGCATAATAGTTCACACAGGATAATTTCTCAATTTGAATGCAATACAGCATAACATGTTTAATAATTGAATAAAATATTTTCAACCTGAATGATGAATGTGGGATCTGCAATCATTAAAATTCAAGTTCTTATAAATGATTCAAAATGTAATGATAATTACTGAATTTCACCTTCCCCTACCCCAATCAAAAGAAATCCTGGATCTTCTTAAATGATAAATTGTTCCACAACATTCTCATGCATCACATTTCCAAAAAACAGCTATGATTACTAACGCTCCTCTAATCATATGGCTAAAAATTAATGATTTATGGGATATGGGTTTCACTCTTTCATTACATTTATAATTTATGCTGTGGATCAGCAAAGCAAAAACAAGTATCGGGTATGCCAACTATAGTGGTGTATGATAGTTTGTATAACTGGAGGCCAGTTATATGTGTAAACTGTGTCTATTTGCAAGGCTTAGGTACAGCAAACTATTTGCCATCTTATTCTAGCTATTTCCCCTCTCTACTAAAATATTGCTAAATATTTGGTTAGTGAAGCTTATATCGTTATGAGCTTCTGATTGTAATTCTATTTGAAATCAGAGAATTTCCATGAGGAAAATGGGTTTGACCCATATATATATATACACACACATATATATATATAACCCATTATATATATATATATATATATATATATATAATCTTAGCATATATATGTATATAATCTTAGCATATATATACACATATATACATTTTGATATTTTGGTAATGTACTGAATATTTTTATGAGAATTAATAGTGGTAAGGACTTTGGTTCTATTTTAGTGTCTTGAGCCACAAAGAGTTAAAGTCATTTACAATTTTTATATAATATGATAGATATTTTCATAAGAAGGTATTCGAGAGTAAATAAGAAACCTCAAATGAATTGCACTCAAATTATTTTTTCTCTGACTTATCTTTCCCTTTTATCACTTACAAGATAGTAATGAAATTAGTTATGAAATATGTCTTACTAAGGCTCTAGCCCTCAGACAAGCAAATAAACTTAGAGATCTCTAATAAAAGCAATGAGAGTCATCCTTGGTCCACAGAATTGAAACATATCTTATTTCCAGAGGCCAGTCCCTAAGGTTTACAGTTCTGTCATTTTGTGTTTTTTAGGAAAATTGAGAATTAAAAGGTTACACAGTTAATGCTAGATAATGGTTGTGGCTCTATAATGTGTTTTAGAAGTTTTATAAATAAATAAATAATCCTGCATCCATAAATATTTTAAATGGTTAATCCCACAAGCTGCACGCACATAACAGCACTAGTCTGTCAGACTTAGTGAAGATGTAGCATTAGGGAAAGCAGATTCACCATGAGTTGAAACAATATACGTACTAGGGCTCTTACAAATAAATGCCTGAAGAGAGTGCACAATGGAAGCATGTTCCATTAGCTGGAAGGTAAGATGCTGTCTGGAAAGGAGTACAGCAGTACTTACTCTGCCCATACCTGACTTGTCATGCATTTCGCATTTAGCATTTGTTTTGTGAGAGCATACTCAGTCTTCGATTTAGTATTTCTAACGATTGGTTACATTGACGCTCTGTGGAGTGAGGATTCCATACTACTAATGAGGAATGTAAATTATGCCTCTTGTGTATGCTACTATTTATAAAACACACACTACAGCAAGGTGGCCACCCTCCATTACATTCACAAATGTTAACTTTGGGATATTGACAAAGTGAAGGCCATAAAGTGTGGTAAATTTAGTATAGTTTAGGATGTAGTAAAATATTTTTAAATAAAAAAATTTTTGAGGACGGAATAGCATCATTTTATTATTAATTTTTTCTGGCAACTTTGGTAGACTCTGTATCAGAATAATTGTTATGTCATCATCTAAACCTAACAGAAATGGTCTAGCAACTAAAGCCTGAAATGATTTCCCTCTTTATTCCTTTCTTCCTTCCTTTCTCCTTTCTACCTCTTCCTTCCCCCTTCTCTATTTCTTCTCCTCCTCCTTCTCCCCCTCCTCCTTTTTCTCCTTCTCTTTCTTCTTTATTTAAAGGTTCTCTTTGTTCTCAATATTACCAACATTTTTACCCCTAAAGACTTATCCCAATGGTTGGGAGGCTCAAATTTTAAACAATGCAATTATGGTCATGAATCATATAAACATGGGTATGAGGAGGAGAAGTATACATAAAAAAGGAAATGAATTGTAACTTTTTAAAGCTACTTCAGGCAGGGGGGCACGGTTATGCCTGTAATCCCAGCACTTTAGGAGGCCGAGGTGGGCGAATCATTTGAGGTCAGGAGTTCGAGACCAATCTGGCCAACATGGCAAAACACTATGTCTAATAAAAATATAAAAATTAGCTGGGTGTGGTGGTATGCGCCTGTATTTCCAGCCACTCGGGAGGCTGAGGCATGAGAATCACTTGAACCCGGGAAGCAGAGATTGCAGTGAGCTTAGATTGTGCCACTGCACTCCAGCCTGGGTGATAGAATGAGACTGTCTCAAAAAACAAACAAACAAAAATCTACTTCAAGCTACTTCAAATCCTTTAAAGGCAAATGAACTATGTAAAACACACATATGGTAACAAAAGCAATTAATATATGGTCTTTCCTGAAAATTGTTGGTGTATTAAATGTATGATGCTACACACAATTGTTCATTTAAATAGTATGACAATTGTAAATAAATATTTATATTTGTGTTATCTGGGTAAAGGGAAACTTTTGTAAGAATAAATTGAAACATTAGATTAATATATACTTACTATCGCCTACTATGTAAGTATATGATTACAAATTATTTACTTATTTATTTGTTTATTATTTTGAGACGTAGTCTCGCCCTGTCGCTGGAGTGCAATAGCATGATCTTGGCTCACTGCAACCTCTTCCTCCTGGGTTCAAGAGATTCTCCTGTCTCAGCCTCCTAAGTAGCTGGGATTACAGGCGTGCGCCACCATGCCTGGCTAATTTTTTGTATCTTTAGTAGAGACAGGGTTTCACCATGTTGGTCAGGCTGGTATTGAACTCCTGACCTCATGATCTGCCCACCTCAGCCTCTCAAAGTGCTGGGATTACAGGTGTGAGCCACCGTGCGTGGCCCAAACATTTATTTAATAATATGCATATAGAGATAAATGTCATTATATTGAAGAGAAATTTATTTCAGGTTGTCAGAGTTATCTAAATGACTAGATACTTTAGCATGTAGGATTGTTAATTGCAATTCTCTTAAGAAGTATACTGTAACAATTATTAAAAGCTGTGCTCAGAAACCCAATTCTCTCCATCATAGTTTTAAGAATTGTTTCTGCAAGTTTTGTTCTCTAAAACGTTAAGCAAAAGATAAATCAGCTCATGTCTCTTAACCGGAAAGAGGTTCTCACATAAAAGAACAACTTGGGAATAACAAAATATGTCTGAAAGGTTTCCTCAGTACATCATAATCCTATTAGGGACCAAATTCAATAAAAAGACAATTAAATAGAACACTTAGACACTAAGTATCTAATAATGAAAAAATTGAGGTTTACCTTCCTATTATCTGCCATTTACTTTATAGGTAATTTGAAGTTTCATACTACTCAAAGAATCTTAGCATTCTATTTACCATAAAATAGTTTTCTTAAATCTATAAATAATAATGATATGAAGATATATATAGGTATATATGGATATACATATAGATATTGATTTATATTTCAAATGTTTGCATAAAAAGATATATTCCAGATTTATATGTATGTGTAAATGTGTGTGTGTGTGTGTGTGTGTGTGTGTATATAAAGAGAGAGAGAGACAGAGATCTAGGTGCGTATATTAAGAATAATAACTTTGTCTTTGGGGTACTAACAAAAAACAATAGCAATAATTATTCTTTCAAAAGAGGGAAATAAATATCCTTCCTCTACATGAATTCATATTTAATGTAGATAAGAACTCCTTTCTAATTCCCTAGCCCATAATAGATTTTCTTTCATAGCCACACCTATATTCAGCTCAAAGGAAGATGTATTGATTAAGGTTATAGTTTATTCTTAGTTATTTTTTTATAACTTTCAGAAGTTGATATTGAAGCTTGCAAGTTTACTTCATCTGAAAACTTTAAAAGAATAAGAAGAAATGTTGTCGGAGGAGAGCAAAGAAAATAGAAGAAGGAAGAAGGAAAAAGAAAGGAAGAAAAAAATTGCTTTCCTGCCTTGGGAAACAGGACAAATCATTGCTTATATTCTTCCCACAACCTCAGTTCCTATCCTCTCACCTAAAATGTAAACAATCTTCCCTCTGAAGGTCAGAATACAAGGAAAATGTTAATGGCTGAAACTGCCATTTTGAAGCCACACTACATGGAAGTCAATGTATTCTAAAATATTTCCCTCATCTAGTAACTAAAATAGAGGACATCTCATCCTTAAAGAAATGTACAACAATTAAGATAATTTACAAATTAGATAAAAATTTCAGCAGCATTTTTGTTTTATTTATTTTGAGATGAAAGCTTGTACAACCTGACAATGCTATGTTACTCAATGGTAGACAAGCAAATAAAAAACCTAAAAACAAAAACTGTGATATGGAAAATGGGAGTTCTTCCCTAAAAGTTAACCTGTCTATTATATGATAGTGACAAGGGGCTGGAGCAACATGAGTTTCCATATTTATTTTTATTATAGATTTCTTTTATATATGTAATATATACAAGTATATTTCTATTATCTATATACACAGTGCTGTGATATATTTATATATTTACTATTTCACTCTAATTCACAGGCTATGATATACATATGTTTAATATATATTATATGTGATAGTGAATATAGTTATTATTTATCATATATTAAAATTATATTTAATAATTAAATCATATTTTATATAATACATATTTTATAGTATATGTTATATAATATTAAAATATACATACATTTTATAGCCCTGTGAAATAGAGTGGAGCAAGTATATTTGTTCTTACATTTTTAAGTTAGAATAGAATTTGGAACATATGTATTCTTACTTACAGTCTAAAGCTTTTGGGGGAGTCTGTGGATCATATAACCTATACTCAGTAAGAGACTGGCATTCCTCCATACATTGTGTACTGAGGAAGCATTTAGAATGTCAGCTACCTCAGGAATTGTTGAAGGTTGATTTCATGTACCTGCCCTGGTACACACACTTCCTCACAGTAATATGATTATGAAAGAACAACTTTCCATATTTGATTTTTTACAAATCAGTATAAAGTTTGAGTTCTTTAAAAATCATGATGATCTATTAGGAGAGACTGGTAAGAAAACGATAAATACATAAGGAGTACCTGCTTTCTTATGAGTTTAGTAACCCTGTTTTGAAGACAGTTACTAAAATAGGTTCTGAAATTACTTGAGCAATGGCATTATTATTAAGGTAAATGCATAAACTTTAAAAGTGGATACTTTGAAAAAAATGGCTGGTTCTCCTGTTAATTTTTGAGTAGGACTCATTGTTTCTATTTACATGTCATATTTGACAAAGTAACCACTCTTTAGCATTGTGAGAAAGTTTCTACAATGGCATTCTTAGAACTCAGAGATTACAATCATATTTGATAAAAATTACATTGAGAGACAAGGGAATTAGGAAAAACAACAAAAGTTAACAGTTGTTTGATTAGTTTGGCAAATATGCTTATTAGTTTGCCTAATTATCACTATGTGGAAAGAGATTAATATAAAAGCATGATCGATTGAGTTATGTGCCATATATAATATACAAAAAATCATACCCAAATATTGTATGTGATTAAAGTAATATACTGTTCACTATTCATCAGGAGCTTTTTATCATATTTTCTCATATTTGAAAGATTATCTATTTTAATGACTTTTTCACAACTTTCTAAACACTACTATTTAAAAACTTAATAATATTTTCTGAAAACATAATTTATTAAAATAGTAAGTAATGAATACCAAAATCACCTCTTAGGATTAAAAATATAAAGACTGTGCTTATTGTATAAAAATAGGACAATTTAAGTCATGTGTTCCATAACAAGTATGTGATACTGAAAGCTGTTAGAGACATGCAAAAAGAATATCTTGCTTTTCAGTCATCAGAAGACCTTTTCAGACCAACTTGTTAGTGAATGTAACTAACTCTCAGCATATGCTTACAGCTCTATACTCTTATTTATCCACCATGTTCTGTGCTTGTTCTGTGAACATCTGGAACAAAAATGAGAAAGCATTTTCAAATAAAATAATAAACATTTGAACACAAATCAGACGGCGTGTGAAACAAAATAAAATATTTCTATGGAAATGAAGTTTCAGACAATTTTAGGGTATTGAGACACTGATGTTAATATGTCTCTTTAGATTTAGATAGCATTTAGCATAAATACAAATGACAATTTCATTAAAATCT
This sequence comes from Piliocolobus tephrosceles, assembly GCF_002776525.5. Classification (NCBI taxonomy): domain Eukaryota; kingdom Metazoa; phylum Chordata; class Mammalia; order Primates; family Cercopithecidae; genus Piliocolobus; species Piliocolobus tephrosceles. The sequence goes on along the minus strand of NC_045435.1, from coordinate 4,072,707 downwards.
GATTTCCTACAAAAGTAGATTATTCATTCACTTTCATTCATTTCTGCAATTCAAAACTACTGTGCCCTGTTGAATATGTGAATATGTGCAGCATTATTCCAAATTGTAGTGCATGGCATCTATTTTATTACATGCATGAAAAAACAAACTTTTTTTTTTTTTTTTACAAATTATAGATATTTGCAAGCAAGGAGAATGGAGTAGGCCCACATTTGATGAGTATCAATTCAATTCATTCATGCAACTTTATAAGATACTGTCATGAGTAGAAGTGTCAGGAGAACAAATAATTTCTCAGGTAAGCATATGCGATCATATCATTAGGAAAATACTCCTCTCGATATCCTTCTTCATTTCAATTACTGTGTATCGCATAGACACATTTCCCTATGTACTTATACTAATTAATTCACACTAATATTTAATATCCCAAAGAAATGCCCCCACAATATAAATAATTAGTCACATATGAATCTCCTCATTGTCTCAGTTTCAGTGACCATATTTCAGTCAGTATAAGTCTTACTGTAAGTGATCTCTTTACAGAAAACATATAAATATGATGGTTCCCAGAATTATGATGTCATAACACCTATAAATACAAGGAGAAGAGAAATATATCTTTTTAAATTGAGAGTTTATAGTTCTCTTGTGGATATCTTCCAGCTGAAGATGAGCATCTATAATTCTTCTTTGACAGAATAAATTAGAAATCCATGTTTTCTATCAAATATTACAGAAAATTTCGGATACCCTAATCCATATAATACACAAAATGAGCAATCAGACCTAATATTTATTTCCAAACTATTGTTGGCAAACACAGGTCATAATAACAAGATAATAAATCTGACTCAGTAATCTCACTAGGTGATTACTGCCATTCAAATACAACATTCTTCTTTGCTCTTCTGTAGCTATACAACAGTAATTGATATCAACATTTATCTCCAGAATGAAGAGAGAAAATAATGGAGTCTGAAAATAAGGCTACCCCATAGTAGATCTTTTTTTTTTTTTTCCTACTATAGAAGCCACACTGTTCTTTTTCATAGAGATGCCATTTGAAGCAATTCATGTGTCATATATAGCATTTTCTCTATATTTTAGCAGGTACCAACATTCTTTGAGTTCCCCATTTTTCCAGCTGATAATTTACTTTATATGATAACCATTTCTGTTTTTGAAATGTCACATGAATAACCCGATTATATCTTTAAAATGTCAAGCAGCTAAATACCATGATTTTTTGCTGTGTACAGTATATCACTGTTTTGCATTATGAGTATATAGTTGTTATTGACTAACCATATGAAAGGCCATTTCCACAGTAACTTGTTCCAGTTCATAAGTGATCCATGGATGCTCTGCTATTGTAAATATGCCATTGTGTCAACCAGTTTTGCTGGAAATTGGCTATAAAACAGTTGGCTGACACATATCAATAGTTAATCTTAAGTTTTACAGAAACAACTCTTATTCTTAGACTAATAGTGAAAATATAGATAGAGACTTGTATTATTTCAAGAAACTTTAGGATTTAGCAAGCAAGTTCCCACTATAAAGAATTTTATTTGACTGTAACAGGATAAAGATGAACTTGAAGCCAGTTAACAGGATAGAAATGGATTTGATTTTGGACTTGTGTATGTGTACAACACTCAGCTGTTTAATTTACTACTAGCCAATTTTTATTTAACTTGGTTCATTTACTTTGTTTTTAGATTCTATCTTTTCATTCTGTTTTTATAGTAATTAACACTTCAAAAATAAGCAAGATTATTTTACAATCTCTTGCCAAAAGGCTGTTCCATCTGAGTTTCAACACAAATGGTAGTTAGACAGGGTCTGAAGAAAGAAAAAAATATATATTATCTTTCATTTTAAAGTTTAAAGGCTTGTATGCCTATTATGGAGAGAAGTCAAAATATCAATTCCTCAGATGGATTTTGCTTTGCTCTATTAGTTTACTGGAGTTTCAAAATGATAATATTTAATTTTTCATTAATTTTTCATTTGTTTACTTGGATTTTTATCTAATAAGAATTTCTTGTCTACTATTTGTTACTCAATGGTATAATTTGTATAGGAAAAGCAGGATTAAGTGCCTTATTATTTCCCATTAATTACTAGTTTCTATTTTTATTTTGTTTGTTTATTTTAAGGACAGAGTATTTCTCTGTTGCCCAGGCTGATATGAAGTGGTAGGAATACAGCTCACTGCAGCCATGACCTCCTGGACTCATGCAAGCCTCCCACATAAACCTCCTGAGTAGCTGGGGTGAGAGGGGTGCACCACCATGCCAAGCTAAAGTTTTTAAAAAAAAAAACTTTTGTAGAGATGGGTCACCCATGTTGCCCAGGCTAGTCTCAAATTCCGCTCTAAGTGATTCTCCCAAAGTGCTGGGATTACAGGTGTGGCCACCATGAGCAGTCTTAATTACAAGTTTTCAAAAACAGTGAGTCATTCCCTTGCAAACTTCAGTTATGATAGATGAGATTCTTTTTGTCCCATTATGATCTCAGAAATACACACATGTTGATATGCTTAATCCATCGCAGTTTTTAAAATTGATGCTATGAAAGTACCATTTTGGGGCTTGGTACCTTTTCTAGTTAGTTCTTAAGTCCTTTTGACATAACCAGAGTGAAATGTGATAGTTCTTTATTCTCTGAATTGACAACATATTTCAGGTTTATACTATATCTTTAATGTCCAATACACGGAATCAAATATTTTCTTACAAGCACTAGCTTCCTTGAGTAAAAAATATCATGGTATTTGAATGACTTCCAAATCTCTATTGCTGGGCCAAGCTAGAAACTTAGACTCATGGTACTGTAAACAACACATAATATTGACATATGTCCCACATGCATTTCAGGCTCAGCATGTTCAAAGCTGATCTTCTTATCCTCACAAAATTATAACTGTAACAAAAACAACAAATACTTTCTTTTATGTATACTCCTATCTCCACTATTAATTAATGTTGCTAACTTACACCCGGTCCCTCATGCTGGAGACTTGAGAATCATTCTAGATAATTCTCCCTTATTCATATTCTATTCAGTCCTCAAATAGAATTAATTTTACTTCCAGAAGGTTTAATTATTCTAATCTTCTATTCATTCTATCATCTTATTAACCTGTTATTTATAACACTTTTAGAGTAGTTTATACCCTTAACTGACCAGTATATACAGAACATTGTTTGCTCTATTAAGTCAAGTGAACTTTTTCTGATAGGAAGTGGAAGTGTACCTGCATGGTATTCAGTCTCTAATGCCCTGCACTTTCGAATCCACTTTCACATTGTAGCCAGACTATTCAGTCTAAAATACAGATATGGCAATAACTTATCACCATAGACCCCTATAATGACTCCTCATTCCATGTTCTCTAGGATCCCTCTTTACGTCTTCACTGATTCTTTTAACTCCTCACAATGACAACCTTCAGGCACAATTTAAGCATTTTTTTTTTTTTGGCTTTTATGCTCCAAAGATATCTCCAAAGCAAGAAAAGTTTCCTTAGCCCCCATATCGGTGCAGCCTGAAAGTGTGGGAAGTTAACGTCCTCAGTCTTTAATTAATGAGAATGAATGTGGGTAGATATTTAGTCTGTATTAGTATAATCAGGAGGGATAACTCTAAGGGACATTCTACAGAAATCTTTAGAGAGCTATAAGTAAACTTGAGTCCCACGTGTCAGATGTAGTAACCAGCTCAATAATGGCTGGTTCATTCTGCTCGTTTTGCTGGATTTTTGCAGCAAATAAACTATCTGCCTGCCTACCCTCTACTTCTGTGATTCAGGCTCTGCTCTTGAGAAAACTGAAACTAAAAGAACAGTTTGTTTTCATAGGCCCAATATCAGTATGTAGGCATTCCTTCCTCCTTTCTGGTCACCCTGCTCACCATAAGAAGGATCTGATGCTGGCCAAAGCTTAAATAAAGGAATTGCAAGGAAGCACTTACAGCATTACTGTGGTATTGGCTTTTAGGTAAGAGAATATTGGTATTACCTTTTTACCTATTAAAACTTTAAAAAACGTATCAATGATATAACTAAGACAATAAAAAATTAAGTGACATCTCTCAGATGACAGAATTAGCAATGGAAGATGGGATCTGTAAGTATTATTTCTTCTAGTATTAAACCAGTTTTGAGAACTGTCTTATATTATTTTGTTTTGCTATAATAGAATATCACAAACTGGGTAATTTGTAAAGAAAATAAATTTCTGATAGTTCTTGAGGGTAGGAAGTTCAAGGTTGAAGGTTCCGTATCTGCTGAGAGCCTTCTTGCAGAGCCACAGCATGGCAGAAGGCAACATATGACAAGAGAGCACTCAAGAGAAAGAAAGCAAGATGGGGGCACTCTTGCTTTTATAACGAAGGCACTTGAGTGAATAGGGACAGCACTCATGACCTAATTGCCTCTTCCCTGACCCTACCTCCCAATCCCGTTACATCAGGTTTCCAACATATGAACTTTGGGGGCGCATTCAATCACTGCAAGAAGTAAAAATGCATAAATTGATAAACAGAACATGTTCTCCTGTCTATAATACACCAATAACTTCCCATTGTTTTTAGAATAAAATATTCTATGTCTATGGTGTCCTAAAATACATTTTTCCTAATATATTCTCCACTTTTTTCCTTTTTAGTATAATCAGGAGGGATAACTCTAAGGGACATTCTACAGAAATCTTTAGAGAGTTATAAGTAAACGTGAGTCCCACGTGTCAGATGTAGTAACCGGCTCAATAATGGCTGGTTCATTCTGCTCGTTTTGCTGGATTTTCACCTTCTCACACTATTTTCCTCTTTGCCCTTCCTGTTAGAATTCTTGCATAGCATCCTGCTAACATCTTAGGAACTTTCCCTTGATGTTCTGTTTGGGCAGTCTATAAATTTTCTTCACCTAACTAACTTCTTCATAACTTCTAAATCTAAATTTTAATGGTATTTCTGTGGAGAAGTCTTTCTTGACTGCACAGGCTTGGTTGTATTGAACTAAAGTCCTTTTTAACTTTAACTTTTAACTGTAGTTAGAAGTCATTTAAAGAATTCACTGAGTGCTTACTGCATGTCAGGAACTGTTCTAGGTGGCTGTGTATAGAGCACACAAAACAGACACTTCTCAAACTCTGGTAGTTTATATCCTGCTAAGCAATTGATTAAGAACTCTCTTTAAAACTCTAAGCCCTAGCGAAAGAAATGATGCCTGCTTTACTAACCACGTAAGAGGTCACTCAATAAATATTTGCTGATTTTTGTTGATGTCTATGGAATCTTTTGAAAATGGGGATAAGATTCAGCTTCGTTCTAAGATTTCTTTGGTCTCTTGGGAGTTTATATAAAAGCACACATTTAAATATACACTTATTTAAACAAATACTTGAAAGGGTACCATACATAGGGTAATAGTTTTGTGGTCAAAGAGCAAATTTCTTGAAGTACAAATCCACCTAACTCAAAATCAATGTGCTCATCCACGTTATATGGTCCTGTCCATGAGCTGGAACTCACAGTTCCGCTGACTAGGACACTATTCTAAGAGAACATAAGTGTGGGTGCATGTATTTGTGTCTGGGCGTGGATGTATTAGGACTTCTGATGCAATAATCTGATGCCTAATGCCATACAATGCTGGAAACTCAGCATTTGTGTAAATACACCTGCTGGAAATTTAAGGAACCACACACATCTCTTACTACATTTTAATGATTGCTGTTACTTCATTTAGTGTTTTTGGTGAGTTCAGTTTCCAGTGTGAGATAGCACCAGGTTCATGTGAGAAGAAGCCATTTTTAAATGGAAAATGGAATATGTTAACTTACAGGAAAAACAACTAATTGAGAAGTAAATTATATTACTATGAAGCAAATGCCATGGTAAGAATTTATGGCATTTTTTTTTTCTTAAAGCATATTTTAACAAGATAATTAAGCCTGGTTTCAATACCTTGTTTTGAAATTTCATCTCTCTAAGTCATTATTTGGTTTAATCTGTGGCTTCCTTGATCCCATATACTTTTACCAGAAAATAGAACACATAAAATAAAGTAAAATTGAAGAAAGTAAGCAACCTTGTATCTGCTCCACTTTGTGCTCTCAGGATAAAAGGAAAAAGTTAGGCTTAACTGAGTTTTACAGGTATTCTGGGAATTGGCCCATTTCGCAACACAGAATCTGTCCTTTCATGAAGTATGCTTTGGGTATAGAAGCAGCTGCTGGATTGCTCTCCTGAGTCCTGGCTGTAATCAGTATGTCACCATTCGGTCACAAGCAATGACTTGACAAATTCACTTTTCTCATCTTCCCTTTCTCCAAGGGGTGTGGACCCTAAGAAGCCTAACTATGCCCAATGCTCCTAAATAACTCAGTGTGCGATACCTATCACTGACAATTCACACCCCTTCTGAAAGAGCTGGCTGGATGTGCTGCTGTTGCTTCCTGGCTTGTGAACTACTGGATCTTTTTACGTGGCTGCCTTAGCTGACTGTGTTAAAATAGACTCTCACAGAATAACAACTCACTCTGCCTTCAGATGTTCCCTGAAGAGCAAATGCTTCTGAGGTACTTTATAATTGTGTTACATGCTTAATTCAGTAGTTGTTAATGGTTATAAATTATCAGTAAACTTTTGTTTGTTAAATACAACAACAGCAACAATAAGACCTATCAGAAATAGACTTTCTTCCTGATCCTATTTCTATTCTGAAGAGGCTTATTATTTTGACTACATTTCACAAATGTTATTTCCTTATTTCTTATATGACAAATCTTGGAGAATTGTTTTTTAATGTTGTCATTAAAATGTCCCACAAAGTCACTCAACTACTTTTCTAACAAAGACAAGAGGAGATGCAATTTCTTTCTCTTGAATAACTTAAAGCAACTTAAAGCATTTCTTTTTAAAAAGTTAACATATTTTCAACAAAGCATTTCTTGAATGTCTCAAGAATTTTAGATTGCAAAGATGAGTAAGCCATGGCCTCGACTTCAATTTTACATATTCCAGACTGAGTGCTTACCACTTCAGAAAGGTTGACTTTTCTTCTCTTGAAAAGATTGTGACATAATGGAAAAAACAAGGACTTTAGGACCTCTGAGATTAGAGTTGAAATTGCATTCCACACCTACAAACTAGTAGGTGTTTGAATTTATGTCCGCTACTTTCTCCTAGTTTTATTGTTCTCTCTGTAAATAACCTAGAGGGTTATTTTAAGAATATAACTACACTCAGGTGTCACATAGCAATGTTTCAGCCAGTGATGGAGTGCATATATAATAGTGGTCCCACAAGATTACAAGACTGTATTTTCTCTATTACCATTTCTATTAATATGTTAAATATGTTTAGCTACACAAATGCTTACCATTATATTGTAATTGTCTACAGCATTCATTTTAGTAACATCTATAGCTGCGCAGGTTTGCAGCCTAGGAGCAATAGCCTATGCCATATGGCTCAGGTGTGTAGTAGGCTATTCCATCTAGGTTTGTATAAGTACGCTCCATTATGTTTGCACAAAGACAAAATCTCCTGAGGACACATTTCTTAGACTGTATCTTAGTCATTAAGCATCACATAACTTTAAGAAAATGTTTGGCATCTTGTGAAATCTTAATAAGCAGCCATTACAACTGTCACATATTAGAGACTTATCTGGGAGGATTTTGATGAATTACTTTAACAAGAAGACGACAAAATGCAATGGCTTAAACAAAGTGGAGGTAAGTAACTATAGAAAGGTAAGTATATAGGGCTATTCGGGCTACTTTGGTATTCTTGTCATTCTCTGGGTCAAATGTGCCTTTCCAGTTTCTTGTCATCTTTCTACCCGTGGACAGGGGAAAAAGGGTTGGAGTAGGAAGTACTTAATCCTCTTACAAATATGAAGTGGAATCGGAACCATTCTATGACACATATCAGATTTGCTGAAAGTTATTTATATGCCCACACCTAACAACAAGGAAGAATAATAAATATAGCATTTAGGTGGGTGGTCACATGACCATCTAAAACTCTATTATTAAGAAAGAAGAGAAGAATGGATATTGCCACATAATTAACACTCTACTAAGCTTGGTTTCTGTCTGGTTCTATTATTTTCTTTTTTTTTTTTCAGTATTCTTGATGAAAAAAAACAAAAAAAAAAACAAAAAACCTCTGGCTTGCAGATTACAGTGGTCTTCCTGTAGTTGTCACAGCCTTAGGATAATCATTACCATTATGAATTTACTGCAATGTTACTATGACATTTGTTGTGAATATTGACTTCAGTTACAGAAGACAGACTGAAAATATGTAGCCTTAACCATTCATAAAAAAGTCTTATAACACTTGTGCATCTTATTCCAGACTACCTTCTGACAGCAGAATTTACAGTAGCAAAATAAGTATACTTATTAAAAATGATGATGAAAATGTGGCCTAATGAGCTCCATTTCATATATCAGCATTTCTGTCCTACTTCTCCCCAATAATATAAGGAAAAGAAAAACAACACTCTAATCTTGGCAAAACTACTGCTGATGTTAAATAATATTTAAAGTAATGGTATTCGTTGTATGTTGGTAGCTTCAAAATTCTTTTCCTGTTATAGGCTATGTGCCTTTTCTATCCTGAAGGCTTTAGCATTTCCTTCAGTTTTCTCCTTCCACATAATGATGAATAAATCTCTATTAACACTGCAATTAGTGTGCAGTTATTTTCCTCCCTGCTTTCTAAGAAAACAATGTTATACTTTTCTTCAACTCTGAATTATTTTTCCATAAGCTTTGATTTCACAGCAGAAGGAAACGTTCTCATTTGCCACCTTTAAAATTTCAGTCCAGTGATATCTATGTATCTCTGTCATCACTTCCTTCAAAATGAAATATTGCTTTTTAAATTGATAAAAATCCTTCTACTTACGCTCTGAATTCAATTTTATTTTGCCTTGTTTATCATTTCTCTCCTTATATTAAACCCTGCAATCCATCATCAATATTTAATTCTCTACTGGCTCATTCCCATTGGCATACAAATTCATTTCTCACCAGCTACTGGCATTTGCATATTTTATTTATTTTAACAGTTATATAGCAGTTTAATTCACATAAATATAATTTTATGTCTATAAAGTATTAAAGTTTAGTGTGCATACACTCAAGAAGCCTTGACAACATTCATGATAAACAGACATTTTATTTCTTATGTAACTATATAATTATTTCTCTTTTTTGATCACTCTTCCCTGCTTCTAGTCCACCCCACCCAACTCCCACCTTTACCTTTAATTGAGCACTGATTTCTTCCTGTCACTATATTTTCTGAAATGTTGTGTAAATTAAATCATACTATATCAACATTTTTGTTTGGCTTTTCAAACATATTGTAATTATTGTGAGGTTCATTTATTTTTGTATGTATCAATAGTCATTTTATTTTTTTGTTGAATAGTATTCCATTTTATTGGTAGGCCAAAATTTGTTAATTCTTTCACCATTTGAACATTTGGGTTGTTTTCTACTTTTGGCTATTAGAAATAAAATCGTTATGAACATTTGCACAAGTCTTTGTATGAATAAAAGTTTCCACTTCTCTTGGGATAATACATAAGCAGATTTTTAAAAATTCATATTTCAATTATATTATTGCTGGCATATAGAAATATGGCTAGCTTTTGTATGTTGACTTGAATGACTGTGATCTTTGTAAACTCACTTAGTAAGGTTCAAGTTTTGCTTAATTATTCTATAGAGACAGTTATATCACTGTGAACATAGAGTGTTTTCATTCTTGCTTTTAATCTGACTCTATTTATTTTGCTTGATATATTGTAGTTAACAGTCAGTTCAATAGAATGTTGAATAGCAGTAGTAAGAGAGAACACTGTTCTTGTTTGTTCTTACAGGAAAAACATTCAAGTTATCACCATTAAGTATGATGATAACTGTAAGTTATATATAATTGCCCTCTATTAGGTTAAGGCAGTACCTGTCTATTTCTACTTTACTGAGTGTTTCATGTTTCCCATGAATGGATATTAAATTCTTTGAATTCTGCCAAATGCTTTTTCTGCATCTATTGAGATAATAAGGCATTTCTTATTTAGCCTGTTAATGTGGTGAAGTGATTGATTTTCAAATATTGAACTAACCTTGCATTCCTAAGATTAACCTCACTTGGTTTAACATATAATTTTTTTTGAATTTATTGCTGGATTCTATTTGTTAATATTTTATTGAGTATTTTAATGCTTAGGTTTATGGTTTATAGTTTCACTTCGTTTTTTGTTATTAGTGCAATACTATCATCAGAGAATGAATTTGGGAATGTTCCTGCTTCTATTTTCTGGAATATATTATATACAATTGGCATTATTACTCTCTTAAATATGTATTATACTTTACCAATGAAACCACTTGGGCCTGAAGTTTTCCTTAGTAGTCATACTTTTACTTAGGTTTATCGATTTCTTTTTAGAGAGTTACTCTAATGGATATGCAATGCTATTTCATTGTGGCTTTAATTTGCATTTCCCCAGTGATTAATGATGTTGATCATCTTTATAGGTTCTCAGTTTTAACCAATGTATCTTTGTTAGTGAAGTGTATATTCACTTAAGTTGCCCATTTTAATGTTATTTGCCTCAATAAAATTGAGTTTTGTCTCTTTGTTATGTATTTGGAACATAACTCATTACACAATAATGACTTACACAATACATTATACACTATTTTCCTTAGGTATAAGGTGTGAATTGAAGTTTGTTCATTTATTTATTTATTGGCACATGCATATCCACTTTTACCAAGATCATTTACTAAGAAGTTTATGAGTTCTCAGATGAACTGTCTGTACACATTTCTTCATACTTAGGTTTTCTTATATATGTAGGTTTATTTTTTTATTTTCTATTACATTGAATATGAAGATTTATTTGGGACTAAAATTAATTTTCTAATACAAAAACATGTTATATCTCCCCCATTTATTTATATTCATTAAACATTTTTTCAGTCATGTTTTGTCATTTTCTGTGTTTGGGTCATACACATCTTCAGACAAATTTATAAATAGTTATTTCAAATTTTGGATGATATTGAAAATATTATGGCTCTTTCTGTTTCAAGTTCTCCTTGTGGCTACAACACAGAAATAATTTGTTTTAGAACAGAAATAGAATTGATTTTTGCATATTAATCTGGTGACAAAAAAATTTTAGTAACTCTTTGGTGCAGTTCACCACATTTTCTATGTAGACAATGCTTTCTGCCTCCAGGATAACCACTTTCATTTATTATTTTCAGTTTGTTTTTTTAATAAATTTATTCCAGTTGCTTTTTTTACTTGTGCTGGCCAGAACCTTCAGTTGAACATTGAATAGAAGAAGAAAGAGTGATTATGTTTGCCTTCCTTCTTATTTTGGCATTATAGTATTCAATCTTTCATTATTAAGTATGGCATACACTGCAAGTTTTTGTGCATGTCCTTCATCAAGTTGAGACTGTTTAATTCTATCTATTCTTAGTTTGCTAAGAATTTGTATCAAGAATGGATTTTGAATTTTGTCAGTTGTTCCTTTGGTGTCTATTGGGGTGAGCACATGCCTTTTGTTTTTAGTTTATAATAAGATGAATAATGTGATTTGACTTAGTTATACCAATATTGTATTTCTGAAATAAACACCAATTTGTTGAGTTATATTATCATTTTTATATATTTTGCAATAGAATTTTCTATAATTTTAATAAGCTTATTTGTTTCTATGTTCATGAGAGCTGTTGTTCTGTAAATTTCTTTACTAGCAATGTCTTTGGCATGATTTCATACTAATCCTAGCTTCACAGAATTAGTTGGAAAGTATTTCTCAATTTTCTGGATGAATCATGTAGAACTGGTACTATTTCCTTTTCAAATGTTTAATAGTATTTCCCAGTAAAACAATATGGGCCTAGAGTTTTCTCAATCTCTCTTTTTAGTTTTATTGCTATGAGATTATTTTTACCCATCATTTTACATTTCACCGGCAGCTGGCACATGGAGACTTCAATTACTGAACTTTCAAAAAATAGATTATAGTTCTCTGGTGAAATTTTCTATTGTGAACACATTAATCACAATCATTTTAATGCCCCTGTCTAGTAACTTCAATATGTGGATCAACTCTTGGTTTGTTTTTCCTCCCTCCCTCCCCCCCCTCCCCCCACCTTCCTTCCTCTTTTCTTTCCTTCCTTCCCTTCCTTCCTTCCCAAGCTAATGTTTTAGTAAATGTTGGACATTTTTATGAAACTTGTTGAGACCTTGGAATATACCTTTTTTCATAGGTGATTCACAATATCCTTTCCGGGGGAGTTACGTCTGGAGTAGATCACATTAATACACATAAATTCTAAACTAATTCCAGATTAGGTTTTGAGCTGTGTCAAGTTTAGTCTGTTTTGCCTTAAAAAAAAAAAAAAAAAAGATTCTTTTCTCTTGGCATGCCTAATTGCTCTGTCTCCAGCACAGAGAAATTTCTAAAGTCTGCATTGCTTTCTTCTGTTTTCTGCTGACCTTATTGGATTCTGCTTTGTACAGCTTAAATAACTATTAAATGTCTCCAGGACAAAACCTCATACAATTACAGGTTCACTCCCATATAGCTCTACTTCTCAGAAAACTTTGAACTTCAAGGCTTGGCTTTTCTGAAAGGTGCAAAATTTGTTTATTATATGAAAAAATAAGTAAAAGTGGATTCTGTCAATGGCATTTGGAAGTTGCATTTCCCCTAAGATATATGTCTTCTGAGGGAGGTGGCTGAGAATCTAGAAACTTAGCTGTGATTTTGACACTATCCAGTATCCAGTACTGGAAGAAACTTTGTCTCCCTTCCCAATCTCTTTTTTTTTTTCCTAAGACTCCAAATACGTGTATGTTACATGTCCCCTTTGCATCTGTTTATTTATCTGCCATATTTTCTTTCATTTTACTTTCCTTTCATCATTCTGAATAATAACTTCTGAACTATCATCCACTTTAGTAAATGTCTCTATGTCTGATCTCCCTTTAAATTATCCTTTTTGTTATTTAATCGAGTAATTGAGGTTTTATTTCTAGGACTTCCATTTGTTGCTTTATGGAATATCTAGTTCTCTCCCATAATTCTCACTTTAAAAAAGCTTTCATTGAGTGTAATGTCTACTATGCAAAACTGAAGAGGCATAGCAAGCTAAAAATTCATAAATTAAAAAAAAAATTGTATATGAGCAAAGCAGAGGTAAACTGTGCTGAAAACCAAAAGCAAAGGATATCTTACAGGTAGCAACAGGCAAACAACAACAAAACCATCTCTAGTGGTGCAGCAATAAACTGGCAGCTGATTTATAGAATATAAGTATTAAAAAAAGGAAAAAACAGACACTCTAGTAGAAAAATATTAACAGGCATGTGCTCTGAAAAATTTACTCATAGTCAATTTAAGGTTACACTAGCTTGTAAATGGCAAATTCTAGGTTCATTCCAGAAATCAGGTTTTGATACAGTAATGGCAACAATACTAATTGAACATTTAGGAGATTTCAAAAGAAAAGCGTCAGTGAAAGGCACATTTGAGAGTTTTTACTTCAAATATCACAAACTTAAAATATATGCCTCTTAACAGAAAATGAATTTGGATTTCCAATAGATTAAAATTATGATCCTTAATATTATCATTTGGACATCATCCAAAATAGTCTATATTGTTGATATATTACATATGCTCTTTCAGATAAAAGTATAATGACCATAAACATAAAAGGGATTGGGGTAAGGGAGGTTTAATTTTCAAATATGAACTGTTTGAGAACCCATGTTTTCACATCCCCCTCATTCCTTCCTAAAAATCTATGTTTATCATTTCCATCTGTGTTTACCAAGTTTGGAAATGGTATAACTTTTCTGTATAATTAAATGCATACTTTAGGTTGTGAAATGCATAATTATAACATGAAATATGTATGTACTGTGGAGTAACGTGCATGCATCATTTACTACATAGTGAAGCAGATACACTTTTAATTAAACTATATGATGTACAATATATGACCAGAAGAATTATGCTTTGAATAGCCAATTCTATAAAGAGCCACAAAGTGTATTATACACATGACTATGAATCATTCATCAAACACCCCCTAAAGGAGAATGAAAGAATATCAAGCAAGAGATGCTTGATATAATTTTCTTTTTGTTCTAAGTAATGCAACAGTTGTGCACTCCTCTAAGGATAAAGTAAACTACTGATAATAAGTAAGAAGGCAGGAGTGATCTAGCTCTCCATCTGCTGACTAACATACTGTTACTGGCAATATAGAATAAAAACATAGTAAATGGAAGAAACACAATTCTTAGTCATAGATTTAGGTATCAGAAAGAGTTTCATTTGCAGAATGCAGGACATCTGCTGTTGATGCCTTATGGACCAGCTATGTAGTCATTTCCAGGTGTGATTCAAGATGCTTTCGACCCAGGGGGCTATAGATGTTTAGGGAAGCAATTCTCACACTGTGAAATGCATAAGAATTATGCAGATTCTGCTTCATTATGGGGGACTCTGGAATGTTAACAAGCCACTAGGTGGCTCAGTTGTAACTGACACAGTACAGTAGGTCAGGAACTACATGCCCAGGTTTAGATCATCTTTACACATTAAGTCAATAATGCAGCAAGCAGAATGGGAATGGGAAAGCACGATGGCTCTCACCTTCTCTATGTTCCTTTCTGTTTATTCTGAAAAATAGTATATCTCATAATTTATTAGAGAAAAGTGGGGTTCTCTAATTCACTGTGGAAAACCGTTGTCAATGTATGTCTCATTGGAATTCTATTAAAGAAATACAGTGATATTCAGTTCTTGGTCAGTATGCTCTCAATATCTGCTGAGTTATGAAATTCTGGACAGAATACCAGCTATGTGGTAATGCAATGTTTTTCATGGATAACTTTCTTTCGAGATTATTTATTTCTATTTTACATTTGACTAAATCCTAACCTTCAGCTACACATGAGCTTAAGGGTATCTGACAGATGTCCCCTTCTGAGAAGAGAAGTTTACTATTTGCTTACCTGGCTTTATATGCACCTAATGTGCAAATAAAATGATTTAAAAGTAAATGAGAGGTGAAAAATACGCATTTTGAGAAATGAATGTTTGCTTTTCATTTTAACAACAAATCTTAAAATTCCAACTGTGAAGTAGCTCATAAAATCAAGAGATGCATCATAATTTTTAAAGAAAATAACAGAGTAAAAACATCCAAGATTTCAAGTTAGTTATTGATACTGTAGAGCAGTTTTTTAGGACAGACAGAAAGAACCATGACCTTTTCATTAATGAATGCTTCCAGTATTATAATATTACTTTCAAAATGCAGTGGCTAACAAATTAAGGTAGCAAAATTGAATAACCACCCTTATGGCAGAAAGTTTGGGGCGATCATATAACTTTTCTAAAACAATTATAAAATTCATGAGTCAAATTTCTAGATCTATAAATTTTGATCTTCAATGTATTGTTATGAAATATATTTTAAACTTTGAAGGTGGCTAGGAGATGTTTTTCTTTTTCTCCTAGATTAGAAGAACAATGGCTTCATAAGAATCAATTCTGAACTCTTGATTTCCAGCTGATTAACCAATCTCCTAGAATTGAGAGATGAAAAAGCCCTGCCAACCAGAAGAGTCTCTTATAGTGGTTATAGGGCAAATGGCAGCAAAGAACCTGTATGTGTTTGTGTGTATATACTATGTGTATGTATACAGTTTATATATATGTATACACACACTAGATATATACACACTGCATATATACACACTTCATACATTACACATGTGTGTGTGTGTATTTTTTTCTTTCTGCTTTTTCTGACATAAGAGAGCTTTAAAATTCTTATTAGGGGCAGGGGTCAACTATCAACTTGCTCTTTCAAAATACCCTCATATTTTATGAGAAATAAAGCACTACTTCAAAGATAAAGATTATATCTTACTGAGCTTTGAATTATGAGCACATAAAATCTTTTATTTCTAGCAGCTAGTTCAGTTCTAGACATAAAGTGGTTAAATTGGCTGTAATTAAAAGCAAGAGAAAAAAGAGAAGGAGGACAAGGAGAAGGTTGAGGAGAAGTGGGGCAAGATGGAGAAAGAGAACTATGGTTGAAAATAAGAGGGATAAAAAATGGGGATGGGGGCATAAAAATCTCAGGTAATTTATCAGACAGCATTATAGGATTTAAAACTTTCAGTTCTCCTATCACAAATACTTGAATTCAATCCAGTGTTTTCTATTTTTTTTTTTTTGATAATTAGTTTAACTTTTGTATTTCTCAGTCACTCCAAAAATAATTAAGAGAGATTTTCTCGTAGACTGTTGAGCGGATGAGTGAGAAAATGACTGAAAAGCAACCAGCAAAGGAGTACAGTGCTGTATTTTTATACAGTGTTAAAGCAATTGTAGCCTTTTAATATTTTTGTTATTTTATAATCTCTCATGTAGAACCTTGTAAAATAATATGGAGTCTGAAAATTTAAAATGTAAACAAAACCAACAATAAGTTTCTAAATGTGAAACCATTTTTCTCACCCTTAGCCCAAATTCTCCAAGGTTAATCTAACTGGTAATATATTTGGGTTTTCCTTATTTCTACTGTTGTTCTATCTAATTAATTTGGATTGGTCTTTTATGTCAATAGTCTCAAGAATTACAGTGTGAAAATTTAAGACAGGATGGGCGCGGTGGCTCAAGCCTGTAATCCCAGCACTTTGGGAGGCCGAGACGGGCGGATCACGAGGTCAGGAGATCGAGACCATCCTGGCTAATAAGATGAAACCCCGTCTCTACTAAAAAATACAAAAAGCTAGCCGGGCGAGGTGGCGGGCACCTGTAGTCCCAGCTACTTGGGAGGCTGAGGCAGGAGAATGGGGTAAACCTGGGAGGCGGAGCTTGCAGTGAGCTGAGATCCGGCCACTGTACTCCAGCCTGGGCGA
>NC_045435.1:4048791-4055594 GCF_002776525.5 Piliocolobus tephrosceles | reverse complement strand
AAAAAAAAAAAAAAAAAAAAAAAAAAAAAAGAAAATTTAAGACAAATTCTTATTTTTAATAAAACTTTTATTTTCAAGTTATTTAAACTTACATTCAGTTATAAAAAAAATACAGAAACATAATGTGTGCACTTTGCCCAATTTCCTCTGATTATAACATCTGCAATTCTATATAGCACAATATCACAACCCAGATATTAGAATTGATAAGGCTGACACAGAACATTTCTATCATCACAAGTATTGTTCATGTCACCCTTTTGTACCCATTCCCATGCCTCTTCCACCCCTACCTCCTCCTTATAAACTGTCAACCACGAATCTATTCTAGTTTGTGAAAGTTTGTCATTTTAAGAATATTATATAAATGAAATTACACATCATGTAACCATTTGGGGTTGGCTTTATTCACTCCGTGTAATTCTCTGGAAATTCATCCTGGTGGGTGAGTACATATCAGTACTCCATTCTTTCTTTATTGCTAATTGCTACTCAAGGATATCCATGTACCATTTTTTTTTGGTTGTTGCTTAACCTTGTGCCCACTAAAGAACATATATGATTTTTCCAGCCTTTGGCTATTATGGATAAAGTTCCTAAAAATTTCTCTGCATATGTTTTTACGTGAACAAAACATTTTATTTATCTGGGATAAATAACCAAGAGTGCAAATTTCTAAATCATGTGGCACGTGTGTTGATGAGGAAAAGCCAAATTTTAAAATACTCAAAAAGGTTTATTCTGGGCTAAATATTAGTGACACTGCCTCAGGAGGTCCCAAGAATATGTGCCCAAGGTGGTTGGATTGCAGCTTGGTTGCATACATTTGAGGGAGGCAGAGTTACAGGCAAAGACATAAATCAATACATATAAGTTATACATCAACCTGTTCTGGTAAGGAGGGGCATCTCAAAGTGTGGTGATGAGATGTTTTCCAGGTCACAGGTGAATTCAAAGAGTTTCTGACTGGCATTTGGTTGAAAGATTAAGCTTTGCCTGAAGAGATGAAGTCATAATAAAGAAATGCATGAGTTAAGATAAGACGGATTGTGGAAGCCAAGGATCTTGGTATGTAGATGAAGCCTCTAAATAGCGGGTTTCAAAAAGAACAGATAGTAAATGTCTGCTATCAGACGTTAAAAGGTTTCAAACTCTTTGTTAAATCTCTACTGGATCAAGAAAAGGGGGTACTCTACAAAATGCAAATTTGGTTTACAAGAGACCGCTTTGGAGGCCTATACAAAAATATGTCAAAAACATATATTTTGGAGTAAAATGCTTTGATTTCCTTTATGACTGGTTATCTGTTATGTGATACTGTACCAGAATCATGTTGGAATTTGATATCTTTTCACTACAAAGATTGTGTTTTGTCAGTCTTATCATTTCTATTTTAATGCTAATGCTGGTCAGTAGTGCCAGAACTTCAAACACAGAAGGGTGTAAGAAGGCACATCTGACCTCCCTTCCCAAAATGGCCTGAAGTAGTTGTTCAGGTTGTCTATGGGATCCTCTTGGCTAAGAGGGGGGATCTATTCAGTCAGTTGGGGGATTCTAATTTTACTTTTTATTTTTGGGTGTATGTTAAGACGTTTTTAAGAAACCACTTAACTCTTTTCTAAAGTGGCAGTACTATTTTACATTATCATCACCTATGTTTGAGTGATCCAGTTTCTCCATATCCTCACTCACATTTAGTGCTGTCAGTAATTTTAATTTAGTCATTTGTATAGGTGTGTAGTAATACCTTTTTGGGTTTTTATTTCTACTTTCTTTGGGTTTTTATTTCTAGTTTCTTAATGGTTAATGTTTAATGATGTTAAAGATAATTTCAGGTACTTATGTGGCATCTGCACAGCTTCAGTGAAATGTCTCTTCATGTATTTTGCTCATTTTCTATTGGATTTTGTTTTTGCTTATTTGCTGTTAAAATTTTAGCACGTTATTTAATCTGAATACAGAACTTTATTGGACATGCAGTTTACAATTATTTTCTCCTGGTTTGTAACTTGTCTTTCCATTCTCTTCACATGATCTTTCATAGAGCAAAAGTTGATGATACAAAGACCTTTTTTTTTCAGTGTTTATGGATTGTGCTATTGTTGTCAAGTCTAAGAACATGTTGCCTCCACTTAGACACTGACAATATTCACTTACATTTTTTTCTAAAAGTTTATGGTTTTCTATTTTACATGTAAGTCACTGATGCATATTAAGGTTTTTTTTTCTTGTTTATTTTTGTTGTTTGCATAAGGTATGAAATAGACTGAGGTGATTTTGTTTGTTTGTTTATTTAGTATATGGACATCCAATTCTTCTAATACCACTTTCTGAAAAGGTAGTTTTTCTTTTATTAAATTGCTTTTGTATATTTGTCAAAAATTAGTGGAGCCAATTTGAAAATACGGAATCCACGAAAATGAAGTGAGTTTCTTGTAATAGCGTATGTGTCATTATATGCTATGTTTTTTAATCTACTCTGTCAATCTCTGACCTTTACGGGGTATAGCTAGTCCATTGATATTTAATGTAACGTATCAATTGCATTAAATTGTATATCCATTACATTAAATTACATTTAATGCAAGTACTATGTTAAGGATTAAGCCTACCTTTTTTGTTTTTAAATGTTTTTATTTTTGGCCTTCCTAGGAAGGTTCAAACCACAATTTAATTTTTTTTTTTATATTTGTTCTCTTTTTCATAGTCTTTATTTTTCATGTTTTTTTGGTGGGTTAATTGAATCTTTTTTAAAATTCTGTTTGGATGTATATATTCTGTTTTCACATATATTTCTTTATATTGTCTTTTCATTGTATGATCTAAGTATTACCTATATTGTAATACTTATGTTATATTGTACTTATATTACTTATATGTATGTAAATATATATATATATATATTTATATTCCATACTATAATCTACTATTGTCTCCTTCTTACCAGATCAAATGAAATAGAGAAAGCTTATCTCCCTTTACATTCCTTTTGATAATTCATGCTTATAATGTAATTATCTTAAATACTTCTTCTATGCACATTTAGAATTATATCAGGTAATATTACAATCCCATCAAACAATTTAGAGAGTTCAATAGGAGAAACACCTATTATTTTTCCCATTTTTTATCTTGTCTTATTTCTGTTTCTTCATGTTTCAATTTTTTTTTCATTATTTCTCTTCTGTTTATATTTTTCAACCATTCTTTTGTGATAAGTCTTCCCACAAGGAATTGTGTTGGTTTTCTTTCATTTGAGAATATCTTCATTTCCCCTTCATTCCTAAAGCATAATTTTGTCAAACATAGAATTCATGGTTGAAATATTTTTCTTATCATTAATTGAAAAATATCATGTAATTTCCTTCTGGTTTCTTTTTTTCTGATAAGAAATGTCTTTCATTTGATTATTTTCCCCTTATAGATGTCTCCCCCTCGTTGGCTGCTTTCAATATTTTTTTCTGTAATTAATTTTCAGAAGTTCAATTATGATATGTCTTATCAAGGATTGCCTTGTATTTTTCCTCTTTGGGTTTTGTTCACCTTCTTGAATCTGTAGATTATGGCTTTCGCTAATTATATAAATTCTTCAGCTATTATTTCAAACAACTTTTTAGTTCTGTCTTCTTTATACTATCTTTTGGTGAACCCAATGAAAGAAATGCTATATTATTGCTGTAGCCCCACAGGTCCCTGATGTTCTGATCATGTTTTTAGAGATTTTTGTTTGTTTCTTTGTTGTCATTATTATTTAATCTACTTTATCTCTATTGTTCATGTGGGCAATTTCTATTTTCGTGGTTTTTAGTTCACTAATCTTTTACTCAGCCCTATTGATTTTGTCACTGAGTATATCAACTGAGTTTATATATTGATTATTTCATTTTTCATTTAAAAATTTTGGTCTGATTACTTTTCATATGTTATCTTAACATGTTGAGAATTTCTACTTCGTTTCATCTATTATTTATTATTTATTTATTGTATATGCTTAATTATGTATTGCAACATTTTTATCATGATTGTTTGAAAATATTTGTCAGATAACTCTAGATAACTGTAATATTTCTGACATTTCAGTGTTACCACCTATTTTTTTTTAATTCCGTTCAAGGTCTTTTTGATTGTTGGTATGATTTGTAATTTCTGTTTGAAAACAGCGCACTTTCATAGAATAGACACTGAATCTATTCAGTAAGCCTTCTCTTTTTGCTGGATTTTTCTGACACCACTTCATCATGGAAGGGGTGAGTTGCCTTGCTACTGTCAGGTGGAAGTAGAAGTTTATGTTTCCTAGTCAGGATCTATTGACACCTGTAGAAAGGACTTCTCTTTCTTGGGTGGGGATGGGAGCTCCAGATTACCACATGTTCTACACTGACATTGTAATGAGGGTGACCTCAATACACCTGGGTGATAGTTAAAATATTGACTCTTCACTAGGTTACCACTGATGCCAGCTAAGCTGAGACAGAAAGATATGTCATTCCTGTATAGTCAGGTTGGAAGTCCAGTATCTCAATGTTATTTCCACTGACACCATTGGTAGGAGGTGTAGCTTCATAATCTGTCAGTGGGGTTGACTATCCCTCTTCTCTGACACTAACTTAGCAGAGATTTTGGGATGCTTCATTATATCCTCAGGAGGGTAAAAGGTTTCTCCATTTAACCTTAGCTAGTATGGATGGTGGTGAGGCCATAGTTTTTGTTTGTTTGTTTTGTTTTGTTTTTCCTGTGGTCTTTGATTGAAATTGAGTAGATATTGTCTAGAAGTTTTCTGTCTTGCTAGGCTAGCTCTTTCTTGGTCATTGGCTAGAGAGATGTGGCTTCTCTTATTTTGTTTTTGTTGTTGTTGTTGCTGTTTGTTTGTTGTTGCTTTTTTAAAACTTGTTTTATGGTCCCTATTGGCATTTCTAGGTTACTTCTTTTTAGCTCCAAGTCTAGAATACGTAAGGCAAAAAGAACACACAGAAAGTTCACCATTGTATTATTCCTTACATATCAAGTTCTTTAGGCAGTCGTATTCTTTTCTCTATCTTTCATAAGCTTCTTAAGTTTTTTTGTATGTATAATACCCCAATATTTTGGCCATACATTGTAGACAGAATAGGAAAACATACATCTATTCTATTTTCCTGAAAGGAGAAATACAAAGCAAACCTAAGACCAAACTTTTCCATATAACAGAAAATAATGTATAACCATTAGGAATTAGATCAAAAATTATTTCTGTAATCTCATGAAATTTCAAACTGATTAGAATTAAATGGAATTAAATCAATTCAAAATAGACTATGGAATTAAGCATAAGACCTGAAATTGTAAAACCACTAGAAAGAAACATAAGAGAAAAGCCCCATGATACTGGTCTTGGCAAAGCTTTTTTGCACATAACCCCATAAGCACAATCAACAAAAGCCAAAATAGACAAATGAAATTACATCAAACTAAAAATTTTCTGCACAACCAAGAAAACAAGCAACAAAGTGAAGAGGCAACCTATAGAATAAGATAATACATTTGCTAGCCAAATATCAGATAAGGAGCTAATGTCCAAAATATATAAAGAACACAATTCAATAACAAGAAATTAGATAACCAGATGTTAAAGTGGTAAAATGACCTGTTTAGATATTTATCAAAATAAGACTTACAGAGGGCTACAGCTATATGATAAGCAGTTGAACACCACTAATCATCGGGAACATGCAACTTAAAACCACAATAAAATATCACCTCACACCTGTTAAAATGGATATTATCAAAAGGATGAACTATAACAAGTGGTAGACAAGATGTCAAGAAAAGAGAAACCATTGTACACTGTCGGAATAATGCAACTAACTGCAGCCATTATGAAAAACAGTATGGAGGGTATGGAGGTTCCTCCAAAAATTAAAAATGGATCCACTGTATCATCCAGCAATCCCTCTTCTGGGTATATATAAAACGGATATGAAATCAGTATGTCAAAGAGATATCTGCACTCCCAAGTTCATTGCAGTATTATTCAGAATAACCAAGATATGGAATCAACCTGTGTCTATCAAGAGATGAACGGATAAAGATAATGTGGTGTAGAGGCCCAAGGTAACATAATTCAACCTTAAAATAGAAGGAAATCCTGTAATTTGTGACAATATGGATGAATCTGAAGGGCATTTTAAGTAAAATATGCCAGGCACAGAAAGACCAATATCACATGATCCCATTTACATATGGAATCTACAGAAGCGGAACTCATAGAAATAGAGTGTAAAACGGTGCTTTCCAGAGACTAGAGAATGAGGGTATTGGGAATAATTGGTCAAAATTTTAGGAAAACAAGAGGAGTAAGTTCAAGAAATCTATCGTATGTCATGGTGACTACAGTAAATAACAATATATTGTATACTTCAAAATTGCTAAGGAGTACATTTGAAGTTTTCTCACCACAAAAAAAAAGTAAGGTAATGCATATATTAAATAACTCACGTTAGCTATTCCACAATAAATATATCAAAATATTACAATGTACACCAAAAATAGACACAATTATTACTTGTCAATTAAAACATAAATTTAAATAATTGAGAGTACTGGAAACAGGAGATGGTAAAGTTAAAAGCACTTTGAAAAAGGGTTAAGAAATAATTGTACGGACAGTATATAAAACATTGTGACAATTTATCTCTGTGAGTTACGTTCAGTACAAAACTTTGCTTGAATCTTAATAGAAGGCATGATATTTAATCAAAAATAGGAAGAGAGACAGAGAGGAAGGAAGGAAGGAAGGAAGGAAGGAAGGAAGGAAGGAAGGAAGG